>NW_021941230.1:14941940-15241940 GCF_902148845.1 Salarias fasciatus
ACATCCATCATCTGCCTCAGCAACGCTTTATAATGTTAATTGTGTTTGAATCAAAACACAACATAACGTCTATCCTGAAAAAATATGAAACGTGACGTAATTATTATTATAGTATGAAAGGAAAAAGACTTTTTATGCCAAATTTTCACAAAAATGTTTCTAAAAAAAGTGAGTCAACAAAGCTTTCATCCATTAAAAACACGAGACACAGTTGGATGTTATCAAATAAATAATCTAATTGCTTTAATAACCAAGCATCACTCGAATCTGTGTCGCAAGTTTAAAAACGTTTCCTGAGAAGGGTTGCTTTGCATTTGGACTGGACGCTGAAAGCCGTCCATCACATTCCGCTGAAGGTGATCAACCTCGCCGCCTTGCTTAACCAACCAACGGGGCATTTTTAACCCGTCTAATGCTTCCTCTTGGAACCGTTTGATCCCGAGTTCCTTAAAAAGCCCGGCAGGGGATGGCGTTGATAAATAATGTAAAACAAAGCGACAGAGGAGAGAGACTGATGTGATGGAGGATGCAGGACAGGCTATGAATACGGGATGGCGGCGGCTAATGCAGCGAGACGAGCGAGGAGGGTCAGGGGTCCGCAGTTCGACGGAGCGGCGGCTAAATGTTCTGCTGTGAGGATGACGGATTGGTGACAGGCGCACATCGACGCGGAGTCCGGCGCCGGCCGGTTGCTTCAAGTGGCCACGTCCGCGTTTCCAGAGTCCGGCGACTTCCTGTCCCGCGGAGAGGAGAGCGCTTCCAGGATCAAGAGGCTGAACCTCAAAGGAGCTTGATCACCTCCGTGTGAGAAATGTTCCTCGACGTCTCCTTCGCCGCGCCGTCAACGTACGCGAGAGGTTTCCGGGAGGACGCGCACCTCTCGGCTCGGCCCGCCCCTCCTGCCTCCATCTTTCACCCGTGTGCCCCGCACTGTCAGAATTTCTGCTTTCTCCCACCTTTCCTCATCATCTCCCGTCCCTCGCGCCGCTCGCTCCCCCCCCCTCCGTCTCGCCCTCATTCGCCCCTCTTCGCTCTTCGTTCGGAGCCTTGGCGTGGCTCTGATTTCTTTAAATAGCTCGCGTTGCCTCCAGCAGGTTGAAGCTGCAGTCTGGCTGCGCTAATAAATGACAAAAGGAACAAATGTGATCCTGGAATCGATGGCGGTTCAGTGCCGCGCACACACACACACACACACACACACACACACACACGCACGCGGCTTCGCAGACGGAGCAGGTACATCGGATCACGCCGCTTTCTGCACAATCGAGACACGGCGTGCTTCTGGAGACAACCGAAAATATGCATTCGTAGAAACTTAGCTTGAGGCAGCGTGTGTGTGCGTGCGTGTATGTGTGTGTGTGTTCTCGTGTGGCTGCAAGAACCCAGGTCTGATCCGGTCTGAGCTTGTTCCCTCTCCTGTTCCATTCCACCCTTTTCTATTCGCCCAGTGTGAAAATCAGTCACAATAATGGATTGCTGCAAAGTCCTTGTAATTTTGCACATTACTTCTGAGTCATTGCCTTGCATAATGAATGCCGGCTAATGCACTTTTTTTTTTGTTAATTCACCACAAAGGATTAAAAAAAGCTCCGCTGTTATGAATCACTGCAGAGCAATGTGCGTATTCTTAGCGGGCCTCATGCATATCTGCACCGGAGTCTTGAGACGAAAACCCAAAGTGGACGGGGAGGGGGGGGGGGGGGGGGCTGCAGCGCCTTTATTTACCACTTGCTTTCCTCTAATAGAGGCTTTGCTTTGTCCGACTGAGCGTTATCATCCCCCCCGGCTCTGATATATCAGTTAAATATCTGATTCAATTTATCTGAAAGGATGAGTCTGGCGAGTTTCCTGGACTTTGTCATCATTTTTTATCCTTACATTTGTTTTGCTGAGAGCAACGAACTCCGCTAACAGCCCAGATAAAGGCCCTCCGACGACGCTCGCCTTAAAGCAAGGTCAGCCGTGACGGAGTCAAACCGAGGGAGGGCTCCGCGATTCTCTGCCCACTTCTGTCCCTGAACGCGTCTGGACGTGTCCCGACACGCCACAGCAGCTTCTCTTTCCTTAATCCCTCCACAGCCCCGAGACGGCCGCTAAGGCGAGCCGAGTTTGCATGTTCTCCATGTGTGAAGTGGAAGAGAGAGAGGAAGCTGGATGTTAGCTGTAGTGAAGACGGAGGGAGAGCGTTAGGGAGACTATAAATACGAGTTCGACAGTACAAACGAGTCACAGAAAGAGGGAAAATACTTGTTAGCGAGCGAGTGGAGTACATATTAGTTCGAAGTGTGAGAAGTAAAAGCCGAAAAGGAAACGAGGGTCTCAAAAGCGTAATGGCCGTCAGAGTGTGTACGAACAGAAGAAGAGGTGAAACTGGGCGAGTTCCTTTGTGCTCCGCGCAACATGCTGCGAGGCAAAAGCGGCGGCGAGTTTTCTGAAGGAAGCAATCAGCAGAAACAGCGTTTCGAACGCTGCTGGGAGAGTATGAGAACATGTTGAAGCTGCACAGCCGGACCAGTGGATGAACGTGAAGTCTCCAACCACGGGACAAGTGGAAAGAACGAAAGATTAATATAGATTAATATATTGACAGGTATTCCGCACACTGTAGTTGGAAAGGAAAAACTCGTCAAAGAGAGTAAAGACTGCAGAGAGAGAGAGAGAGAGAGAGTGAGCAAATACTCATTAGAGAAAGAGGGAAAATACTTAGTGAGAGGGGGGAGTAAATACTAGTTTGGGGGCTAAAAACTGCTGCTGCTGTCCCACGTTGATGACATCACCAGCGCGACGGAGCACAGCGAGGTAAACAATGCAGAGGAGCACCGTCCCTGATACCTGTCGACGGATCCCTCTTCCCCACGGATCAGAGAAGCTCTCTGATCTCACTATCTTTCCAATTCTGGATCGTTATGAAGGAAATCTCACGCTGTGTCCAAAAACAACAAACTAGCGCGCTAACGTAGCCGCGCTAACGTAGCGGCTAACGTAGCCGCGCTAACGTAGCCGCGCTACGGCGACGTCATCACGTAAGTTATCGTGTCCACCCGGGTCGAAATGCCGTTCAAACCCTTTCCCAGGGCCACGGGGAGCCGATTGTTAGCGGGTTTAAACGGGTTTTTGGCCCGGTGGGAAAGGGGTAAGAGAGTAAATAAGAGATGAGAAAGAGGGGAAAATACTTGTTAGTGAGAGAGAGTGAGTTAATACGAGGTAGTGAGGGAAAACATACCGTTACAGAAATAGCAAATATGAATTAGAGAGTAAAGCTAGTTAGCAGAGAGTAAAATGCTAGTTAGAAAAAGAGAAGGTAAATATAAGTGAGAGAGAGATAGTAAATAAAGGAAATACGAATTAAAGAAGCCTCTCTGTGTGCGTCCCGTTGAGCCTCTCATCACCTGAACGGTTTCCTCTTCCCCTCCTCGTCGCGGCCGGCCTGCACTCGTGTTTTCTCATATTCTGACTGAATATTATGAATGAAGCAGGAGAGAGAGAGAGAGAGAGGGAGAGAGGGGGACTGAAATTGCCTGAGACAGAACTGATTGCCTGAGAGCTCAGCGGCAGCTGCTCTGCAGCCGACCTCTGACCTCCTCCACTGACCGCGGCGGGCAGCGGCGGCTTACTCCACCTTCAAGGTGCACGAACACTAAGCGGTTGGAGTCCGTCTGGAGAGAAATCTGACGACTGACCATCATTCCAGGCACAGCCCACGTAGCTCGGTTCGTCGACGCCGCCAAAGCGATCAATGGCAACGCGCCTCGGAGCCGCCCAGCGTTGGAATGCAGCGCCTCACGCCATCGATCGCAGCGCCGGTCGGGGCCGGGACTTTACATCTCTGATCACTATCCGAGGTTTTGTGCGTTGGAGTAAACACATCAGGCCAGACGTGAGAATCCAGACGCGCGTTCGTTTTCGTCTCGCACTCTGCAGGCGGGGAGGGAACGACGGGGACGGCCGGGGCGAGCAGATAATAAACATCAACAGCTTCACTGTGGCCTGAACGCTGAGGAATCACCAACGGTTGAGTCGGGACACTTTTCCTGAAGTAAAACAGGCGATTGTGCTCAATTTCAAAGGAGGAGGAGAAGATACTGCCTTTGTCGTTTATACTCGCAGCGGTTGAAGCCAACACTGCTGCCGGAGCAGAATAAAAGACATTTCTGCTTTGTCACCGAGCGGGACAGCGGCGCTAATGTTTTTCTAATTAAATCCAGGTTCCGAGGCTCTCTCTCACTAACTCGGCAGTCACTTTAATCACATCTCCGGCAGCTGTTGACCCAGCTCGGTGGCACTCCGGCTGACAACCTCTGACAGATGCTAATTTGTTATCGCTCTGAGCCGGCGAACAGCGGCACCTGCAGGCATGATTGACACGGCGGCCTGTCACTCCGCCTGTCATCCCAGGCAGAGCGCCGCGCTCGAGCCGTTCTCCCTCGGCTGGGAGAGGGAATTAAAAAAAAAAATAACGGCAAAAAGTCAGGGATCCATGACGTCCTGAAAACTGACGGCATCCGGTGACTTGTCATTCCCAGAGGTCAAGACTCCGCCAGAATATCAGGACGCCTTCCTAAAACTCACTCGTTTATGAAAACAGAGAACTTTTTAAGAGGAAACCGAAGAGAGCAACCTGAGTTTCTGCATCCACTTGAGAAAACGTCGTCGCGGGATCACATCTTTACGTCTCTCTTTGTAGAGTTCGCATTCAACAGCGCCCGACTGCCGGCAGCTGGAGGCTCGACAAGGTCAAACATGACTCAATAGCAACAGCAGAAACACAAACGACCTTCCGTCTGCGCCAAGTTCGTCTTCCTCCTCGCAACAGAGGAGAAAAGGATGTAAACGCAGGAGCAGGACCTGTATTTAACAGCCAGCGCCGCTATAAAAACGGACAATTCGCATGTTTTATGTATTTGGATTTCAGAGGAATATAATGAAAAACCAACCATCATCAATTTATCTGCACGCTCAGGTTGGTCCTTGAACACATCAGGAGGACAAAGGAGCCAAGCGTGCGCCGCTCATTGAGAACAAAACACTGATAAACGAATAAATTACAATAAATCTGGATTCGCTTCACATTTACGGGCGTTTTCCGATAATCTGAGGCCGTGCGTACGTCTACACGAGAGGTGTTCCTGGTGACGAAATCGCTCTGAGAGTTGACCACAGGAGAGATTCTTTTGACTGTTGGAGATGACAGCTCCACGCTCACCTGCACTTGAGCACCGTTTCGTCCTCGCAACAATAATTTACACCGCCACGAACATTACGGGAACACGTGCGCTTAGAGCTGGTGTTGTTAATGAGAACATCCCACACAGAGTGCAGAGTCACGGGCAGAAGCTGCAGGACCGGCTGCATTACAGGCGCTGCGCTGTGCTTTACAGCCACAAGCACAATTTTTACAGCGTGCAAGCGTTTTCCTTTTTGTGTGAAATTATCCCCTCCAGATTGCCGCTAATTTAAAGCAGCGATCTGGACACATAAATCCAGGTTATACTCACTTACGTTCTTAAAGAGTTGAGCCAAAAAAAAGCACACGTGTAAGCATTTTCTGTTTTTTTTATAGCGGAAAAAAAAAAAAAAAAAAAAAAGCATGCGATCAAGAGCAACAAAGTGAAGTTTGTGCATCCTAAAAGTGTGGGTCTGAAGGTCAACGCCATCGGAAAGGTTTAAAAAGTTTGAGAGCAAAGAGGATTTTACGCCAGCAATTAAAGACAACGGAAACTGATAAAAGCAGCTGAGTTCAGGTGGTGTGTGTGTGTTTTTATATATGTATATTATGTTGTGGGCTCCTAAATCACAGCATATGAATTAAAAAAAAAAAAAAAAAAGTCCATCCAAGCCCACAACCGTTCAGTCAATAATAAAAAGAGGTGAAATTATTTACATGAGAATGAATGTAAATAAAAACATTAGGCATTAAGTGTTTTTAATCAAAAAAGATTAAAAGTAAATGTAATAGTTATGCATAAAATTGCAGCCAAATACTGATAATGGAGGTCAAAGTACATATTTAGAATTACATTCATGAAGCGGCACAGGAGAAAGAAATAACATTACATAAAACTCTGATGTAAAAGTCATTAAAAACCATCCTTTCTCTTAACTAAAGCTGAATTCCGACTAAATAAAACAGGAGCTGCTGCAGTTTAATATTCCAGGTTCAATGAGGACTCTGAACAAAGACACACGTAAGTCAGACAATTAATGGGAATATTTTTAGACACTTTGAGTCACTGGACTGAGAAGTTAATGGAAACGTGTCATTAGCAGGTCACGAACCCATCTCACACACACACACACACACACACCAGATCTTCACTATCGCACCATCGAGCTTTTACCTCGCCTTCAAAACGCACAGTCATTGTTTTATCGTTTACAATCAATTAATCAAGTCGGCTGTAATTGTGTCTAATTCGCATCGCAGGAAGTCGGATCCCATTACCTGCCGCACGTGAGCGTGCACGCAGGGGGAATTAAGAGCGGGGGTAATTAAAGGCCCAGTGTGTGTGAAGCCGGGCTGTAATGTGGAGGGTGATGGGTAGACGGCAGGACGGGCGTTAACGGGCAGGGTATTTAACCTAACCGGGCGCTGGAGAGAAGACTGCAGTTCCACCTTTATTCCAATTATACATGCTAATTTAATATCAAAGCGTAATTACGGTGATTTTGCGGTTCACTTTTTGCCGATCCGCCTTTCTCCTCTCTCCTTTAGAGCTGGATTTCACTTTCACGCAAGGACACATCGCCTGATTTGTTGTTGTTTTTTTTTCCCCTGAACTTAAGTATGCATCTCACATGGAGAAATCATCAAAAGGTCAGAATCAGCTAATCAACAAAATAGCAGCAGATTTTTCATGGTGGAGCGCGGTGATTAACGCTCTGAGCACAGTCTGGGGATGAGAGGCTGTTTTTTTTTTTTTTTTTTAATCCTTGTGGATGTCACAGAGAACTGGAAATTAAGCTTAATGAATTTTGACCTTATCCCACTGACCAGGCACAGTGCCGGTAATCAGTTTACACCTCCAGCTAGCGGTGCCTCCGAAATTACTTCACAATCATCAAATTACAACTAATGTTGTCCGGAGAGCGCCGATTATTGCGCAGCAGGCGCCATTAGGCGTCCGGGGAGGCCTCCTGTGACGGAGTCCTGCTAGGAAGAAAGCATTAGATGCCGCGTGTGCAGCGGGAAGCTCGACTTCAAACGTCAAATTGCTTGTCACGGTGCCCTGTTGTCACGGTGCCTGGCTGTCACGGTACTCAGTTGTCATAGTACCTGGTTGTCACGCTGCCTGACTGTCACGGTGGCCAGTTGTCAAGGTGGCCGGCTCTCATGGTGCCCGGTTGTCACAGTACCTGGTCTTCACAGTGCCCGGTTGTCACAGTGTCCAGCTTTCACGGGGCCTGGTTGTCACAGTGCTCGGTTGTCACGGTGCCACAGTTGTCAAGGTATCCAGTTGTAACGGTGCCTGGCTGTCACAGTACCCGGTTGTCATGGTGCCCGGTTGTTCACAGTGCCTGGTTGTCACAGTGCCTGGCTGTCAGGGTGCCCAGTTGCTACTGTACCTGGTTGTCACAGTACCTGGTTGTCACGGTACCCGGCTGGTCAAGGTACCCGGTTGTCACAGTACCTGGCTGTCCACGGTACCCCGGCTGTCAAGGTACCCGGTTGTCACGGTGCCTGGCTGTCACGGTGGCTGGTTGTCACAGTACCCGGTTGTCACAGTGCCTGGTTGTCATGGTGCCCGCTGTCATGGGGCCGGTTGTCACAGTACCAGTTGTCACAGTACCTGGTTTGTCATAGTACCCAGTTGTCACGGTACCTGGTTGTCACGGTGCCCGGCTGTCAAGGTACCCGGTTGTCACAGTACCTGGTGGTCACGGTACCCCGGCTGTGAAGATACCTGGTTGTCACGGTGCCCGGCTGTCACAGTACCTGGTTGTCATAGTACCCAGTTGTCACAGTACCTGGTTGCAACAGTGCCCAGCTGTCATGGTGCCCAGTTGTTACTGTACCTAGTTGTAACAGTACCTGGTTGTCACGGTGCCCGACGCTAACGCTGGGTAACACGGTAAAGACAACAACAAAAACGGTCACATCCACTTCGGCTGCCGGCCTCTCAGCACTTGTCGGCACAGAATCTTTAATTTCTGCCGTTGTGCTGCCTTGCTAATGGACCCAACAGCGAATCTCCCAGCTTTCTGATGACCGGTGCGAAATGAGGACCCTCTCAGCGACAGTGCGACTGTATCCGATCGAAGGAGTTCAGACAGACAACAAGTTATTCCCCGAACGCCACAGAGACTGCTTTGTTCTGCAAAGCGTAGCTATTAACCTCTACTTAGCATAAATGGAAGAACAGCAACGTTTGTGATTGCGCTCCCTGGGCTGCCACCGGTTATGACGCCCTGCAATAAGAGAGCTGAAAACACCGAATTTCCTCATCAGCCATTAACCTTCCATCAGAGGAATTACCACCTGAAGCAGTCACTTTGGGAAAGCTCATGATTTTTTTTTTTTTTTTTTTTTAACCCAGCCGAGAAAAGAAGATGTAATTTGCTGAGCGGAGCGCTGACGCTTCCCTTCCTGTCGGGTAGACGGAGTCCGTCAGCAGACGGTGGAATTCAGCAGGTCTGAGCTGCAGCACAAAAAAATAACCCAAGAGAAGTGCTTACTTGACCAAAGCCATTAACTGTGATGATTGTTGAGTTTCCACCAGTATCTAATCGTGCACTTGCCTTTATTTCTGTCACGTGAGCGGTACAGTTTCTTCACTCATAGGTTAGTTAGTTCAGTCCTTTGATAAAACGAGTTTAATAACTACCTGCTTATTGCTGTAGTTGCTGCCGAGTGGTATAATAGTAGAGTTAGAAAGCTGAACACCTGAGTAACTCAACTGAAAAGGTAGAGATTTATTGTACAAAACGCGTAGTATTGTCATCTTTAGTTATGCACATGTATCGATCAGTTAATCCAGTTTGAGTGTGAGTTACAGACTAAGCCGTGTCATCTTCAGTTGTGCAGTGGTGTCTTTGATTGTGTAGCCGAACTGTTTGATTGTTCACTTCCACAGCTGTTTGGCTGTGCAGATGTCTGGTTAGTGGTGCTGATGTCTAGTAGCCTAGTTTGTGGTTCAGACATGTAGCTGCACTGTTGTCTAGCTAGTAGTGTGGATGTGTAGTTAGCGGTGCAGATGTGTAGTTGTACAGCTGTGTAGTTAGTGGAACAGACACGTTGACTAGTACAGTTGAATAGTTAGCGGTGCAGCCATGTGGGGAGGATTTCATTAAGACCGAGATTCACTGCTTTTAAAACAAGCTGCTTCCAAAAAAAAAAAAAATATTATTTGTTCATCATGCCAAAATTTGTGTGCCACTGACCCTGTGAAGCAAAATACAAGCACACATTTGAGAGTGCCGCGTCCCGGTGTGGCTGGAAAAAGCTTTTCTCACAGCTCGATGTGAGGAAAACGATGCTGCAGAGCCTCAGCTTCACTCCGGGAGGAAGCCATCGAAGCTTCATACTCTGCATAACATCACACTCCAAGCAGTTCAAGCCTGTAATAACCTCACAGCTACGAGAAGCTCGGATGGGCTTTCGGCTATTTTGTCTGTCGGATGATGCTTTTATTTATTTATTTATTTTTTTGAGCTGTGTTCATATTTGGAGCGCAGCGACCCAAAATCCAACCCCCGTCTCTGAAGCACCTTTTCGATCCCCGCATCGTATTCCGGCTCCCGCTTGCTCTGGCGGAGTGAAAGGCGGCCGGGCTCGTCTCGGGGGCCTCTCGGCGGGGATGATTACGGCGCTGGAGGGCTTTTGTCATCATCCCGGTACTTTCCTAATCAGCGGCCCCGATCGGCGTTCGCCATCCAGTCAAATTACGACTGATGTTTCATTCATGGATCAAACGCAACTGACTCATCTAATGTTCCGGCGCCGCGGCCGGGAAACGAGACTCATCGCTTCGTCCATTATACCCAAGACTCACAGCTAACTAGCGAGTGTGTGGATGAGCAATTCCACACAGAAGTACAACTGTGAGCTTTAAATTTCCGGTCAAAAAAAAACAAAAAGGAAGAAATGCATCACTCTGGGTTGACTGCAGGCAGCCAGAGGAAGGTGTCCAGAAACAGACACTAAGTGGAAACAAACACTCAAAAGTATTGATTATTTTTAAATGTTGGTTCCATTTAACGGGACCGCCTAACAATTTCACCGGCAATTTTCAAAGTATTCAGTGTACGGACAAAAAAACAAAAAAAAAAGAAAAAAGAAAAAAAGCAATCCATTCCCTGCACTTAAGAATAATTGCGCGGACTGTGTGACTGACAAACAGGAAAATGTCACTCAGTCAGCATGCGGTCTCCACAACAGAACCATGTGAATTCAACGCATGCAGGTAACGTTTGACTTTCCTGCGCATCGCCGGCCTTTGTGGGCTGATCGATTTAATGCACGGTTCGTTTGGCTACATTACGGCGGGAGCATCAGTGCTTTATAGGTGCTGCGGTGGAAGAATCCCCCTGTCAACACACAAAGTGCTCAGCTTGCAATGTAACAAAGAGAGTAAATATGCAATTAAATGGTTGGAGAGAAGACGGGGTACAAAACTGCACTTCTGAGGCTTTTTGCATTTCAAATACTGAATAAATGAAGAAGAAAAAAGAAAATGAAGAACGAAAGTCGGAGGAGAGAACAGCCCAAAGGCATGACATAACTTAGAGCGCACGGCTAGAAAAATACGCGGAGTTCACAACTCGGGAACGTAGGACGGAGACGGCGTGCGCTGGTGAACTCTGGGTGCGATTGTGGGAAAGCGGTCGGCCGCCGGGCCAGAGCGCCGCAACGGAGATCAGGAGGAGCGAGCGGGGCGAGGCCATTCATCCACCGCCTCGCCGCCTGCTCCGCCGGGCCCGGATCAATACCACAGAGCGCCGCGTCAAGCAAAACTAATTGTGGGGGTGGAGGTCGGGCAGTTCACCTATTCTTTAAAGTGCTTTCCGATGTGCAGCGAGCCTTTTACTCGGAGGGGAGACCCCCCTCCAAAAACACAATGTACCGAGCGACTGCTTGATTGCCGATCTGCTGTGTCAGTGGGGGGAAAGACAAAGAAGGGAAAGGGAGCCGAGTCTTCAGGTGGCGAGGCCGAAATGATTTCCAACTTATTTGACTGTTTTGCAGCAGGTGGCGGATCAGTGGTTCGCCCCGTCGCCTCACAGGAACCTGTGGCGTCTTTCCGAGGGGATTCTGATTGCTCTCCCTGGAATCCTTCCTCCGCTTCAAAGTCGGGCTGATTGGAAGCTGTGGGGACGATGGCGAGCGCCGAGGACGCTCCCCCTCCCTCCCAACGCACGCCGGATCACGCTCCGAGCCACCGTCTTCAGCCACTCGTCCCGGGTTCGGACCTGTGACCTCGGCGCGCGGCGCCGCGGCGATGGAGGACGGCGAAAAGGAACGCACCGACGACAGCAGCCTGGAGCCTGGAGCATTCAGCCTCTACATAACACACACACCGGGTGGCTTTAGTCGCGTTCTGGAAACAATCCTCGTTTCTGTTTACACATCTCGGCTCATTGAGGGAGAAAACATGCCGCTCCGACCCAACGCAGCCGCTCGTCCTCTCTATTAGTCCTTCGCCCTTCACAGCAGGAGGCCCATATGGTCCGTACGTATAGACGCTTGTGTTTTGTTTGTTTCTTTATTACTTCCCCGCATCTGCCGAGTCGTTTCAGCTGAAAACATCTCCTTTATGTTACTGCTGGCGCTGTGCGGTGCCGTGACCCCGCAGTGGATCGGTAATGAGCGTTGGACAGCGGCCATTGGCAGCCGTTCGTCTTTATTTATTTATTTTCTTTCTTTTACTGTTGGCCACTTCTTTCCAGGCGTTTGTTTTTCAGACTGAATTCCGGTTTTAATTCACTCAGCCCGAGGCCGTTTCCCTTACCATCTCTTGATCCAAAGCCGAGGTCAACCGGGCGTTCCCATCATGCAGTTTTCACTGCGAAGAGACAGAAAGACACCAGGACCTCATCAAACCATCGAGACAACGCCTCGGCCGGCTCGAGAGGCGCAGCAAGAGACGATTCCCACGGATGATTTCAACATATTCCGAGCGTGCAACGAAGGTTCCAGTACGACGGCCGACGCGTAACTTTAACGCCACGGAAACATTCCGGATCACACTCCGTGCCCGAGAGAAGATGATGTGTTTTCCAGATGATCAAAACAAGGTTAATGCGTGTCTCCCAGACGTCTATAACAATCCCTTCCAAATGCGTCTCCGGCCCACAAAACTCTCATTTCATATCAGGGCTCGGACTCGCGGGACAGCAGACGGCGATCTGGGGACAGGCGGCGCATCAATCGTCCTTCTCACAATACTCGAGCTCGAAGGGTCGCCTCGTGTCAGCGCCGGTACGTTCTCTCAAAGCCTCTCGAGTTAACCACAAAAATTGCGGTTCAAGGTGTTGTGTGGTTGTTTTCTAGGACGAGGAGGGGTGTGTGTCTCAAGTAAACAACGACCTGGAAGCTTATCCACTGGATTAGAGCATTAAGATGTGCAAAAAGCTGCGTATCACTGGAGTAATTCGAGTTTTTGACCTCAACGCTGAACAAGCAGCCACATTCAGGTTATCCTGACTGTTGTGTTGTCTTATTGTACCTGAATCTACTGCATGTCAAGACTCACTCGTCCAGCAAAATTTAGCTTTTTGGATCAAACACTGAGACGGAATTCAGAATAAGTTCAGATATATTGCATATATGGAAACACGCACAGTTGAATAAAACCGAAAGGGTTAATTATGGGATGTACCGTCACCACGGCAGCTTTAGGCAGGAAAAACTTACATTTTGGAGTTTCCACTCGATTTCACATCAGCCACGGCGCTAAAATTACCCCGTCAAGCCTGCTACATCTTCGAACAACCTTTCTGACTGAATCACAAAAAAATATCTTTCAAGACATAAAAAATTCATCGTGCTTAAGCGTAAGTGGAAACGTAGAATACAGTAAATGGTCAAGATTTAATCAAGTGTGGTGAAAACTCTATAAAGTTAGGCAGAGCTGAAATAGACGGTACGCAGATCCCGGGATCCTCAAATCCAATCACACCCAGAGCGTCTCCTGGGCTTCCTGGGAAACGGCGCAATCATCGGCAGGCGCTCAGCTATTGTAGCCCTCTCGCGCTTAAATTGAATTTTCGGTATCAAGACTCAATTTGTCGTGCGAAATTGCTGTTTCATTAGATTCCCACTGACCCCCGTTTGGAGGTGACGCTTTAAAAAAAAAAACAAAAAAAAAAAAAAAAACAATAGAGACGGCTTTGTCTGGTTTAATTTAGTAAATACGATCGTGTTTGAAACTACATTGTAGCGGCTAATTGATAACAAGCTGCACCTCGGAAGCAGGGTTCAATTACAAACGCCATAAAACCTGGAATGAAATTTACCGCCTCATCAACTCAAAGCTGGGGAACATTAAAAAATAAAATAATATCTGACGGACGGCGTCTTTCAAAAGTCTGTCCCTTCACTGAGAGTTTTTTTTTTTTTTTTTATTTTGATCAGTGCTAATTGAAAACAGAGACTCGTTAACCTGCGATCAGTGTTAGAAACAGCGAAGGTCGAGACGATCAATCGTAAAATGGACGAGCGTTCCCGCTGTGAGATCCAGCCTCCCGCCGCGCCGTCACGCCGCCGCCGCCGCCGGAGGAACAAGCGGATCGGCCCCGAGCGCCGCTAATGAGGGCGCCCAAACACAAGGCGATCTCCCCCAATCCCATTTCATTCCTCTGGAGAGAAGAAAGGCGAGGCGAATTCAGAAGGTCATTTCAGCCTCAATTACGGAACAAAGACGCCATACATCCAGCGCGCTTTAATTTCATTTCAATATTCATGCATAAATGAAGCAGGAAATGGAAATGTCAGAAATTGCGCCGCCTGAATTTGCACCGTTGTCTTCATGAAAGTCCATTTTGCTCAAGTGTTTGACTCACTGTCGAGAAGAATATTGCAGTTTCCATCTTAGACGGACGACTCGATGGGGAAAAAAAAAACAGACTCAATTTTTAAACCCAGTCACAGAAAAGAGAGAAGGAAAAAAAAACAAAAAAAAAAAAACAGAAAATGTGAGAGTTTCTCCTGGGTGGTTCACAGTAGCCTCTCCGGGGGTAATCAACAAATCTGTTTCGCAGCAAAGGCGAGGAGTTCGTGTGAGAAACATCCAAGAGAAGCCTTTCAAGACATCTGAGACCCGCCGCACCGAGCGGGATCTCTCTTTCTGCCTCGCCTCCCTTTGTACTGCTCCCCACTGAAAGAGGGGGGATGAGCGCGACAGACAGACCTCAGCCCGGTGGCAGGGCTTTTCAGAGCAACGCCGTCGAAAATGCGTCTTCAATTTGCCCCGCCGATCTCGCTCGTACCTGGAGGGGAGAGTGCGGC
This sequence comes from Salarias fasciatus, assembly GCF_902148845.1. Classification (NCBI taxonomy): domain Eukaryota; kingdom Metazoa; phylum Chordata; class Actinopteri; order Blenniiformes; family Blenniidae; genus Salarias; species Salarias fasciatus. The sequence continues at coordinate 14,956,387 of NW_021941230.1, forward strand.
GACGGCGTGCGATCGCCCGCCGCCACAACGTCGCGCCGCGCGCTCCCTTTCATTTCTTTATTTAAAGCAGTTCCTAAAGACCACGACATTAAACCACCTGATGTGTCTCTTTGAAGAAACTCCAAGTTCCCCGTGTGGCACTTAACGCCGGTTTTTCAGAAAACCACTGCTTGAAGAGCAAAAATATTGCTTTTGTGACCTTTTCTCGTGTCGACTGCGATAATTCCTTCATACTACAAGCGACATGTGTAATTTCAGTCGCTCCCCCAGCGGGCGCTGACCTCACGGCGTCGTACCGACGCCCGTTCACGCGGTTAGCTCAGAGCGAACGGGCGGGCCCCGGGTCCCCGACGCTTCTTCTCACAAACGTCCACTTTATTTTGTCAAGAGGCGGAACGAGGATCGTCCCCCCCCGTCCCCGCCGCAAACTCGGGAGCGGACGGCTTGATTTGAAATGCATGGAAGCAGCACGCATCTCGTTGGCCGTCAATTGGGACGGCGAGATTTGGGCGAAGAACGGGCGCCGCCGGCCTCTTGAATCATCCTTGTTTTCCCACCAGCTGAAATGAAAAGGTTGGAGGGAACAATACAAGTGGCGTCTGCGCCGCGAGAGATAAATGAAGCCCTCTTCGCCGACAGGAGGCGAATTTCAGAGGGATAACTGGATCGTTTCCTTAACAAATGTGCGCTGCGAGAGAAGCCGGCGACGGTCCGCGGGAAGAGAGCCGGACCTATCCATGGGGCAGAATAATGGGGAAACGGCTCTGATAAATATTGAACATCCTCTAATGAAAGAAGATCAAAAAGCCCGGGCTGAAGACGAGCGGCGCCGACACATCTTCGCCATAAATTAAACATGAGGTTCTGCAGGCTTCCACTCCCAACCCAGATTTAATGAGAGGCAGAGAGAGAGAGAAAAAATAAACACATATGGTGGGACATAACACTGCACTGCGCTCAGATTATCTCACAGCAGGAGCAAACCAGGAAAGGAAACCCGAAAGACGGTTTAAAAATACTCTGACTAATGTATTTGCTCCAGTTAGGAAAATAAGGCGTCCTGGCAGGAGTCGCCGCCGTTGTCTGCAGGACGGAGGCGCTTCGTTTCCTGAATGGAGAGGCGCGCGTGGAGCCTCGTTTGTCCTCGTTTAACCCTCCCGATGAACGCCGTCTTGAATATTTATGTCTGAAACGTCGAGCGCGGCTTCTTTTCTTTTCTCTTCTCTTCTTTCCTCTGTACTTTCTGGAGAGTGCCGCCGGTCGGTTACCGTAACTCCACAAACACAGCTGAGCACAAGGCTGAACTCGCTCGGTTCAGCGGCAGCCTCCGTCGCCACGGTAACCGCTAAGCCCTGGCCCGCGACCGTGTCCCTTCCACTTCCACCCAAATCCCACCTCGACGCTAGAAAAGCCCCGGAAACTGAACTCGGTGGAGTTTTTAGAGCTTTTTTTTATTTATTTATTCAAACAGTCGAGTCGTCCGACGAGCTGAGACGCCGCCGCCTGCCAGGAGCGAGGAGATATCGATCAGTCCGGGATGCTCACTGCGCTCCTGCATCGCCATGGAAGTATTTTATTGTTCGAGCTGCACTTCCTGCCGAACTGGAGGAACTTAAACGGGCATCTTGTATTTTGTGTGTGCTTGTTTCGGTCACAAAAAGAAGCAGGAAACATGTTTACAGCAAAATAGTGAAAAAAAAAAAAAAAACAATCAGTATTTCAATCAAATTTCCTATTTGGGGGGGAAAAAATAGAGATGAGAAAGAGTGATTTCTGCCAGAAATACTGCTTTTTTTTGTGTGTCTGAGAGAAGATGAATAAATGTTTTAATACAACTAACATCATTGCAATGATTTTTTTAGGAAGCAGCAGTTAAAAAAGTCAGTTATTGTCAAATTTGCTAGTTAAAAAAAAAAAAAAAAATCTACAATTCCAGGCCACTGTAATCAGAAAACATAACAAAGAAAACCAAAACTTGGTCCGCCACATTGGAAACTAAACCATACAAATTGAAAAAGAAGGATGATAATAGCTGTTTTTCTAAGATTTCTCCATTTGACTGCGCAAAACATCAATTAATCGACAAAGAGAAAGAAAACTACACACAGAAAAAAGCACTGGTTTATGAAAATCCAGGGAGTTTGGTTATTTTTGAGCAAAAAAACCCCAAAAAAACAAATAAAGACAACTTGATAAATGGAAATAATATAAATTGAACAGACTCCTCAGGCAGCAGTTATGAGAAAATTAGCATCACTCTTTACTTTTCACTGTTACAAAAACCTAATTAAATTTTAAAGAAGTTCGATGTGATGATCACAAATACAAACGACACATAAAAATGAATTAATTAAAAAGCAAGGCACAATTATTCACGGAAACGTGACAAATTAAAACGATGAAAAATGATTGCCAAAAAAAAAAAAAAAACAATATTAATTCTGAAAAGGTGTGAGATCCAGGAACGCCTGTAATCTAATTACAAAGCCACATTGTTGTTTAAAATATCTGCCCGCTCCAATGGCCAATCGCGTTTATTCTCATCAATAACAGCACAGAGCTGCGTTTCTTCGTGGACACACTCATGGAGCTCCCTTTAGAATGACTTCCACTTATCTGTGATTCGAATTCATCAATGGTATCTTCCAAACCGTGACTTTCTAGACATGTAGACTAAAACGGTCTTTTTACACACAGCCGTGTTACGAATTCGCGGCCAATTCGGCTCCTTCATTCAAAAAAAAAAACCTCCTCCTCCTCCAGGTTTGGAGCCGGGGTTCCGGGTTTGTCCTCGGCACGCCGCCGACGGAAACATTCTGATAAGGTTAATTGAAGCAATTCCGACTTTGCAGGAGGACGCGCGCGCGGCCGGCAGCTAAAATAATCACCTTGCTCTTTGAACGGAGGAAACGCCCGCAGTTCGAATCAAACCTTTCCAGCTGAAATTCCACTCAGACACGCTCAGCAGAGAGCTCTTCACAGTCAGAACACTGGAACTTTAATTGCTTGTCATATAAGCTGGGCAACCTAACGGGCCACCGACATGCTAATGAGAATTTATTTATTTATTTATTTTAATTTCCTGATTTCTGAGAAGGGAAGTTGTCCAGAGCTGCTGCCAATCAAACGCGGTGAAAACGGTTTAAGGAACGCGTTAATTAATAGCCAGTAAAAACCCAGAAGTTGGTTAAAAGGTGACTCTTAACGCCCGTCGGCGGCTGCATGAACCCGTCGCTCTCCTCGTCTCCCGGCTCTATAATTACCCTCTCTCTCCACAATAGGCAGAACTCAAAGTGCAATAATTACATCCTCCCTCCCGCCTTTGTAGTTTCACCGTGCCGCCGCCGCCGCCGCCGTCTCCAGCTCCGTCGGCAGAACCGGCGGAGGGAAAAGGAGCACTCCACCGGGCGGAGCGTTCACCAAATCCCCCACAAGCATGACGGTTTATTTAATGCCGACTTTGGACATTTGAATAAGGTTAAGCAACGCAAACGTAAACCTCTGCTTGACTGAGTGAGTGAGTCATCGAAGACTTTCACTGCGTCGCAGAATCAAATCAAACCAAACCAAACCAAGATTCTCTCTCCGTCCTCCATCAACCACCTCCTCCACTGACCAACTGTGCTTTTATGGCTCTCCACTCTCCGGTTTAACAACCGGGAGATTATCACGACCTGCTGAAACTCTGCCCGGGAGGCAGTCCTGCAGGTACGAGCTGAGCGCAATACGAAACGAGACCCGGCGTCGTGGCTTTGAATCAACGTCAGCTTCTGTTCATGCTGGGGCGAAGTCCACAAGCGATCCCGACGCAAACGGAGGCCGTCGATTGCTCCCCACTTAACATTCGGTTACATCAGACGCAGAGGGATCAAGTTGTGCCGACCTGCGACGAGAGGATAATAACCACCGCGGCGTCCTCTGATCCCCCGGTTCTCTGAATAGAAACACTGACAGGGACGGCGAGCAATTAGCCGGCCCGATTACCGAAGAAACGGCCGAAAAACAGCGAGAGCCGCGGCTAAAAATGAGCCGAGAAAGGTTTCAAAAGTCAGATTTTTCACTGAAGTGCTTCATTTTCCTGGTGGCCTGAGAGAATTCCACCGCTTTTTCATGAAGCGAAGCGCTCCGCTAAGTGATCAAAAGCACAATGGCGCCGTGACAGAGCGCCGTTCCCTCAAATAGTGACGTAAAACCGGGTAAATCTGCAGAAGGCTGCGCCGCCTGGAGGGATCATCCGCCGCCGCCGTCGACAGCAAACGCACTTGAAGAAAAGGCACCAGTGAACTGTGGCTCAGACAGCTAAACCCAGGCGGCGGCGCTTTTCTCCCCCGTCCCTTTAATAGAACGCCTTTAATCCGGAGGCGTGTTGTGCGAAAAATCACGTTTAGGAGATGAGTATTGGAATCCTCCTCCTCCTCCTCGCCACAGCTCATCACTTGAGGGCCTCTTCTGATGCAGACCGCAGGGCAGCGCTGACTCAAACGCCGGCGTGCACGTGCGCACGTGCGCGCGCGCACGTCTGCAGGGACCCACAAGTGGTGCGTGACTCAGCAGTTCTGGCCGAGGCCGTTTTCCCAGCGCTGCGCTCTGCGTACAGTTCAGAGAGAGCCTCTCCTCTCTTCACCCGCCGTCTGAGTCCGAACCCCTCCCTCAGACGCTGCGCAAACTTTTTCTTTTGCTCTCAGCACAAAATATCACTTATGTAGGAAAAAAAGCTTCAAGCATTTCTGCCGTATTTGCAGCCGGAGACCTTAGGAGAAAAAAAAAAAAAAGATACGTTCACAATTTGGGAAGCAAATAATTTAAAAAAAAAATAGGAGAAGTAGTGAGTATTTGATGAGATTTTAAATACTTTAAAAGGTTTAACTGATCTTTTCAGGAGCGAGCAGCAGAATACAGAATGATCCGGGACCCTCAGCCCGCCGGAAAGGCTCGGTCTCCGGTCTCCAGTGTGCGCCGCGGTGCAGTGAGACTCGTGCAAACAGCGGCGTAATTAACGCGGTTATCTGGAGAGCCGCACTTAATTGATCGGAGACCCGAGTTTCTGAGACACGCATGCTATGAATAGCAACGTGGCCCGGCAGAGGCGTGCAGGGAGGCCGGCGGACTGAGAAGCAGGCAGAAGACGCCGCTCCTCTCCAGGAGCTCCGGGACGGCCGCAACTTTTAATTGTTCCACAAGTTACGATTTCAAATTAAACATTCGCAGTTTGACTGGTTTTCAGAAACGGGCGCCAGATTGGATCAAATGAAGGCAGCCAAATAAATCCCTCTTTAGCCCCGAGCTGGCGACCGCGGCGGGGTTCTCCTCTCTCGTGATCACGCCGTTCTGCAACAAGGTGATGTTGCTGAAGATAAAGTTAACCGCCTTAAACGCTGCAGATCCCAGGATCATCGTTTTCACGTCAGTGGAGCGCCGACATCCGACACACATCCCAAAAAAAAATGTTAAAAAGCCAGATCCCTGGACGCCGGGATGAGTTTCACTCCGTAACGTTACCACTGACATTTTTACTAATGCTAATAAAAACAGTAGCGAGTGAGTAAAACCTTTATGGCCGTGAGCCGGAGCTCGGTGAGCTGCAGCGATCCACCTTTAGAAGACCTCCGCTGCAACTCCCCGCCGCGCTGACGCAACGCAAACGAAACACAACAAATGTTGCATCCACTTTAGTCACAGTGTTGAAAACAAGGCAGAGGTGGAGGCGGGCGGCGCGCACGGCGGGCCCGGCGCTCGTCACCAGGCCGAGAGCGCCACGAGGGCCGAGTCACGCCGACGTCCTGAATTCTGCGGCTTGTTTCCGATCGCGACGCCACAGCGGGGCTCCAGCGGTTTGACACTAATTGCCTCTAAAGGAAATCCCAGCGGCTGCTGATGTATGTTTTAGCATCAAACTGAGCAACATTCTGCAGTGTTGGTGGAAACTTGTCAGTTTTTTTTTCCCCACGTTAACGGCCGTCACGCCACGACACATTTCGCCAGAGTGTGAAGGAACCAACAAAAGTAACCACAACAGAGCGGAAACCAGAATCCTCATTCAGATGTGGGGCTGAGTTCATTCATGTGGTGAATGAACGAAGCCCAGGCGGAGTCACGTGGGTTTTTCTTCCCACAGTCCAAAAACAGTAAATCACCCCAGGATGTCTTTTTACATTTTGTGTTGATAATAAAAAAAAAAAAAAAAAAAAACTGCATCACAGTTTATTGCACCTTCGTCACATAAACAACTAAAGCTGTTACCTGCTCTGACAGGAAATTATGAACGGTCTCGCAAGGACAGCCGCAAGACGCCCGATGCAGCCGGAGACGGAGGCACAAGCAAGGTCAGCGCGTCGAGCGGCGCTCCGACAACCCGTCAAGGCCGGCGCTGAAAGAGCGAGCGGGTGCGCCGGCTCGTCGCTCCCGCGCGTCTGAATGCGCCGCAGCGGCAGCATCGGACTAATTTCGCCGCGACTTTTATGAGCTCGTTCAAACGGGCATTTCCTGGGGACCTTGTGGCGAGCGCGGCGGAGCCGGCTGACAGAAAGAACTTTTAATTGGTTTACGCCTCGGACTGTCAAAGCGCTCGGCGATCAACGTACGATTAGTAAAGCCCGACTAATCTGTGGAGAGGACGTGGAGTACAGAGGCTAACAGTGAATTCTAACCTGGAGAGGTTAGCTGCAGGCTGGCGAACGTGGGGGGGGGGGGGGGGGGAAAGAAAAGGGAAATTCAGATGACTGGCAACGAGGTTAATAACAGGAATCTGAGGGAGAGGAGAAAAGAGAAGGTGAGCGGCCGTCATGGCTGCAGGTAATTGGAGTGGATGACAGCAGTGATATTGCTATCCCAAATAATGAAAGCGAGACGACGCCTTACTGACCCCAGGAGGTAAATTACTGAGGGCGTCGGGCTTTCGCCGCAGCCTGGGGGAACCGCGGCGTCTCAGAATTTAATGCTAATGCTTCATTTAGCTCTTCAGGGTAAAAACCCCTTCAAACTCCATTTAAAAGAAAAAAAAGAAAAGGAGCCTTAAAGTGTGGCTGAAGCCAATCTGAAGCCACAATACATGTTCATACACGTTACTCTGGGATCATCTGAGCACCGTATTCAACGCTCATGTGTCAAATCCAGGGAAATGACGAACCCAGCAGCTAAATATATCACCGACTCCCGGTTTGGAATCAAAACTCGGCGCCCCTTCAAATTCTCCACGAGCGCAGCGTTAAAACCCGGCGTGCCGGGTTCAGATAAACGGCGATGAATCTGAACCAGACACGCGAGCGGCTGACTCATGCGACGCGGCTTAATGCAGCGAGAACCGGCGGTGAGGCATGTCAACGAGGTCCGCCTCCGCAAGGCTGGAGACGAAACGGAAGGACGCCGCTTCTCAATTGTAGACGTGGCGCGCGATAATTAATGCATCGCTCTGCATCCAGGAGGTTCAGCAAACGACGACACTTGATGATCAGAGGTTTGTCATGAAGCTCGTCCCAGGAAAAAAATAAAATTAAAAAAAAAACAATCACCGGATGAAGAAGATGAAAGTGTAAAAATGAGGCGCTCTGCCACCTCCTGGATCGAGGTGGTATTACCACGATCTGCGGTCAGTTGCTCGTCTATCCATCCACGTTGAAGATCAAAAAAAATCTGTCATCCGTCCCCCGGCTATCTCAGGAGGTCATGATTTGCGTTATACCGAGACGGTAATTGGCATTTCCTTCCCCTGCGGGCTCGGATGGTGACCGTTTGATGTTTCGCCTTAATGGCGAGATAGTGAAGTCGGCGCTCGCCGGTTCAAAGTGTCACTCGTCTCACACGGAGCCCGACGCCGCCGAACGGGGACGCGTCAGAAAGCCGCCACCATGTCGGCGCTCGGTCACTTCTGCAACACAAACCTTTTTAATTGGAGGGAAAGCCTTGATGCCTTGCTCTTCGCGGAGCGTTTGATGACGCTCTGAAAGGCCGTGCCGGCATTACCGCCGCGCCACGCAGCGTCATGACGGGAAAGTCTCAGATTTCGTGATTTCTCACACACCACGGGTGTCATTTTCAACTTTCAATGTGAATTATGAGCTGGAAAGAAAAAAACGCACATCTATGAATCTGAAGGCTTCCATATCCTGCAGCGGCCTTGGACTTAACTCCATCTGCGCTGTGCTTTTCCACGCTCTGCTTCGTTGAACAATCATTCTTATTCAAGTGAAACATCGGCATGCATACACACAATCAGCCTTCGACCCTGGCCTTTTTTCGTTTCGCATGACGCCAGCGACCGGAGCCACAGCCGCAGATTCTCCCCTCGGAGGGCCTGATCAGACGCGCGAGGAGCCGGGCGAGGCGCAGGCTGGTAAAATACGAAGCGCTCTGCAGAGAAATGACTGGAGGTAGTACAGGAGCCTCTCCGACACTGACCAAAGAGAAGCTTCGCTCGCGCCGTGAGCCTAAACATGCATCAAAGCCCATTTGAAGTCTGGAGGAAGAGCTGACTGGCGAGGATTTCCTCGTGCAGTCAGCAGACCTCAACCCCACTGAGGGGGGGACTTGTTGAAAACGAATTTTGAACACAGGCACTTAAATTCAGCCCAAGATTAAACACTCAAGAGGAAACTTGTCAGTCTCTCTGCCACGCCGTGAGGACACGGCGCTGGAGACGCGCGGCCTCGCCCAGCTTTTTCCTTCTGAACAAAACGCCGCCGCCGATCCGGGACGAAATGATTCATCGGCCGAGCTCGCAGCACAACAGGCCGCCGCCTGCTTCATCACTGTCATCCTCCCCCTCTCTGTTAATGAGCGCGGGTGAAAAATTGCCGTTACTTGATGACTCCACAGGTTTTGGGGACTTTTTTTCATTTAAAATTAGCTAAATTTGCTAACCGCACGTCGCCCCGGAGAAAGGCGTAAGAACAATCGCTCACGATGATCTGAACTGCTCCCAGAGTTGGGTTTTATTTTGCCTTGGGATAAATAATGGAGGAAGTTTCCGCGGCTCACGGCGCTGACCTTTACTTTAATTGCTTAATCACCGCGTTAATCCCGGTCAGATGTATTTATGGTGTTTTGAGGCCGGCGCAAATCAAGAGCCAAACAGAACGCAAGCCCCCCCGCTCCCTCTGGCCCCGCTGACACTGACGCCGTGTGAAAACCTAATTAATATTGCAGGGTCTTGATAATACGCGCGCTGCTGGGGAGAACGCTGGGAGCAGATTCGGAAAAAACTGAATAAACAAAGTCCTGAAACAACGAAAATCTTCACCGGGTTGAAAGATCAGCAATTAATCGCATGTTGCTTTCGCGACCGTTAACTCGCTTTACCTCCAAACGCCGCGGCTCGGAGCGTGAGCGCCTGTGGTTTTTTTCGCGACGCCGCCAGAAGAGCGAAGTAGCCAATTAGAGCGCCGAAACCCCGACTCAGCATCCAGACAATTAGAGCCCGGGCCGCAGCCGCCTCCTCATTAAGAACCGGTACAAATTCACTTTTCCCGCACATACATTTAGAAACCAAGAGATGGCTTATGTGCTCAATACTCAGCGGTTTCTGGAAAACGCTTTAAAAAGAGATTAGCGTTCATCTCCAGGCAGGAATGCACGCGTTCCGAGCAAATAGCGTCTGTCGCTTGGTAAACACGTTTTTTAAAGGAGAGAGAAAAAAAAAAAAAAGAAAACAGAAAAATAGCACAGACTCGAGATGTTTAAAGTACAAGAGAGTAAACATTGCTAATTGGCAGTGATAGTTAAACAGAGTAAGCGAGTTAACAGTGTAATGCGGATTTCGACGATTCCTGCTCACTGAGCTTGAACGCAAGTTCACTGCTCCACATGTTTTCTCCTCAAACTGAGAAAAGAGAGACAGGGGGGGGGGGGGAAAAAACGGCAGTTTTCCTTGACGTTATCTTGTAAGATACCTTGAAAGGCCTCGGGGGAAGCAAAGCAGAGCTTCCTTCACCTTCACTGTAATCAGTCCACCAGCCGTTTTCCCGGCAGCTCAGCAGAGAGCGGCGAGCTCCGTCTCTCCGCCGTTTCCACATCATACAGACTCAAGAACAAAAAAAAAAAAGATTCCTCCAGGCCTTTATCTTCCTTCTCGCTCGTTCATCATCCGGCTTTGTGCTCTTGGAGTCAACCCAGCTGACCACTCTCCTCTAAACAGAGTGTCCATTCCACTAATTCATCTCTATTGGTTGGAAATTTGCTTTTTGCTGCCGACCGACGTCAAACCAAACTCCTGCACATTATTCTGCACAAATCAAGAAAAACCTGCTCTGGTGCCCCGTGAGACTTCTCTCTCAATTATATTTGATTTTTGCAGGGCACAGTTCAGATCAACAAATACAATTGTAAAAGGGAGTTTTTTTTTTTCCTGTCTCTCTCTGCACCGCAGAGCAGTTTTAACCCAATTTTCCGATTCGGCCTGATTGACCGAACTCAACATCTGCAGACTGTAATTAGGTTTTATCGATGTCATTAACCTTGAGGTGCTTTTCTTCAAACTTACACAGTGGACGTTTCAAGGATGTTTGATTTAGCCAAAATAAAAATAAAATGAGGAGAAGCTGTTAAAACCCCACGTCTTGGTTCATTATTGATTATGACTGGCCGTAAATTTAAGAAGGGGTTTAGTCTTGAATCTTCCCACTTGTTTGAACCCTTGCGTTGTTTTTGCTGCGGCTTCGAGCTGCCTTCAGAATACAGGTGTTAAATATGAGTGTGTGGTGTGAAGCTGGGTAATGGGTTCATTCTCACGTCCTAGTACCGTAAAAGTAACACACACACACACACACACACACACACACCCCCGGAAGGTGCGGGGAGCATTAAGTCTGAACGCATCTGTAGAAACGATGTTTTCATTTTCGTCCACTTTCATCTGAGCGCAGCGCGGTGTGAGGTGGAATCAGATCATCAAGCCCTGCAAATAACAGCTGATAACACACTCATTCCATACCATAATGCTCCAGACACGGAAACACACTCCCTTTGTTATTTATGTGATTAAAAACGACGATCGCGACGACTCAGAGTTTTGCTGATGCGGCCGCTGCTCACGGCTCCCACGGCAAACAAAGGCCGCGGCGGATTTCAACACCTTCAACCCCGCCGCGACGCAGAGCGGCGAGAGCGCCCGCCAGGCTGTGCCAGCGAGATAGCGTCCGCCAGACATCCTCGGTCCATCTGTGGTAACTAATTATGCCAGCGTCAGCGGCTAATTAGAAAGTGAGGGCGGGAGGAAAAAAAAAAAAGATGTGGAAATGCCAGATGCTGAATGCCCAGATCAATCAGGGCGGAATGTAAAAGCAGCTTCTGCGAGGCGGCGCCAGGCGGCTTTCTTCACTCCGGGCCCGGCGAGCCATCATGGGTCTGGTGTCAGACCGGGAGACGCCTCCCGTCAACGGCAGGATCAAAACACTCGGCTCTGGGTCCGCCAAAGCTTCCCGGTTTGCTCCCTCCTGTTTTGGATCAATTGTGCAGAGAAGAGCGACAAGTAAGATTGCTTTTTTTTCTTTTTCCTTTGCGCCCGTTGCTCTCGCCTGGCTGCTATTATCCGAATGGAATCAGCACCGAAAGTTTCCCCCATTAATCATCGCAGCGACCGAGCCGGCCGCACTTTTTCCTGCTCGTACGAGAGGAACAACCGGTACGAGCACAGGCTGCAAACCACAACACAGGAAACACACAAAAAAAAAAAAACAATATGAGAGCACATTGCACTCAGACAGGCTCAGGGACAAATAAACACACACACACACACACACACCAGCTCCCCACAGTGCCATTGAATTCCCTGCCCGATGCGTGCGAGGCCGGTGCAGACGAAAAGCTAATCCAGAGGTGTGTGGGTGGTGGAGAGGGGGGGGGGGGGGTTTAAGGGGGGGTAGGGTGGGTAGAACGGGCCTGGTGCAAAGTAACACACACAGCCATTAGACGGAGATAGAGGAACAAAGTGGAGCCACTGGCGCCGGATGTGAGGTTGTTCACTTTACAAATGTCCTCAATTAAAGCGGTCAGCGCGGCTGCGATTGCGGCGATGCGTCAGCCGAGCGCCGCGGTCGGGACCGGTTTCAAACCGGCGCGGCCGAGACTTCAAACGACTTAAAGAAAACAAATAAAACACAGGTGGAAAACTTCTGAATGTGATGAGCTTGCGGCGTCCAACATCCTGCATATGATGAACCAAGCTGGTGAAAACAGGAAGTATTGAATTGATTCCGGACTGGAGGAACACTTTACGCTGCAGTGCTGATTGGCGGTGACCGATTTCAGATAACAGCAGAGCCTACATGTAAAGTAAAAGTGACAGGGAGCTCACGGGGATCGTTGGCGAGTTTCCTGCATCCATCTGCAGTTTGTGGCTCTGTATTGTTCAAAATTACCCGGAAGAACCCCCGGGAGCTTTGAGAAGCGATTCGACATCAGACAAGCCTCCGTCGCTGGCGTTTCCACAACCTGCGGATGGAAATTCTGACCTGGAAAACATCCATTGTCCCTCGGGACGCTGTGGAAACGCAGCACGCCACGGCAGACAGACGACGCCAGCAACAAGCCGGCGAGCCGAAGTCGACTGTCCAGCAGATCAGAGGCAGGAATTTCCCCCCAGATGTGGTCTCTTCAGAGGGGGATGGATGGCGTTACATTTACAGGGAGGCCAAGTGAAGAAATACAGACTTTCTTCTATCAAAAGTACCAAACAAAGACAACAGAGTGACGCTTCTGCAGATACTGAGCCGTGCTTTGATTTTTAGGGTCAAATAAAAAGATCGTTCATTTATTTGTGCCGTGACTGACAAACCGAGCCCGTTTGATGTTTTGAGGACAAATCCAGCAGCCGACACAGCGTGTTCTGCCCTCGAGTCACTTCGAGAAAGATTTTAAAGCCTCTAACAGCCATCAGAGAAAGTCTCTTTCTGAACAAACCACTGAAATCATCAGCTGCGAGCAAATGGGGTCCTTGAACGGAGCTGGCTCCGAACAGGGCCTGAAAAGCAAACGCTTCCTGTGAATATACATTAAGAGCTTCTCAAACCGGAACACGGACCCCCCCCCGCTGGGCTGAAATCAAACAGCACTTAATGTTTCATGAGGTTTGGGCCGAGCTGGGCTGAGGCGCGTTTCAGTTTCAGAGCCGACGGTTGAGCTTCAGCTCAGTTGATCAAATCAAATAACACTAATTGTTTTGCAAATGATATTTGAACTGGGAAGAAAAAAGCTGGAGCGCGTGAAGCCAATTCCAGCGAGCAGCTGTGGAACCGAACCGAGACGACAACAAGCGACAAAAGCACCGAAATCTGTACGCAAACCCTGGGAAAAAAAAATACAATCACAGCTTCCATAAATAGCCCTTGTCAGGAAGCTGGAGTGAGGAGCTCTCGGCGGAGGTGTCCGGGGACGGAGGTGGACACGTCCCCTCCCAGGTGAAGAGCCCACGACTGACGCTAATGTTTCTGGAAGCCTGACTGACACGAGCACGCACGCCTCCCCCGCCGGCGGCGGGAAGGAGTCGCCCGGTGCTGGACGAGGCGTCGCTCCACCGCGAGGTTTTCTGCGTCCGCGTGCTTCTGCAGGTCAGGAGGACGGCGTTCGCTCCCAATGCGAGGGGCACAACTTCAACATTCATCTTATCATTTCTGAGAAAGTGAAGCAAACTTTACTCTGAACGTCATTTACATTTTACAGTGAAACTTCCTCAAATTTCTTACAATCTGTGTCTTCAAAACATGAATTCTTTTTTTTTTTTTATTATTATTTTCCTCTTTCAGGTGAACTTCTTGTCTTCACGCATGGCTGCATTGTGGAGGAAGCTTTACCGCCGACAGCCTCATGCATGACGTGCACCCTGATCCATATTAATGATTGCAGCCTGTTGAGGCCATTATTGCCAGATGAATACAGGCATTTATCAACCGCGGGCGTTTCAGCGCTCAAACACAAACACATATATTATTGTAAGTGGTGTCAATAAGCCGACCTTTGCTTCTTGTGATTAGCATGCCCGATTTGATCACGTTTCCACCGGCAGCGGTCCTGCAGGGCGCCGCGCTTGTTACGCGTCTCGGTGCATGAATACTGATGCGCGCCTGCCTTCCAGTTCTTATGATGATCAGTTTGATTAATACACATTCGAAAATAAATTTAGTTCTCAGCCAGACTTGAGCCTCCGCTCCCACGGGCCGCCTCCGATTAGCATATCACATTATTTCCCCCCGCATGCTTCTTTTCATGGAGCCACTTAGTCTCGCACAAGAAGGAAAGTTCTTGCAGATTTGGTCTGGAAACGAGCTGGGGAAAAGGAAAAAAAAAAAAAAGAAGTTAGTCCAAAAAATTTATTTGCAATCTGCTGCCCGAGGAAGCAGCATACTGATTCAAACCTGCCACGCAGCTTCATTTACATCTAAATGCAAATGGCGAAAAAAAACTCAGATATTTAATTTTCATGATTGCCCCGTCGCTGCACCGCTCAAATTATCATTACTGTACTTATTTTATATTCAAGGGTTTGGGTTGGTCTTACTTTCAAGGAACTCTGCTTGCAAGTTCTTGCCAAGCGGCCTTGCTAATTGAACGTCCAAACAGACCCGATGACGATAATCTCCCCTGTTGTCGTCGGGGAAATTACCGAGTGTGTGCTGGAGATCCGGTAAACGCTCTGAGGCCGAGCGGCGCTGGGGTATTCGGCGGACTGGCCGACTGGGAACGGCCCGCAATGAGGGAAAAACGCTCCGTCTGCTGGTTCAAGGGCCAATTGTGTGAGAGCAGGCGCTCGGATCACGTCCATCACTCTCGTGTCGATCTGTGGACACACTTGACATCCTAGTGGGAACGAAAACCGAGCACACATGTGTAGAAAAGAAAAAAAAAAAGGATTTATTGTGTGTAGCCGTGTAGCGAGGTGAAGGCTGGGATAAAGATAAGGCTGTTATTGTCTCCGGAGGACGCGAAAACACATCCAGTGAAGTGAAGCTTGGGGGTTTTTTTTTTTGTCCCTTTGGGAACAAAACTGAGGCTCTCATAAAACCATTCAATTGTAGAGGTCGAGGCGTGTTTCAAGGTTACTGCAACCATCTTGTTTTGGTTCAGAAACGGACGCAGTTCTGAAAATTAATCTCTTTCACACACACAGAAAAAAACAAAAGAATCCTTCATAATTACGGTGTGAAAGCGTGTGTGTGTGTTCCTCCTGGACTGCTGAGGACGTCCATCTGATGGCAGACACCCCCACAGGGACCGCCGCTCGGAATCCAGGTTACAGTAACTTTGCGGCCAATGAATGCGAGTCAGTGCCGGTTCCCCAAACGGCGAGCGCGGAGGACTGTGGAGGGCCGCGAGCGCCGCCTCCCCGCTCCGTATTACAGCTTATTTAACCAAAAGCTTGATTAATTGCAGCGGCGTGACCCCTTTTTGTCTCTCCAACTCCAGCCCCGCCAAACAACACGAGTCAATACGAGCACTGTAATAATGAGCTATAAAGCGCACGGCCTCGCCGGCGAAACGGCAACAAATGAAAAGCACACACCGAGACGCACAAACCCGGCAAACGGCGCGGCCGCTGCTCTTATGACGGCGTGTGCGCCGGCTCTGTGGATGCAGATACGCCAACGACGTGTTGCCTCAAGGTCAGAAGCTGCGGAACGTACACATAAACCCGCTTCCACGCTTCCTGAACGCGTGAGGAAGATTCAGACGGTGGTTTGATGCGAGGTGACCGACGGCTTCCAAGAAGAAAAAAAAAAAAACACCAACGAACTGATCTGCATGTTGCACGCGTGCGACGGCGAACGAGGAGGACGCAGCCGGCGAGCGGGCGGAATCACGCGGTAAAGCGGCGGCTTCCTCTGCGGAGCCGTATATATTAAGACGGAGATCAAAAAGCAGGATCGGCGGAGCTCGTCTCCATTTGACTGCTTCATATTCCGTTTCATCCTCCACCCCCAATCGCAGCGCCGCCGCCGCCGCCGCCGCCGCCCCCCCCGAACCGGCGCCTCTCATGTGATCTGAGCCAGACTGCGGCCGTGGGAGCTCCTGGGCCCCGCTTTGATCACCAGTTTTGTTCTTCGCGGTGTGTTGCTGAGCGTGATCGGCGGACACGCGAGCGGCCAGAACGGGTCTGGCTCCGCCCCCTTCCCCCGCCGTTCGCCTCCATCGATCACTCTCCGGAGTTCTGACTCATTCCGCCGCTTGCGGAGGTGACAAACTCCCACGGACATGAAAGGGAACTTCTCATTTCCTGGAGGTGTTGGCATAAATTTTCAACCGCTCAGCTGGTGACTCCGGGAAAAAAAAAAAAAAAAAACTGTTAATTCAGTCATCCAAAAAAAGCAGTTATCAACACTATTATCACAAAGTCACTTGACAAATGATTGAAAGGAGGTTTGAAAGAATCTGAAGCTGACAGCTTTTTGCTGTTCAGCTGAAGGCAAATGCCAACTGCTTTTTATTTATCAAACACAAGAAACGACCTCACAAAAACAACAAAAAAAAAAAAAAAAATGTAAAAATGTGCCTCTTCACTCGCCTGATCGGGAAACGGCGTCCTTGGGGAAAACGGAGCTCGACTGAGCTCGGCGGGGAGCGCTTTGATTTGTTACAGTAAATAAGCGCGTGACGGGAGACGGTCTTTAAAAAAGTTTCCTGAAGCGTGCCGGCCCGGTCCGGGGTTCCACCGTCGCTGCGGGAGCCGCTCCGGGCGGCTTTCATCAGCAAATGAGCACAAAGACGGGAAAGCGACGAAGCAACGCCGTCTCCAATATCTCCGTATCGACGTGAGCGCCGATCGCTCCGACATCCAAAGATCCGGCTTTCATTCTGGGAATCAACCTGTTGCAGCAGAGTACCTGTTAAAAGCAGGGACATTCCACCAGCCGGCAGGATTTTAATGTCTAATCTGAAGTCCTGAGGGTAAAACCACTTTTCATTTTACCCTTATATTTCACATTAAGAAACGTAAACTTGCCTTTCTTGGTGTCTTTTTTTTTTCAGCACAACCTCACCTATGAGATTCTACAAACATTAATTAATGTTGACTTGATGTATGGACACTATTGATCTGTGAATGCAAAAATATTCAAAATCCATTAGAAATGCGTTAATTTTTTTACTGTGGTAATCGCAAATGTGAATAACAAATGCTTTTGGCAATTGAAAAAGCACACTGAAGTATCACATAACAACCAATGAACAAAGTTTAAAAAAAAAAAAAGTAAATTATGCTGTTATTTCAAAAAAAAAACCAAAAAAAAACTTCCAGGCATTTTTTTTAATTTTCATTTACATTTTATGGGAGTGGTTTACATGTGCCACTCTGTGGCAGCACGCCAGTTGTCTTCTACCGTTGGAAATCATTCAGATACTCAGAGAAAGCGCTGAAACTCTAGTTTCTGAGGGTACTTGAACGCCTCTCCTACGTGCTTCCGTTACAGTGCAAAGTAATGAAAAGTCTCTTCTCTGTGGTTAAAAAAACAACGGAAATTGTTTCGAAAAAACAAGGACATTATACTGCGTATAACTCCCGATCCGTTTGTCCGATTGAAACGATTAAAAAACTGTTAGAAAGCCCCGGAACTCAAGTGTCCGGAGTTATTCGAACGACTCGCGTACCTGCTTGTGTCATGGCGCGACGTAAGCAAATGTCGCACGCGCGCGTTCGACGCTCCAGCGCGTCAAGGCGGTATCGAACCCGGCAGGCTGGGGCACCGTCAGGGTTGTGTTGGGAGTGTGTACTCGGTGAACTCATCCACTCCCAAACCAGGAAAAACCTTTAATCTTACGGCCCACTTTCTCTCACTCTCAATTAGCGAGAAGCTTTTTCAGCAAGTTTTTTTTTTTTTTTTGGGAGGGGGGGAAAAAGTTGAAATGGAAAACAGAAATCTGCATTACGCTGAAAAACTTCTAGTTTGAAACATCCGATGACCGGCGCCACAACGGCCGCTCTCTGTGCTTTCACTATGCATGGCATTTCGAGTCATGCATCCTACACGCGCACACACACACACTCACGGTTTTTCCTCTTTTTAAATAGCAATCAGCAAGAATAAAGTTGTGTTTACAGGCGCTCATTAGTGGGGCCATTTTGTCAAGCAGCTCCAAGTTGTTGTTTCAAGTGAGCTTTCTGGCGCCTCTTGAAGTTGGAGGTCATGTCGGGCCGCTCTCTAATTGGGTGTCAAGAGGATTCTAAATATTTTCACACCCACACGGCAGACATATGTGCGCACACACACACACACGCACACACACACAGAGGAGCAAATACATCCTGGTTTAATTGGTCAAATAGGTTTCCCTGGCCAGTGCTGAAAAAATGATAAAGCCTCACACAAACACACACACACACACACACACACACACACTGTAGTGATGTACAGTAGCAGGCCCTAATAAGGATTTGTCAGGCCTGTAGATCTGCGAGGCAGTGGAGGGGCGCGAGGAGAGCGAGGCTTCCACCGCTGCGGTCGCAGCCGTTTCCCCCGTTCGCGCTTAAAGCCAATTAAAACGCGGAGCGGAGAGGGACGGGCGATCCGGCGATCCCAGAGACGTTCGCGCCCGCTCCTGTAAGAGCTCCCGAGGTGTGCTGGATTATTTATTGTTGACGTGCCGAGGTGAGAAATGGGCATTATGCCCGGAGCGAGCGTTCATATACGAAGAAATGGAGGGCAGAACATCTGCCGAGCAAACGCTGATTCATTCAGGATACTCCTTCATTTCCACTCATTACACTCCTATAAGTGTCGATGGAGTCACACACGGATCTGTGTGTGTGTGGTCGAGAAAGTAAGGGAATTTGGGAATGCTTAGGATAAAAAAAAAAGGCACATAATGAAATATTTTTCCCATTTACCAAGTACAGAAATTTGATTTCAATGCTTAAATGTCCAAACTTTCTCATTTCCCAGTAGGAAGCTGGAACGCTGCCCCCTCCAGGTCGCTGCTGATCATTACACATAGAGACTTTCCCGATTCTCAGTTTGGACCGTTGAGCTAGGGGTGTGCAATATGACGATATTAGATCGTTAAGGATTGTAAGGTCGGGACGAGCTCATAGATCAGAAATATCGTTAAATCGTCTATAATAAAAATAAATAATAAAAATAAAAAAGCTGGTTTACAGCAGCAGTATGGGATCTACCAGAGACCAGCCGCCATGGAAACACCCTGACAAGCTCAAGGGAGAGACGCTGAAGCTAGCACCGTTCCTAACGCTAGCTAGCGAGCTAACGCTAGCTAGCGAGCTAACGCTAGCTAGCGAGCTAACGCTAGCGGTTCACAAGCTAGCATGAGGGATTTTATATACAACAAATCAAAAAAATGTGACAAGACACTTAATAGCTGAAATGGCCCTTTTGCCTAATAACTACTGGGATGTCTTTGATTTAATGGGATTACGAGGCAGTGCATTTCAATGGAGACAGAGCCCTCTTGTGGTCATATGGCGCAACTGCAATAGAAAAAGATAAATCTACGACGTCACGTGTAATCGGTTCCACGTCGGTTAGAAGTCCCGGTTACACCTGTAGAAAAAACTGTAAACGTTGACACCCCTAGAAAGAAGTAACTGAAGCAGTTACTTGTTACCTCGCTCAAGACATGGTTCCCATTAAAACTGTGCTAAAAAGCTATTTGGTGTGTTTAGTTTTTTGTGTTACGAAAGTGTACTTTATTGTTGTTCATGACCCTGAACCTCATTTTAAAAAGGAGATAAAAGCTTAGATCTCTGAACAAAAAAAATATTGTTCTCAAGTATTATTCACTCAGGTTATAGACATTAAAGTTAAATCGTTTTTTTTTCTAAATTGTTGCCCTTTAAGCGGTAACCAGCTAAGTTTGCATTTTTATTTGTCCTTTTTAATAAGCTATTTGGTGTGTTTAGTTTTTGTGTTACAAAAGTGCAGTCTGTTGCTGTTCATTACTTATGTTTGTGTTCATTGCACATTTTGATTAGAAAAAAAAACTATTTAAATCAAAACCAGTTTCTTTGGATTAACACATTTTCTAGGTTTTATATGTTTAACGTTGGGGAAAAATGGTCCAATTTGCAAATTAGTCGAGAAAAATCAACGTAAAAAAGAATCATGATAAAATCGTGATCGTGATTTTGATTTTAAAAAATCGTGATATGACATTTCTGCCATATCGCCCACGTCCAACACAAACAGCCGCCCGGTCTCTGGGATGAAGATGTGGGAGGAAGAGGCGGCAGAAGGACGTCCGCTGTGTTCTCTTCACCGTTCCTCGTTTCGGCACACAGACTTATTTATGTCGGTCCATAAAAGTCGAGCGCGGATGAAAAAAAAAAAAAAGGTGCAGGAAAACAGTCCGACTCGAAAGGTAAGTCGGAGAATGAATGTACTGGAGGGGCGGGAAGCAGTGCATTGTGGTCCTTTAACGTCTTTAAAGTGTGCGCACTCTTTTGCAAATCAGTCAAAGCCGATTGTGTTCGTGGCGACAAAAGACTCCTCGGGAGCGTCTGTGGAGATTTCTTATTAGCACCGAGGAAACCTTTCTGAGTTCTCTGCCGGGCTGAGTGGGCACAAATCTCATCAGCTGTCAGCGGCGCTCGCTCGGCCTTTTCTTCTTTAAAAAGTCCCTCTGCTCTCTCGGCGAGGGAACAACGGCGCCGTGACGCAGGAGAGCTGCAACACGTCCCGATTCTACATCTATCGCGGGCCTCGAAGCAAGCCGCCGTCGTTACCGGACGCAAAAGTTCCGTCGGGGACGGGCGGCGCCGCCGACCCGATGTTTCCTTCCACGGCGCCATTATCGCAACTTATCCACCTCTCTGAAATTGCCCTCTGTCTGCGGAAATTAATGACGGGCATTTGTACGGTGACAGGCGGCGCCCAATACGACTGTAATCTCCCCCCAACTGTGTCGCGCCGCGGCGGAGGACGCCGGGCGAACAAATGGGGGGACGGCGAGGCTCGCCATCAGTCGGCGGCGACGGCTGAAGGACGAGACGAGGGCAGATTTACAAGCCAGGACGAGAAAACAATCTCCCCGCTGTGTTGTGTTTCTTTTTTTTTTTTTTCTTTTTAATTATGTGATTCATTTAGAAATGGAAATTCGAAGGTGACAAAGACGACAGCGTGGCGAGGGAAAAGCACTTTTTAATGTGACGCGATAAATACGGGTTTGGAGGTCGAAGACGGAGGAAAGTTTTTTTTTTTCTCAGCTCATCGTTTGATTCGCTAACCTTGACAGAGGTGGTGGGAAAAAAAAACGAGTGTTCTGGAAAGATGAGAAAACACTGAACGCCTTCAGCAGAGGCACGTCATTTTGAAGCTTTCTGAACTCGCCACATGATCGTTAAAACGCGGATCTGAAATCAGACCCGCATCTGAAATCTGCTCCGCAGAATCACCGGCCGGGCCGAGAACGAACCCGAACGTCTCGGCCGGGTTCAGACGTGACGCAGCGGCGCCGGCAGGAATCCGCCAAGTGAAATAAGCAACGCCGCCGCCGCTCCGGCCTGAAGATTGTGTTCACGTGGCAGCTCATCACTCCGAGGGAGAAGCTGCCGGCGAAAACATGTTTTCAAGGCCTTCAAACTGAGGAGACTGTAAAGCTACTGGAGCACAGAGCCGGCTCAATTCTAATCTGGAATGGGAAAAAGAAAAAACAGCTTTAACTTAAAGGAGGAATTTCTGACTGTCTGTTCTTCAGAGAAACGACAACTTGTGTTGAAAACACACATGATCTGAGCTCCGTTTCATAACTGAACCGTAAACAGCAGAGCAGGACGGCGTGGGAGAGAGAGGCTGGACCTCTCCCCAGCCGGCTGCCACATCTTTTATTCGTCCTCCGCTGACGATGGGACCGGCGGACCGGTGGCGGCCCGCTGAGCGCATCCGTCCGTTCATGTGTGAGAGGGGTTCATGTTGATGTCTGCGAGTCGAGCTGCTGCCGGAACCGCGGTGACAAATGGGAAATTTGGGACTCGAGTCGTTCGTCTCACTTATGTGACTGCGGGCCGGTCGCGTTGATGAGCCGGAAAGCAGCAAAAAAAAAAAAAAAAATACCGAAAAGAAAGAAGAAGAAAGAAAAGTGACGTGGGTGCAGCCGCCTCCGCCGCACCGAAAGATCCGATTTCTGTCTGACAGCCTCGGCTTGTTTATTCCTCATAGTGGCGGAAAGTGATGGACAGTGAAGTGCGATCATGAGCTCACGTGGAGAACTCAGACGGCGGAGATTCATCAGGAAACGCGAGGATTGCTTTTTGCCCGATCCCCGAGCCGCCTGTCTCCGGCTCTCACCTTGATAGCGGCTCCAGAAAAGAAGAAGACGACATAATAAAATGAAACGGAAGGGGGTGCAGAGAGCGGGGGGGGGGGGGGGGGGCTGCTTCCTGTTTCCTGGCAACGCGCCTCTGGAGAGGGGTGTGTGAGTGAGAGTGTATGAGTGTGTGTGTCTCTGTAGGCCACTGTGAGAGCAAGCGGGGCGCGTTTCTCCGTGCATCCGGGTCCGTTTCTCGCACAAGAAGCGGGAACTCGGCGCTTCCGAGTTCCAATTAGAGGCGGGACGCGTCGGCCATAAATCACCGGCGCTCAGGCGGCCGCCGACAGCCACAGACAGCGCCGCTCATCAGGGGCGATCCTTCAGCGCCAATGTAAAAGACGTGGCCGAACGGGCGAAGTGAAAAGCGAGTGTTTTAACGTCTCGCGGAGCCGTCTGCGACGCCGACCGGAGCTCAGGCTCGGGGCAAACTGTTGAGCACCAACAAGCACCCCGTCCTGCCAGGATTAGCTGAATAATACGAGATGGCAACTCGAATTTCCAAAGCTTATTGGTGGGAAATGTTTATCTCCCGGCGTCGCTCTCTCTCTCTCTCTTTCATTCTTTTGTCACTTTTGTTTGTCACAATAAACAATGCGCGCCGTCATAATTCCCGCCTGCGAGGCGCAGCGTGAAGGAACACACTGTATTACAGTATAAAGAGGATTAGCGGGCTTCGCCGGGTTCCGAGTCGTCCTGCGGCTCGGCCGTGTTTCGGCTCGTCTTCAAACGGGGCGTAGCCAAGAGACAAAGGCGCCGGCACGAAAGCGTGAAATATAAACATATATTCCACACGAGCGCAGGAAAAGGGAACTTTGCCACTGTTCTCCCAGGTTCCCCCCCCCCCCCCAGCAGACCTTTAACAATGCGGCGTGTAAATGGAGCCTGATTTGACGCCCTTTCGCCCGGCGGCCGCCGGCCGCGGTGTCACGGGACATTTGCCGGTTATTCCGGACGTGCGCGGCCTGAAAAGGTCTGTGTCGCAGGGCATCGGCTCAGGCGCCCGCCGAGCCTCGCGCCGACGGGAGCGCTCCGGCGCGGAACGGACCGATCGCCGCCGACCTGTTGTTGTTTCTGGATGCTGAAAACACTCCGAGCCGAGGCGAAGGAGGGCTTGATTGGGTTCGCCAACATGCGTTTGGCGGCCAAGATAAAGTTTCCAATGCTTGCAGAACAAAGGCGCGTGTTCAGAGAGAAAGCCTCAAAGCGGGGGGTTTTTTTTTCTTTAAAAAGCAGGATTGTGTTCATCTTATCTGCACTTCCACATTCTGCCGACCACTTTTTTTTTTTTTTCCCCCTCTCTCAATAAGCACACGCAGGTCGGGGGTTCGTGCTCGGCGAGGGAAACGTTTGATTCGAGATTAAAAAAAAAAAAATCTTAACGCGAGTCGACGCTGAAAAGACTCTCACTCCAAAACGTTCCGTCAAACGTAATCAAAGTTGCCATTTGTCTGGTTTTTTTTGTTGTTTTTTTAATCTTCCCATCCTTGTTTATCTCACTCCGACAGCCAATCGCCTATTAGTCTGAGACAAACCCAATAGGAATCAGCGCCACTTTCTAAAGAGGTTTTTAATCGACAGGATCGTTTGCGGCTCACCCGTACATTTGTCCGATCTCATTCATTCATCCTGGTAACATCTGCAATGCAGCACTTTAAAGTCTTCACAACTTCTCCGTTTGTTACGCAACAGATTGTCTTATTATGTAAAAGTAACTCTGAAAATAATTTTTAAAAATACATCTCGCCAGTTCATCACCGGGGAAACACAGAGAGCCGGAAAACCGCGAGCAATTTAGGGCCGCCGTGTAAAACCTGGCGGTTTAAACATGGCCGCAGCAACAGACTCATAATCTCCTCTTCACCAAAGAAGCTCAAAGAAACTCTGTTTTTCTGCAGACTCATTAGTTTTAACTGACTTGAGTTGGGAAATTACTGAAAGGAGTCTATAAACATGTGATCCAGATAACAGTGGTGTGAAATTAATTAATCAGCCAGTGGAACAAACAGTTATTCGGCGTTTCCTGCAGGAGACGCCGCCGCCGCCGCCGCCACGGCATGAGTTTGCATTTGAACTTAATCAGATAATGACTTCCCAGACGAGAGGAGGGGGGGGTGGGTTTGTGAGTCGGAGTCACTCTGGGTCACCCCTGGAGGTCCAGAGTCTCACTCCGCAGATGGAGACGAGGTGAATCTTTCTTTTTTTTCTTAATTTACAGCCAGAAATCAGTTTACCGACAACAAACACGCAAAGCTCACAGGGCAGGTCGATTACCGAGAGGGAAAAAAAGCCTCCATTACGACCGCATCCCCTCGCACGCCATCTGCAGTTCAGGCCTGTTGCCTCCTCGCCGTCAGGAGCTTAATTATCCCGTCGCCGAGGCGTCCCAGCCGGCCTCCGTGCACTTTACGCCATGATCACACGCCTGGGCATTGGGCAGCTGGTACATTCTCAAAGCAATGAGTCACAGCAGATGAAAACGTTTCGCACTCAAACAGGGGCAGGCCGAGATAATGGCCGACGCCGGCGCAGAGGACGGGAGCGGGGGGAACCGGATGTTTGCGGCTGATGAATGAGGCGAAAGACAATCACACTGCTGAGTTTACTCATCTTTCCTGATGTGTGTGCGTGTGTGTGTGTTGGTTTATGTACAGTATTCATGAGGAGCAAACAATCTCCTGAAGGGAGGGACCCCACATCCAAGCGCTGGTTCTCCCTCTTCATTTGTTTACGCCTCGTGTATCCAGAGCTCGCCGGCCCTCACACACACATACACGCACACACACACACACACTGGCATTCGCAGCCTTGTTAAAACCCCCCCAAGGTTATTTCACATGAGGCGAGCTGCGCGTCGCTCGGCGCTACCATTCCTTATTTATGCGGCACCTCGGGCTAGCTGTCAGCCGGCGCGGCGCTCCCAACAGCGACGCCGCCGATCTCAAACAACAACTCCATCCCAGCCGCACGGCCTCCTCCAACCGCAAACGCCCCCACCCTGCTTTCCTCCTCCTTCTCCACTGCTGCGCAGCACATCATTAGAGCCGCAGGAGCTGGTTAACTCTTGCTGCGGAGTTTATCAATCCTGACCCGTTCCCGATCGATCGATTCCGCGCGATCGAAGTGCGAACGCCGCGCTAATGCGGCCCGTTTGATTAACCATCGGCAGGAGGAGCGCCGTCCGTCCATTTCTCCGATCCGCACCACCCGAGACACACTCGTCACACGCTAAATATCCGCAATCATTACCGCTAATGTGGGGGTGAAGTCTTGAACGCAACAACAAAGTATGATTTCCACCAGAAACACACTCAATCCAGATTGATGGTAATTCGCTTTTAAATTCGCCACAGTTCATCATTATTGACCCCGGCCGCCTTCACCGCTGGAAGAAGTCGGTTCATGAGTGTGATGCAGCTCGTTTGGTCAGCATTTCACAGCTGAGCCCAAAAAAACCTCGAGCCAAAAACCCGGACTGAAAGCCTGATCGATGGTCCGATACCTTCAGGGACAGCCTGGTCCTCTACGTACGCCGACGGGCGGAACCATCATGAGCCATCCTTAACGCTGAGATCGTCCACTTTTTCGGCTTGGAACAAAAACGCCAGCCGCTGAGTGAACTTTCTGCCTTTTCGACGGCGAATCGCGGGGATCGACCCCCCGAGGTGCAAACAATGCTGCGGCTTCCTGGGAACAAGCGGCGGAATAAAGGTCGGCCTGGTGGACTGACGAGCGATCGCTATGCAGACAGAGATATCAGACGCACGCGTCGCCGGATCCCGCGGCGCCGCTCCCGCGTGCGCCGAGGTTCAAATGCTTTAAATGCCGTGCCTTTCAAAAGCAGCGGCTTCATAATACCAAGTCATTATCCATGCATGTGCACACGGCCTCTTGACAGCAACAGAAGGAATTTAAATAACACATTTTAAAACCACATTACCGAGTTGTTTTCATATGTTTTCAAAAAAGAAAGAAAAATCAGAAAAGAAGACTTGAGGAGAAAAGTGAGCGTAGAGTCAGGTGGTGGAAAATGAAATGTCTGAGAGAGATTTGTAACAAATCTAAGTTTGTGTGTACTTGCGAGAGCAGATTTGTGTTTGTCATTGTTGCTTGTAGAGAAGTAAACGATCCATTCTAATGTCGTGCGTGCCGATTCTCACTGCAGGCCCCGGGCCTGGTGGGTGACAACGAGTCTGCCGAGGAGAACAGAGGAGGCGTACCTTGCATGCCGGCGCCTGGTGCTCCACGCCGGCCTCAATGGAAAAACGCCTCGCTGCGTTTTTTTTTTTTGTTCTGTTGAGTCTGCATGCTAAAATCGACAACAAGGGGCTTGATTTCAGGCCAAGCGGCCATTTTTAGGACATTTACAGGCATTTTTAAGGAGATAAAATCAACCTTTGGTAGCAAAAAGTGTAAATTCTGCTTCATGTGTCCTACATGCATTAAATGTGTTATCATTTATCTGTGTGCCAGATAAAGAAATCTGATCAATTTCAACCTGCTCGCCAAAACTGGGGTGTTTTGTCAGAAATGACAACCTGACAATAGAAAGTCATGAGATGGAGCGAAGCAGCTTGGCTTCAGACGTCCAACCAGCCAAGAAAAAACTGCTTCCCATCATGTTATACAAGACGTTACTTTGCTTTGCGCTGATTTTTTTCTCCGTAAAGTCGGTTTCTGCACGTGTTTGTTCACAGGGAAATCCAAGAAACTTCCAAAAAGAAGCCGAATCTCACAGCTCAAAACGGCCGCGCCCTTCCTTTTGAGTTTCCGCATCGTCTCTGGAAATACGTACAGTTTAAAATTGTGTGCACAACTTCTCAGACTGGCAGGTTCTCGGCCTTATGTGGGGAAAATAAATGCTTTGGTGTGAAACCAGCTTATTATCTTTCTCGCATGGCTTCAAAGCGGTTCAAAGAAGCTGGGAGAAGTTCACTTTTAATTGATAAAAATTGATGAATTGGCTCACACAGCGTTCGTGTCGCATCCAGGTGCGTATCCTGTCACAACACGGCACGGCGCGTCGCCTCTCTATTCCGGTGTTTATGGCGCCGTTGTTACTATGTCTACACCTCCACAGCGTGGACGCCTGTTCCTGACTTCACACTTAATTCAGCCCGAGGTTAATTATGCGCTGCGACACAAAGCGGCGGTAACAGCAGCGTAACACATACCCGAGGAACAGATGCACGCCACGACTTCAACATGTGTTGCAGCGATACTTCAGCGATATCTTCAGCAACAACTGATAAAATGCGAGGAGTGAACGCCTCCTCCTTCCCCGGGGACACGGATCACCACATCACTTCTCCTGACCTCTGGAGCTACGTTAGCCTCCGCCCACCCCGCAGACGTGTCCCGACTCGCCCCCCCCCCCCCCCCCGTCACGCCGCTGCCACCTTCGCCTGTGACTGGCCTCGACGTTTCGCCGCAGACGGCGAGCGGAAACACGCTCACCTGACCGGCTGAGCAAAAAAACATCGCTACTCGGGGCCGTTTCAGTGGCGTTCGAAAGGCTACGAGCTGAACCGGCGACTCTAACACCGCTACCGCTCATTTTTTAAAGATCTGTTATGGGGCCGGAACACACGTGAAAAATCCGTGGTCCGAAGTCGGAAGGCCGGCGAGGCCTCGGCGTCAGGACTCCCGAACGCTCTCATCCATCTGAAGCAGCCAGGCCGGCTAGGAATACCATTTAAATAAATTACAAGCTGCGCTACATCCTATACGTCGTCTCCTGCGACCACAATGAGGTTAAAGGCCCGGCGGGCGGAGGAAGGCATCGCTCAGCAGCCGGGACACATCGCTCACCGCCTAATGCAGTTTCGGGGTGGAGAACTGCTGCAGAGCAGGAATAACATCATATCTCATTCTCGTCGTTTCACCGGAAGAAAAACAAGCGGCGAAGAGCAGACAGCTTTAAGAACAATTCCTGACGTCTGGTTATTATTTTCCACTCAGACTCCGCTATTTATTAAGTGCGGCTCGCGACGGGGGTTTGTTTTTTCATCTTTTGTTCCTCACTTTGACAGGAAGATCATCTGCGCTTAATGTCTTCCGAGCCTCTTGGGGGGGGGGGAATGAATAAATTTAAAAAACAAAAGCAATAAATGATTAGAAAAATAAAAAGAACAGGAGTAATTACACAACAAGGTGCAGCAGAAACTTGCTGTTAATTTTAGAGAGTTAGACGGCGGACGCTGGAGACTCGCAATTACTCTTTAACCATTCTCATTAAATTAACAATGCTTCGCTGTATTTAACTTGTGACACGTGCGTCATTATTTTATAAGGTACGTTTTATAAGGCGCCGCTCTCCGGCGCACAGCTCTGCCCCGGGGCTAACTGGCGAACGGCCTGGCGCTTGAACCACGGTGGCCAAAACGAAAAAGGTAAACGGCGCGCGTCACCGCCGTGCTGATCGCCGCATTTCAAAGGCGTCGCCGCCGGCGCGTGCGCGTCCGGCTGAAGCTGCGACTGAAGCCAATTAGCCAGAGTAGTCGGGAGTCGCTGGGACGGGGACGCTAACGGGAGCTCGACGATTTCCCCGCCAGAGCGACAGTCGCCTCATCAGGTCCAGCGCGGCGCCAGCCGCTACAATCAATCCCTGCGCGTTAACACCCGTGGCGCCGCATAATGAAATAATTATAAATAGAAGGGGAGAGAGAGCGTCTTGTTGATTTGCTCAATTTCAATCTCATTTTAAAAAGAGGATTAGCGTCGTCGGTCCAAACCGCGGCTCGATCGCGCCTCAAAAAAAAAAACCAAAAGAGGAAAGAAAAGGGGATTTTAATTAATTCCAAAGATTAGTTATGATCTCTGAGATTGTATTTGCTAATGGAGTCGTGGCGCGGCGGGAGCAAAGCCCTCGACAGGCGGGCTGCTCAAGGCCCGGCGCCACACGCTCGCCGGATACCGTCGACTCCGAGGATCACGCAGAAAACATGGCCGCCCATGCTGAGCGGGGAGGCTGAGTTGGTTTAAATCCCTCGTTTCTTCTCCATCAGATTTGCGAGTCGAGTCTGAGCTCAAAGGAAACAAAGTGTGACTCGGCAGAGTAATTCGGATGGGGCTGGACCCCAAGGCCTTCTGGAGAAGCACGACGTATTTACTGGAGCGGCTCCTCATCTCGTCTCCCTGGACTCAAACGGTTTCCACATGAAACGGGCTGAAATCCAGCCCCGTTTCATCTCCGCCGATCGCAGCGTCGCGTCTTTGTTCGCTCTCGCCGCGCCGTGAGAGACGCCGCCCCCCGCTGCTGCTCGCCTTCTACAGAAGATACAGGTTGGAGGCTACTGGAAAGACAAAAAAACACACTATTCTGTTTAATTTTCACATCACAATCACAGTGTAAGGAATGTTTTCCTTCACTGGCGAAATTCGCTTTCCGAACAGAAGTTTGAATTTCCGTCCTTTCGCATTCTAACACTCGCCGCGCCTCGTAAAATCATAACTCTGCCAGGGGACGATTCTCGCAGCAGCCTGAAACACTGTCGGAGACAAAAACCAAAGCTCCCGGTCTGACGGACGTTTTTAATCAGCCTCCGACGATACGGCGGCACTTTTCATTACGACCGCGGCCGCCGCACTTCCACCGAGACGTCTCGTTTTGCCTCGAATCGGAGGTGAACCTCGGCAACGCCTCCACCTGTCAGGCGGAATCCAACATGGCGGCCCTGACGAATCCGTCCAACAAGACAAACCGAGACACGATAAGCGATGCGGCGTCCCCCGTTCGCGACGCTCGCCGCCCGCTGAACGCTGCGGGAACAAACAAATGTACACACAGGCGAAGGCATGCAGATAGGCTGGCGGATCACACGGCGAGGCGAATGCACAACAAGGATGCCAGAGATAACAGGGAGGTGGGAAGTGTGTGTGCGTGTGTGTGTTGCTTCTGAGGGGAACATCAGAGTGTTTTATCTGTCATCATAAGGACAGAGACAAAGGCTGCAAACACCAGCCGCAGCCAGGACGCTCAAACAGAGGCACTGCAGGCTGTGTGTGTGTGTGTGTGTGTGTGTGTGCTGTGACACGATAATGTGTTAGCGTCTCATATAAATCAGCTGATCTGGGACACACACACACACACCGCAGTGACGTAACAGTGCAGTCAATCTTGTAAATCCTCAAATGTGTTTGTTTATTCAAATATGTGCAGAACTTGACCCACTATCCCACTTTTTTTCCTTTTTTTTTTTTTCCCCCCCCAGATTTGGAGCTCAGAGTAGGAGGATCGACATAAACCCGACTGATCCGACACTTCTGAGGCTGTAAATGTTAATGAGTGCACCGATTTTGCTTCGTCGTGATTAAAACGTGACGAAAGCTGCGGCAGAAACACGAGGAACTGTCGGCCTCCATGAAACCCCGACGTCCACCCGAGTGTGTGCAGTGTATGTAGAACACACGACCCCACGGCGTTCCAATATTTCTAATCGGAAGTCGTCATTCCGACAGTGAAAACTATGGGCGGAATAAAACTACTTTTGTGCGAGCGAGGTGTTATTGATTGGTGAATTTAGGCGTAAACACACTGACTTCAGACAAACAAACAAACAAGGCGACACGCTCGATGGGAGCCAGGAAGGCTGTCGGCGTGTTCTCCGCTGCAACTTTGCTTAGTGGCCGGAAAGCACTCTGTATCTGTCAGCGGCGTCGAACCGCCCGGGGACGAGCAAACAGCGAGGCCAGGTGGCAGCTGAGCAGTCGTCGATACCGCGTTTCAGAAGACGCAACGCCACCAAAGTCACGAATAAGCGCAGGAAGACATCAAACCGCCTTTGTTTTGCTCTTAAATTGCCGTCGACTCCACAACACGTCGGTCACTCTTGAGCCAAAACGACAAAGAAGCAGGTGGAGGCGATCAAACAGGAAGCGGGGAAAACCACATAAAAAGACAAGCAAGGCGCCGCGGCGGTTTGACTCCGAGCCAAAGGAAAGGCTGGAAGTGGTCCTCCCGCCGCCTTTCGCATTTCTTCTCTACTACAAATGCATACAATGTACGGTACAGTTGGCAGCGAGCAACGGAAACATGTTGGCCCGAGGTGTGAAACGGGAGAAGAAAACACATCCAAAGCATGTGTTTTCTGCAGCAGCCGTTTGATTTGAGAAGCCATTTGAAGACGCATTAATCAAATCTTTTACGACTTAAAGGTTGATGATTTGAAATCGAAAAAACACACAAGACGATTAAGGGGCTCTGCCCAGATCAGCTTGTTAACTCGCACGAACTGCGGGACCGCTGGTGCTAACGGCTCATTTCCGCTCCGCGCTCGTATGTTCTGGCAACCCCGTCTCATTCTTCCTCTGCTCTGGTCTTTTTCTCCAAACACAACGCCTTCTCCATATGAATCACATGCATGAACACACACACACACACACACACACGCGCGCGCAACAAGTGACCTGTCAGGGAAAAAAAAAAAAAAAAAATCACAACAACAATAAAACCGGCGCGATCCCGACGTGATGAAGCTCAGCGGCGCAGCAGCAAACAATCAAAAGGGCTAAAAAGAGCGAGCGACCCCGGACAGCGCGGTTCACAACACACACTGCACCCAAACACACACTCGGCTGTGCGGATAATCGCACAAGTGGCTGTGGGCAGTGTGAACATCCCATCTGCCTGCTACAAGCAATGCAAAGCTGGAGCGATGATGACGATGACGACGATGGTGCAGCTACGGTCTGCTGGCGGAGAATCGCTCTTCACCCCGCAACGTGCACAACGACTGGGAAATCCGACAAAAGGAAGGAGGCAGCCGGCCGGGTTTCGGACCGACAACGCCGCCTGTTGGTCAGACAAAGAGCAGACGAGGAGGAGATGGAGGGACTCGCAGATGGCCTTCAGCTGGGGGCAGTGTGTGTGTGTGTGTGTGTGTGTGTGTGTGTGTGTGTGTGTGAGACCTCAGTGCGCCTGATTCAAAGCACTGAGGTCATTTGCCGAGTTGCTCAACGGCGCACGGAAGCAGGGGCAGCGCGGACCTCGGCCCGCCCTTGATATTTGACTCCGTGCCGCCCGGAGGCGGAGTCCTCGACCTGCGGCGCCGACAAAGCCTCGTTCCGTTGCGCTTCCCGACATTTCCGCCACACGGTTCGGCGCTCCAAACTCCGAAGCGTCAAACTGCAGTTTTTTTTCCCCCACCGACTCGTTCATTCCCTCTTCACCGACACGAAGCTGCGACTCCATCCAGCCAAACTAATAAGCTCCTGCTCTCTGGAGTTCTATTGACGGCCTCCGTCTGCATAACAACCATCGGGGGAATGAATTACTCAAACACATATCAGCAAATGTAACCAGAGGAAAACACACGCATGAATGCGACTTCATGGTTTTTCCATGTAGAGAACGTACTCTGTTTTCCTCTTGACAAGCGTGTATCGTCTTTAAAGCTCATCTCCCTGCGGTTCGGAGATATTGCGCGCGAATAAGAAGCTCGCTCGGAACGCAGTTTTGCGCTGGAAATACCAGTTGATGAAACAGACGAGGAAGAAACGGCGTGGCCACAAAGCACGTGTAAAAATAGCACGGCCGGTTTATCTTTGTTGATCGTTTACGTGTATCGTGACGTGGCTTTGAAAACGCTCCGTTAAACACTTTCATAAGTTGAGTGTTACTGAATGTAAAGCCCAGCGGCGGCGAGCTCGGCGAGCGCTCCGTGACAGGCCGTCGTAAACACGGCCCCCCGTCAACGAGCGGCGCCACGCATCCTTTCAACCCGGACGACGCCGGTAAACGCCAGTCGTTAGTCTGCCTGCGATCGTCTCCGTCCCGCCATCCATCAATTGCCGCAATCAGCGAACGAGCGGCGGGCCGCCGCCGCCGCCGCCGCCGGGCTGCGTTCAGGAGCAGGAGGAACAGCAGCCTGCATACATTTAGAGATGCTGTTAATGTTCGTGCAGATGGAGCCATCCTGCTCCCCAACAATGCCGGGGAACGGGTGAGCGCCAATTATCCCGCGTGACATGAAAAGGAGGACTCATTAGCCGTCATTTCATCTTGCTTGAGAGGGAGTCATTTGAATCATTACGTATCGCGGCCGCTTGACTTAAAAGGGGTCGGGGTTGTTGTTTTTTTTTTTTTTGTTTTTTTGCTTTTTTTTTGCCATTAAGTCTTTGAAACGCACCGATAAATGGACTGAAGAGCATTATGGGAGAACTTCTTTTCATGAGAAATGACTTTCATAACACCTCCTGTCACCGGATACCGGGTTAATTTCACCACTTCAAGCGACTACAGTCACATTCGTCACCACAAAAAAAAAAAATAATAATAATAATAACACTGAGATGACTTGTTAGGGTGGCTGGATACAAACTCACTACTTTCTCCATCAGCATGAAGGTTTTTCATTTTCACGGTATTTATTACGCAACTTCTAAATGAAAATAAGCATGTATGTACCATCTTGGGCCACCAGATGTCACTGTACGACAGTAAAAGCTGAATGTTTCCATAAAAGTGTCACACGCCAAAGCAATTTCTGTTTAATTGCACTTTATGAAACGTCATTAAGCAGACTCTTCCTCAGGTGAGATTTAAAATCTAATCTGGATTGGGAAAATGAGTTTTCTGCATGAAACGAGGGTTTTTTTTTTTTCTTCCGGTTTTGAAATGCTGGGACAGACAGGCGGAGGGGAGGGACGACGCTCCGGATCAAACCGACCCGTCCAATCCACGCGCACCAGCGTCAAACAGAGTCCGCCGTGAGTGGCTGCCACAGATCCCCCTTTCATCAACGTAATTAAGGCCAAGTCAGAAAAATACATCTGCTCAATTATTATTTAATTAGTACTTTAAATATGAGAGGAAAAGCCCTCTTCATTACAGAGAAGAAGGTCTGGGAAGTTAAAAAAAAAATAATCTCTTCCTTTTGTCTTGATTTATTTCCCGCTCTTTCTCAGCATGAGTAGCAGAAGACACATAAATACACCGACTTCTTATTAGAGCCACGCTTTCTCTCACTGGCACAGCTTCATGCTAACAGCACTTAGCTTTCCAGCAAACGTGGGCGCATTTTGGAACAGTATACGCATCTTTTATTTTGTTTTTTTTCCCATCAAAGGTGACGTGACGTAGCTGCAAATATCGTTTTAATATTAACCGTCTGAGTACGACACACAGAAGCACAGCCGTTCAAACAGTATGAGCCTTTCTTTGGAAGCATTTACACATATTTCAGGTGCAAAGCGGCGATAAAGGAAGAGAACAAGCGTCGATTTGGTAGCGATCTTCAAAACCAATCAGGGATTAGCCGTCAGCGAAACGCCGAACATCCGCAGGAGTCCAGGTGAGGAGGCTCCGGAAGACGGATGCGTGGCGGGACGGAGCGTCCTGCGTCCGCCGGCGCCGACAGATTCACGGCCGCCTCCGTTATCCGCGATTTGCTGTTTTTATTTGTGGCGCCGTGCAACTGGCAGATCTCGCAAACTCGCCCTTGCTGTTTATCTCGCCACGCCGCTTGATTTATGCGGCCATAAATAAGTGATTCACGCTCGTGAGCGTGTGTGTGTGTGTGTGTGTTGCAGTCATTACAGATCTGCTGCATCATTCCTGTCTGGCTTCAAGAGGCAGTCTCGGAGCGAGTCAATTCTGACAAGGAGCCGATCTGTTACACAGTCCGCCCGGCTGACTGGCTGACGGCGAGGAGACTCCTATCTGGCCGCGTCTCGTTACGCTTCCCCCCCCACCCGCCCCCCCGTCCCTTCTCGGTGGTCCGCTCGGTCTGCGAACGCCAACATGTGGCTGACAAGGCGCCGGCGCTCAGATGGCACAGGCGTTCCTCTGCTCCACAGCCGTGACGTTCGCCTCTCGTTAGCGGCGAGGCTCGACACGTGGCCCCGTCCCTCGGGGACGCAGATCTAAGTCCTCAGACAAGAGCCGGCCTCCCTCCACCAGGTCTCAGATATTTGCTGTGATATTTTTTTTTTGTAATCTCTCCTCCCAGGATGCTGTCGAGACGAGAAGAGGAACGGAAAAAAGGAAAAGAAGAAGCCCATCATCTGACCCAGAAACTCACGGGGCAATAATGGATGTAATTAACACAGCGGGAAAAGCGATATGATGTTTATACCACATTTATCCTCCACCCACTCCCAGGTTTCTGCACTTCTCTCCCTCCTGACGGCTCCATGCTTCCTGCTTCACTCCGTTCTCTCGCCCGGCCTTCAGCCTCTCTCTCTCTCTCTGCTCCCCTTCCTCAGATCGACAGCGCCACCCGGTGTCCCGTCTGCGGACCCACACCTTTACGTAACTGTTGTTGATGAGGTCTCCACTTTGAACATCTGCTCATATCTCTTTCCCCCCCCCCCCCCCCCCCCCCTCTCTCTCTCTCTAGCCTCACTCATTAACGCTGTTAGGTTTTATTGATGCCAGCTTTCCCTGCGTATTAATGATTTATACGCGCGCCCACCACAACAAGTTTGATTAATTGAACAAGACTTCCTCGTTTGAGGCGCCTTCTGGGTTATAACAAGCAACCGTGACACTGTTTTGTTTCTCTCTCCACACAATTACTATAAAGTGGGAGAAAACAATATCCTTGTTGGACAGGCGGCGCGAGTAAACACACGGCTGACGAGTGAGTGATAAAATCCAGAAACAATAGACTCCCTCAGTGAGACTGCCGGTCTGCGAATCCAGCGGAAACAGCAGCTTCTCAGCCTTTTCACACACACACACACACACACACACACAAATGCATACAGCTGTGCGTCCAAACACACACTCACACAGGAAACTGATCCAAACACGTGTTCAAATCTTGATTTCGTTGCTTGCCAGAAAGTCTGCTTTACACACACACACAAATGTGTACTCACAGATCTCAGTGCAGACGCACGCAATCACGCATTTCTTTTGCTTTTCTGCCTTTTCAGACCCACTGTCTGGACCTGGACGAGAGTCAATCGGCTGGATTTCACATGCGCGTGGAGAGAGTCGCCCACCTTGCGTGAAGAGGCGTCGTCCGGCCGGTCGGCCACGCTGGGGATCCGCGGCGCTCCTCTGAGTCTGCAACACAAAACACACATCTGTAGGTGCTGCCCTGAGACAATTCTGACAAAACAGACCTCAAATGGTGCATTTCAATACATTCTACATATCAAATTGGATATGAAAAACAGAATCAGATTTAGCTTTTTTTACACAAATATATATTTCTTTTTTTTTCCCCCTCACACTTTGTGATATTTTCCTACATTTTTTTTTTCAATTTACGTGATTTAAATCTCCCGCTGAACCAAATATCAAAGAAAAATCAGCGAATCAGAGGTAATTTTAGAAGGGCGGGTACCACGTGGTATCTCTCGACCAATCATATCGCTCGCTACAAAGCCACAATCGAAAACAAGTGAAAAAAAACATGGATTTTGCAGTGAGATTAGTGAAAAAAGATGGTTTCAACCAAAATTAGGCCCATTTGACACTGGTTTCATTACGGATCTGGAACATATTCGCAGCAGAACATTACGTAACGCAACAGGAGCTACAAGCATCGACATACGGCGATAGATGCGTATACGGCAGCTCCATTTTCTCCGTACACGACGGCCAACACGGCAGGGATTGAACGAAAGATGACGGACGGCTGTACGTCGGCCCTCCAAAATAAACATCCCCCCAGATATTTTTTGTCTTAACTCAATTATTTTGGTCCAAACTAAAAAAGCAGCTTCATGCAGAACATATTTCATTGCTGAATGCTAAAACTAAATATGTAAATATTATTTTGTTGGCTTAAAATTAAAATATAAAGACTAAATAAGTAGACTAAAATTGGACTAAATAAAATGAGGCTGAGAAAATGTGGAAAAAATTAGATTGAAGCTGAAAAAAATAAGTCAAACCATTTTCTCCAAAACAAAGGTTCTTTTCTAAAGACCACAGTGGTCTTTTGTTGTTTACCTGACGGTTTCGGCAGCTGTCAGCTGTCTTCTTCAGAGTGTTTGTCACGTGATGTTGTTGTGACGTGTTGTGCCGAAACCGTCAGGTAAACAACAAAATACCACTGTGGTCTTTAGAAAAGAACCTTTGTTTTGGATTATCACTTGGAAGACCAATGAACCTTTTTGGACAAACCATTTTCTGCTGAGGATCTGATTTTTTTTCCCCACAGCGTTCAACCGCCTCAGTCTTCAGACCAAACAGGCAGAACACGCCAACGCCATCGGTTTCAAACCAGGAGTCCTCCTGCTGTGAGGCAACAGTGCTAACCACTGCCGCACCGTGGCCCCCAGGTGAAAAACCCAGTCGTTTTAGGTGTCGTACGGCTGATTGAGAGACAGTAAAACTGGACGCTAACGTAGCCGATCCACTCACGGATCGATACGATGACTCGGCACCTTCTGCAGCGTGCTGCCTTCCACAGCAGCAGCGCCACGGAGAAGCACTCATCTGTATTCCAGCGACGGCTGCCGGGTATCTCAGCCGGCATGTGAAGAATACAAACTGTAAACACAACGCTACCAGTTAAAAATTGCAGAGTCTGGAAGCTGCGGGCGCTTTTCCAAGAAAGGGAGCCTTTAATGCTCTGTTTGAGTCGACTCCGAAGCAATAAATTTCAAGGACGGACGCCCTGAAATCCAAGCTTCAAAGGAATGAAAAGGGAAAACTCTTCTTCAGCAGATGAATAAGAGCGGCGTCAGCGAAGCTCGACTTGATAACGGGGATGATTCTGGACAGTCCGGGGCCGCTCCACACTGATTCAGAGCGCCGTCCGACACGCCGACTCTTTAGAGGAGAAGTCAACGCTCACGTTCTCCACGTTGGAACGCGCCGTATCCTTCATCGGCCGGACCCGGAGGCCTTTCCTCACGAGCTGCGCTAAAACACACTGTGCTGTGCCCACTTTCTCTCCGCCTGCAACATCCATTTGTAATTGCAGTCGTGTGATTTTGTACATTTTTTTTCTTTCCTTGTCCCCAGAGAGAGAACGGAGTTGGAACTCGCCTCTTATTAAACGCGTTTCTTAGCGACAGCAGCTCAGGTTTGAGGATTTCCAGCAACGACACCAAGGAACATAAAATTAAATGTCTCTGTTCTTTATTGTTCTCAGTAATTCTGCTTTTAAACTTCCTATAAAAACAAAGACTATCATTACCATGGTTATTGCTGTTGCTGTTTGACTTTTCTGATGGAGATTTCTATTTTCTATTTTGTCAAGAACAGTGACTAAAAAGCTGGATTGTTTTTTATTTTACTGTTATTACAACTTCATATTGTTCCATAGTTACACTGTAACCACAACTAGTACTATTACTAGTATTAAAACTACAACTCCTCCTATAATTCTGTTGGAGCCAGGACTTCTCTCCGGCCGACTCCACCCGGTTCTTTTATTCTATGCTTGGTATAAAGAATGCCAAAACGACTGGCTTCAGATTATTACCATTTATTTAAGTATAGCCAGATGTAATGCTCAGCGCTGGACCTTACAGGGAAAGATACAAAGTATTTTGCCCCGAAAGGATCCTGATTGTTGATGAAACAGAGTTTTTATTCCATGTTCTTCTGGGCCAGGCCTGCCCCGACAGATAGGCTGGACTTTGTTCGCAATTGGACAATTTGATATTGATGTCAGCTGCCAACCAAGAGCTGACATCCTTATCCAGTATGTTTTGGAACACTGGTGAGGCTGTGTTGGTTTCTCCGGAACGTGTGGGTATGTTTACACTTTAGCAGAA
Organism: Salarias fasciatus; assembly: GCF_902148845.1. NCBI lineage: Eukaryota > Metazoa > Chordata > Actinopteri > Blenniiformes > Blenniidae > Salarias > Salarias fasciatus. The sequence goes on from NW_021941230.1 coordinate 14,995,309, forward strand.
CATCTTATAACCTTGGTGTACTTCTCTCAGGAAAGGCCTAATGTGCAGTTAATACAATTATTCCATAGTAGTAGTGCTAATTAATGTATATCCCTAACAATTCCTATGAAAATAACTTAAAGCAACACTAAGGAACTTTCAGTTTTCGTTGATTTTGGCGGCGCCAGTGGACAAAAGCGGTAGTGTTTTGCCTGAAGGAATACTACAGTTCCCATGAGGCCTAGCGCGTGACGTCGTAAAATGCTGCTCCCGGTGGGCATGCTGTCGGACTGAACTCACCTTCATTTGTTTCCAGTGGCTGTGTGAAGGATGGATAACGACGAGGTAATGAATCTAATGGTGGCTAAACGATGTCATATCATGATGTGACGCGTGCCGTAAAGCAGTCCGCACATTTGGAGTTTTTTAGTGTGCAGGGTTCCTACCACCCTCCTCACAGCTGCTCAGTCCAAGTGAAAGCAATACTGACTCCCTCAGGCTGTGACAGAGGGGTCATTCAACTAGTTGTAAGTCGATGGATCATCACAAAACATATTAAAATGTTTTATTAAGGTTGAAAAGTTCCTTAGTGTCGGTTTAAAGGTGCATTGAGGAGTTTGCACGTTTTATGCGAAACAGCGCCCCCTGCAGGCCTTGGGCGTAATGCAGCTTAGTGAAAAACTCGTCCCTGTGGCTCGCGTGCACGGAAGAGGGGAACTCTGTCTTCGCTCGTTTAGCAGCACTCAAGTAAGATTTAAGTTTCTTTCACCTGCTGGAGCTGTGGCAGTGCTAGAAGCCAGTCTGTTCTGACTTTCTGGAAGCTCCTGCTCAGTTGTTGCTCACTAAGCATCTGGCGGAGTAATGGCGGACAAATCGAAACCTATCCAGCTGGAGTGCGCATTACGTCATTCCTTTCTCCCCAAAAAAACTTTGGTGCTGGACCGGCACTGCAACTTTCAAGTGACAATTTAGCGCTGTTAGAGGTACGTACTTGTAATGAATATGTCAGGGCACATTGTACACATCATTAAAAATGTGTAACATATTTATGGTGGAAAATAAGTATTTCTAAGGTTGTAAAACTCCTTAATGCACCTTTAATACCACCAGAAGTACCACTATAACTACCACCATCACTCCAGTTACAATGAGGCCGGCCACCGCTTTACATCAGGAACACAGTTCAGCAACTTAGTAAGTGCAGCATTTTCATTTGTTCTCACGGACAAAAATATATCTGCAAGTCAACTGCATAAAAGTTTTATGTTTTACAATTGATCCCAGGGGTAGGATACAGGAGGAGAACAGAACAGGGCCGAGGACGGATCCCTGAGGCACCCCGCGAGGGAGGGAAGCACATGAGGAGCAGAGGTCATTACAGAGAAGCGCCAGGTATGAGCTGAACCACGGCAGGGCAGGGCCGCGCAAACAAACATACTGGTCCGGGAAAGATGCGAGGGGTCAATACGTGGTTTTGGACCGTATGCGGACAAACGCCTCAGACCGATGGAGAAAGACTTCCGACTGGAGTCTCTCTGAGCTGCTGCCGTCTGGCAGCCTCCTGTCTCTCCTGCACTACACTTGTCAGTCTGGCGCATGTGCGAGCCTCGCGGCTTCACCGCGCCACAATGGCACTGCCAATCTCGCATCCGGCAGCAGGTCTGGCACTCAGTCACGTCTCCCCTGCTCAGGCCCGGAGGACGTGAGCGGCGTCCCGACTCCCTCCCAGCATGCTTCACCTGCACACAGAAGGTGGTGTCGGTCCTGGCAGGGGGAGTGAGGGGGAGTGCCGCTCGCCGTCTGCTCTCTGGGCCTCCTGCATTCTCATAAATGTAATCAGCGATGTTTTCGTCCCCGTCTATCTGTACCACTTAGCTTTGGGAGAACTTTGAGAAAAAGTAATTTCATGCCGATTTGATTTAGCTTTTTTTTTTTTTTTTTTCATATCCACTTGCTGTAAGCACTGTTTCATAAATAGATGCTCGACTTCTTCTTCGCTGTCTTTAAAGACTGATTTCAGGAAAGCAAAACATTGCTGATGCACATTAACTGCTGCTATAGAGTTTATAGTCTGAATCACATTATTAGAAGTCATCCATCTTCGGTGCAGCTCTATCCACATTGGATTTGTGCAGCGCCAGCGCTGAAGTCGATCTATTTTTGTCACGTCGTAACAAGTTCATCTCAATTGAATGTGGGGAAAAACCACAGTAGCTGGAGAAAGCTCCAGAAGAACATGCAAACTGCATCCAGAAAGGTGCACTGACTGACATTTAAATAAATGAATCGTAACACATTAACATATGAGTTTCTTTAAAAACTTTTTGGGAGAATATTAAGTCTTCAACCATGAAAACAGGCTTGACTGCCTTTATTCTCAAAACCTACAAACAGACCAATGCTGGAGACCAACAACATTACACCAACTAGGAACCTGCCCTGGTATTAATCACTTAAAACATGCTCAATAAAATTGTGGGAGAACGTTTTCAGAAAAGGGCAATACATTCACAACTATAGTGAACAATTAAATTACCAATCAATTATCACAATAGTCCACAAACAAATAAAAATGTAAAAATTATGGAGGCTTAACAGCTTCTGGATTTGGATCCATGATGAGAATAAACAGTTTTAAAGTTATAATAAAACAAACAACCACATGCCAGAAGGCTCCATACATCATAACACAAAGGTTAGGAAGGCTCTTTTTTAACTGTATATCAAACGAGACAAACTGCCAGTTAAATTGTCATATTTTCACTGGAAAATGCTATGGCGCCACCTTGTTGAATAATACAACAAATACAATCAATAAGAAAGCTAAAAGATTAAAATAGTCTATATATGTCTATATATAATAGATGTGAAATCTGGTAAATCTAGTTTAACAAGTTTTCAGAAAAACGTTATTTTATAAAAATTGGAGAGCCACTTAAGCTTTTAATTAACAACAACCTGATTAGACTGGACACAAAACTGTGGGAATGTTCCATTTTCTTTTCTTAATGTTCTAGATATATTCTTGTTCTCATTTTCTCTGTGACTCTGCAGGAAATCAAAGTGGCTTCCGTGTGAAATGATTTGTTCCTCTACTTCCTGCACACCTCCACATGCCATCACTGGAGTAAAAGACATATCTCAGTCTCATACTGCCACCTGCTGTCTGCAGAGTGCTACTGCAGGCACATTTTGACTGACTTGGTACAATGTTATGACACCAGTCACCTGTGTTCGTATTTTGTCATATATCTGCATGTGTTTGAACATCATCCAGCTAGATATCAATCTGCCATGTGTGTATTATCCATCTTTTTTCAATCAATCTGCCAAATATCCCAGGAGTCTCTTCTCCATCAGCGTACTGATCAACATCATGAGTTTGTTCAGTAAAGCTAAAGTTCCAACATGGCATGTCATTCTTTCACTTAAAAACTATAAACTTAGTTTGCGTGCTCCTACAATGTTTATTTTCACCCGTGAATTTATGCTTTGATACTTTCTTATGTACTCGCAGCAAAAACAGACGCTGGAGGAAGTCTGTCACCAGTTAACAGGGGAACCAGTTAATCTGTAACACCAGTGCAGTGCTCTGCCTCCGCAGTATGTGATATAACACCTAAAATGAATAACTCAGAAACTCTACCACTATTTCAAACTGAATTAATTAATTATACACTTCAACTCAGCTTGGAAGAGGTTTCTATGGTTGGAAAAAACAAACTTTAGAGTAGCTTATGCCATGTTGCTAGCCCAGTTAGCCGATGCTAAGGGATCTCATAATTAGTGATAACTTCAGTTAGACCTATTTTATTTTTCAAAATATAAACAGAGATGGGATATTTATTGTCAATACATTTCGAAGCTTACCGTAAATTATCGGTTGCTTCCCTTTTCTTTCTTGGACACCATAACGTAAACACGTGCTTCAGGTAAAGTGTCGGCAGTGCTGCTGTGACTGCAGGAGGGTTCCGCCTCCGCGCGCACCTGTTCCTCATCTTCATTAGAGAGGAAGCCATCCATGGCAACACGCGACAGAATATTTGAATCCATTCACCAATGAAAGTCTTTCCAACCCTTTTGATTTTAGAACATCATTTACCATCTAGCTATCACTCATCAATATACCAATCTACTGTCTTTCTTCTAACTTTTTTACTAATTTACAACCTGTATTCATCCCATTTATATATCAACCTACCATCTATATAATCCGTTATTCATCAGTACCTTAATCTCAGCTCCGTTTATATCTCATTCTACCATCCATCATCCATTCATATATCAAGGTACCATAAGTCTAAAGCCAGGTTTCCACTTGCACGATTCTGTTGCACGCATTGTCACGAATCGAGTCGCAAACTATTCGTAAAGTGGCGTGAAGTGTGCGTAAACCTGTCGTGACTGCGTGCCATGTCGGGACGATAATTTTGAAATGTTCAAAATTTTGGTCACGACAAAACATCGAGACCGGGCCGTGAACTATGCGCCAATCGTGAACTCCTCGTGAACTCGTCGGGACAGTGTGGGAAGGATGCGTGCCAGTCGCGGCATGGCACGCACTGCAACGAATAGTTCACGAACAGCCCACGCCGAATTGCGCAACCACATGCCAGTTCGTGACACTGACGGGCACGCATTCGTGAACTATTTGTGAACTGGTCGTGAACAGTGAGGGAGCCTGCCAGTTCGTGACTCCAGATTGGCACGCCTTGCCACGACAACATCGTGGCAAAAAGTCGTGCAAGTGTAAACCTGGCTTTAGATAGCTATAGGCCACACAGTGGGCCGTGTCGGCCGTGACCAGTCCAGCAACACTTCTGTGTCACAACACTACTGTAGTCCTCTGTCTGTCTGTCTGTCTGTCTGTGTGTGTGTGTGTGTGTGTGTGTGTGTGTGTGTAAGGAATAAGCAGCACACACATTTTGGTGGCACATTTCCTTTATGACATGAGTTCCATTCTTCAGGTTGACATGACACCACACTGACCTGGTTGGCGTGTGTGTGTGTGTGTGTGTGTGTGTGTGTGTGTGTGTGTGTGTGTGTGTGTGTGTGTGTGCGTGTGTGTGTCTTCCTGGCTCTGCCCCCTGTTGAACATAATTCAGGCTGGTTATGTTTATCTAGATACAATCAGATGATTCTATTGGCTTTGATTGACAGCATGCGTGTGTCCTTGCTTCAGGTCAAAGGTCACCACCCACTGTCCTGTCACCATGGCAGCAGCTTCAGACCGTTTACATTCAGAGCCCGGTGGGTTGATGAGTCTCCCGTCTGCGGAGGCCTGCAGAGGAGGACCTGCCGGAACGCTTTAACGGTCCAGGTCGTCAACGCCATCTTCATCGTTTCCGTTCTCTTCCTCGGCCCTCCCCCTGTCCCCAGCACCTCCCTGCGTCCCCCTGTCCCCAGCACCTCCCTGCGTCCCCCTGTCCCCAGCTTGTCCCTGTGGCTCCTTCTCCCAGACTCCTCCTTGTGTCTCCCGGTCTTTGACTCCACCTTGAATTTGCTTTTCTGTGACTCCCAACTGCGTCTCCTTATTTCTGACTCCCCCCTGTGTCTCCTTGTCCCTGACTCCCCCCTGTGTCTCCTTGTCCCTGACTCCCCCCTGCGTCTCCTTGTCTCTGCCTCCCCCCTGCGTCTCCTTGTCCCTGGCTGCCCCCTGACTCTTCAGGTCCTGGAACACCTGGGTGAAGAAGTGTGGCTCAGCATTAATTCGCAGCATGTCTCTGCTCAGGTGGTCAATCAGCTCCAGCGCTCTTTCCCAGAACGCATCGCGGCTGGACTCCACCAGGAAAGGCTTGAGCGGGTAGGAGATTTCGTTGCCCAGGTAGGAGTAGGCCAGGTAGAGGCAGGTGAGGAAGGTGGCGTGCAGCTCCTGCTCTGAGGCCGTGTCCTCGTCCACGGCGTCTCTGCACAGCAGGTACACGAAGACCAGACCAGCTGGACTGATGAAGCACTGGTCCTGCAGGAGACACGCGGGCAGCTGCTGGTTACGTAACATTTCTGCGTGGAGCAGCGCTGCATCAAACAGGCTACTACTACTACAGAGAGCCGGGCTCCGGTGACCGCAGCCTGACGAGCGACCGCAAACAAACAAACCAATGTACCTGCCAGCCTTGAACCAGCAGCGCCCGGTCCACATTCCTAAACCACACCACGATCTGACTGGCCGAGAGATTCTTCAGTTTCACACAACGCCGACACAAAAAATCTGAAAGGCAACGTAGGAGCTCGCCTGTGGAGGCCTGCAGAGGAGGAGGAGGGGAGAAGAGAGAGAGAGAGAGAGAGAGAGGAGCAGAGGAAGAAGCATGATTTGTTACAGAATCTGCCGATGAGCCGAAGGAAGGAATCATGACACAGCCGAAGCAAAGATCAGAATGGTTTTTTGCAGGAAAGCTACAGATGAGGAGCAGATCATCTTCATCCTGCAGAAGCGGAGTCAGAGATGTCCTGTCTCTGCTGCTCTCTGCAGGACGGAGCGAGACCACCCTGTCAGATCACTTCCAATCAGAACGATCCCCCACCTGCACCACCACCCTCCTGGGGGAGAGGATCCCCTCCGGGCGGCCCTGCTTCGGCTCCGGCACGGTGGGGATGGGCACCGGGATGGGTCCTTGCCTGTGCCCTCCCTTCAGCGTGCGGGGCGGGCCGTCGGCGGCCGCCTGCTCGCGCTGCTCCGGCGCCGCAGGCTTCACCTTCTTCCCGCCCTTCCTCTTGGCTCGAGCCGCCACGAGCCGCTTCTTCCAGCGGAGCGCCTGCAGCAGCACCGGGTGTCTCCGCTTCTTCTTCCTGCCGCTCCGCTCCTCCTCCTCCTTCTCCTGCACCCGCCGCACATCCAGCTCCTCCGACCCGCCGCCAGAAGCCTTCCTCCATCCCGGAGACAGAGACAGCACCGTTCCCATGGTGACAACCAGACCGAGGCGTGAGAGCCTCTGCAGCGGACAGGGGAGGGAGGGTGGGGGTGAGGGGGGAGGGGGAGGGGGAGGGGGAGGGGGAGGGGAGGGGGGTGAGAGGGAGCAGTCCACTGAGACGAATGAGTCCTCCTCCTGCACCTCCTGCACCTGCCTCTGGTTCAGTGAGACTGTGAGGGGGCGGGACTTCCTGCGGGGCACAGCCGTGATGTCACCACAGACACACCAGTCAATCACGCTGACCCTACAGCTCCCACAATGCACTGTGATGAGGAAGATGAGGAAGATGAGGATTAAACTGATAAAGATAAAGATGATTTTAAAAGTGAGAGTGAAGATGGTAGTAGTGATGATGAAGATGATTATGATAATAATTACGATGATGATGAAGATGATTTTAATACTGAGGATGAAGATGTTAGTAATGATGAAGAGGATGATGATGATGAAAAGGAGGATGAAGATGATTTCAATAGTAAGGATGAAGATGTTAGTAATGATGAAGAGGATTATGATGATGAAGAGGAGGTTGAAGATGATGATTTCAATAGTGAGGATGAAGGTGTTAGTGGTGATGAAGATGATGATGAAGTTTTTAACTGAGAATGATGATGCAGTGATGATGATGATGATGATGATGATGATGATGAATTTAATAGTGATCACTGTTGAAATCAGTCATCGTCACCACAATCATCTTCATGAGTGAGTGATGAAGATGATTATGGTGGTGATGATGATAACGATGGTAAGAGTGATGATGAAGATGATGATTGTGGTGGTGATGGTGATGATGATGATGATGATGATGATTTTAATAGTGAGAGTGATGCTGGTAGTGATGATGAAGATGAAGATGATTATGAAGATTTTAATATTGAGAGTGATGATGTAGTGATGATGAAGATGATTGTGGTGATGATGAGGAGGATGATGAAGATGAAGATGAGGTCAGAAGAGGGAGCAATGGGAAAGGGAGAATATGAAGATCGGGTTCAAGCTGCACACACACACACACACACACACACACACACACACGCTGCCCTACCTGCCCCCTCCTTGGCTGCCACCAGAGGGCGGCCTTCCCAGTCATCCCCACTCATCAGGGTTCATGTGGTCAGGTGATCTGCTGTGATCTGCCGTGTCTCCTGGACTCCAGTCTGATGTGATCCCACCAGGACACCATGAAGACCCCCCCCCCCCCCCCCCCCCCCCCCGCTGCTCCCCACCTCTGGAGGGGGCGGGTCCCGCGCTCTGATTGGTCGGCTGCTCTGACCTGCAGGAAGATGAGCTCCATCACAGTCAGCAGGTGCATGGACCTGATCCAGAGGGCAGAGGAACCAGGGGGGACCAGGGAGAGGGGACGGTCGAGGTCTGCATGGAGTGATCACGTGAAATATTCAGAAAGATCAAAGAAATTAAGAATTCCAAAAAATGTCGATACAAAGTTTCTTTTTTTCTCACGAATACATGTTTACAAAAAAATGAGGTAGCTCAGATTATACCGTGTGTGTGTGTGTGTGTGTGTGTGTGTGTGTGTGTGTGTGTGTGTGTGTGTGTGTGTGTGTGTGTGTGTGTGTGTGGTGGGTGGAGCCTGTGGCAGCAGAAGGTTCATTGTCTGAGGAGCAGGGAGAGAGAGAGAGGGAGGAGGGGGGGTCGAGCGAGCTCCACGCCGACAGAGAGAGAGAGAGGGAGAGACAAAGAGGGGGGAGGTCGACTCTCTCTTTCTTTCTTCGTGTGGGGGAGGAGAGGGGGAGGATTAACCGGCTGATCTGCGACACGCGCTCGCTCACACACACACACACACACACACACACGCATCTGATATTGACGCACACACGGCGGCGGAGCTTCGTCGGGATCAGCATCAGCATCATCACCGGCGGCAGCATCCTCATCCTCATCCTCAGCGGCGGAGAGAGACAAAGAGACAGGGAGGGAGGAAGAGGAGGGGAGGGGGGAGGCGGTCTTCATCGTCTGGGGAGGACAGACAGAGGGACAGACCGGGAGGATAGAGACAGAGACACACAGACAGAGACAGGCCGCGCGCAGCCCCACCGCCCGTCTGTGATGGCCGACCACATGTTCGTGCGGCTGTAGGTGGGTGTGTTCCGTGTGTGTGTGTGTGTGTGTGTGTGTGAGAGAGGGAGAGAGTGTGAGTGTGTGTGTGATGGGGAACGCGGAGAGCATGGAGAGCCAGCTGGCTGTGATCCGGTCCAGAGCCGCGCCGGTTCGACTCCCGATGCCCGACCCGGCCGAGCTGGAGGAGAGGTTCTCCATCGCACTGGTGAGAGCAGCACGCTGCACGCATCCATGCACGCACGCACGCACGCACGCATGCACGCACAGCCACATCCAACACGGATACATGCAGCTACACACAACAAGCATACATACAGCCACACGCGGATACATAGCTTCAAACGTGCACACACAGTGCATACAGATAAACACAACACACACGTGCACACAGTCACATACACAACATACAGACAACTACACACGTATACACCACACATGTATACACAACACAAGTGTACACATGTATACACAGTCACACACAGCTACACGTGCCACAGTTACAAGCATGTACACACACCTGTATACAACACATGTACACACAACACACAGCTCTGCCATCACACCCGTCACACTAACAGGAAGAAGTTTCGGTCTGATGTGGACTATAGGGTTCTGAGGGGTCTGATGTGGACCACAGGGTTCTCAGGGGTCTGATGTGGACTACAGGGATCTTAGAGGACTACAGGGTTCAGACAGAAGTCCGATATATTTGTGGAACTTGCCTTGTTGTGAAGCGTTCAGGTTGGAGTCCTCCGGAGACGTGGACCCCAGGTCTCTTCTGATACTTCAGGGGTTCCGGGTTTTGCTGGCGAGTCTTGCCGAGCTTTTCCAGATCGGCGGCAGAGATCCCGACCTGGCGGCAAAAACCACGTCCATCGTCCGTGTGACAGAGCTGAACAGAGACATAAAGGAGGACGTTAGCCGTCCTCCATGATTTCACAATGTCTCGAGGTGTTTCCAGAGAGTCTCTGGACGTTTCCGGACATTTCCAAATGATCCCGTCTGCTTGATCTGCTGGTAGCGGAGCTGCAGGGTTCTTGAAAAGTGTCTCTGTGGATCTGTAAGTTGTGTTTTTTCATGTTTTCAGAATTCCATGAATCTTCCACCTGACAAGGTGCGTCTGCTGCGTTCCTACGACAACGAGAAGAAGTGGGAGCTAATCTGTGACCAGGTGAGTGCTGCCGACAAAGAGAGTCAGAACTTCAGAAGACACCATGGATCAGCTGAACAGGCGTTCATTCTGTCTGTGTGTGTGTTTGTGTGTGTTTTAGGAGAGATTTCAGGTGAAGAACCCTCCCCATACTTACATCCAGAAACTGAGAGGATTCCTCGACCCGGCAGTCACACGCAAGGTGAGACAGACAACTTCCACTAGCCCGTCTGTGTGTCCATGTCGGGACATCAGCAGGAGGTTCACGCTCTCCTTCGACTGCCTTTCTGCAGAAGTTCAGACGGAGAGTTCAGGAGTCAACTCAGATGCTGCGAGAGCTCGAAATTTCCCTCCGAACGAACCACATCGGGTAAAACCTGGCAGCTGCCTGCACCTCACCTCTATACTCCTCACCGGTCGATTCCTCACCTGTCTGCCCCCCCCCAGGTGGGTTCGAGAGTTCCTGAATGAGGAGAATCGTGGTCTGGACGTTCTCGTGGAGTACCTGTCCTTCGCTCAGTACGCCGTCACGTGAGTTTCTCGGACCTTCAACGTGAAGTCAGGGAGTGTCTGTCGGACTCGGCGAGACTCTGTGCTGGCTGTTCAGGTTCGACGGGGAGCAGTCGGACACGGGAGGCGAGGTTTCTTCCATCGACTCTCCCTGGAGCCGCTCCATCGAGGATCTCCACGGCGACTGCAGCCTCCCGTCCCCGTCGGCGTCCGTCACCCGGGCGGCTCGACACTCCATCAGGTAAACATACGTCTGGACCGACGGCCGACGGCTTGGATCTGCTTCGACTCAGCTGCCGTGTCTTCCCAGCTCCGCCCTGGTGACTCGCTCCAACACGCTGCCCAGCCGGCGCACCCTGAAGAACTCGCGGCTCGTCTGCAAGAAGGACGACGTCCACGTCTGCATCATGTGTCTGAGAGCCATCATGAACTATCAGGTAGTCGCCACGAGATGACACACTCGTGAAGAGCAAGTGACGCACCTGCTGTTTGTCCTCACTCGACCCCGTGTGGCTGTGTCCTCGTCTTCCTCAGTATGGGTTCAATATGGTGATGTCCCATCCTCACGCCGTCAACGAAATCGCTCTGAGCCTCAACAACAGGAATCCCAGGTAAAACTACCGCATGTCCTGAAACTAAAAGTTTAGCTTCTCTCCGGCCTTATGTGGGACAATAATACAAACATATTCTCTCTCCGATTGCTCCTCAGGACCAAAGCTCTGGTTCTGGAGCTGCTGGCGGCCGTCTGTCTGGTGAGAGGAGGACACGAGATCATCCTGTCTGCTTTTGACCACTTTAAGACGGTACAACAGCGCTGTAATCATCTCCATGTCGTGCTTAACCTTGTCAACAACCACAGCACGCCTCAGTGATCGACATGACGCTGATGGACTGACTGACTAATTGCAGGTCTGCTCTGAGTCGATGCGCTTTGAAAAGCTGATGGAACATTTTAAGAACGAGGACGACAACATCGACTTCTTGGTGACTTTTTTGTCTATTCTTTTTATTTATTGTGATTTGGAATCAAGTCTTTGAAGTTAAAATTTTCGAAAGACATATTTAACGAGCAATCGGTCGATCTCCATCAGGTGGCCTGCATGCAGTTCATCAACATTGTGGTTCACTCGGTGGAGGACATGAACTTCAGAGTTCACCTGCAGTACGACTTCACCAAGCTCAACCTGGACGAGCACCTGGAGGTAACACGCCCGCCAGCCCGTCTGCACGCGTCCGCCGACGGACCGCGCACGGCGTTAATTCCACCTCCTCGCTGCAGAGGCTGAAGCACACGGAGAGCGACCGGCTGCAGGTCCAGATTCAGGCCTACCTGGACAACGTGTTTGACGTCGGGACGCTGCTGGAGGACGCCGAGACCAAAACCGCCGCTCTGGAGAGAGTGGAGGAGCTGGAGGAGAACCTGGCGACGGTAAAACAGGCGGGGAAGAGACAGATGGGTGGGCAGACAGCCACAGAGGGGTCTAACCCGACTGTCTCTCCCAGATGTCAGAGCGAGTCTTAGATGTGGAGAACGAAGCGATGCTGAAGATCGTGGAACTGGAGAAACAGCTGATGCAGACCAACAAGGAGCTGGACCAGCTGCGGGTGAGTGACGCTGCCGCCGCCGCCACCGCCAACGATGATGATGTATCTCTCTGACCTCTTCACCCGTCGCCCGTGCAGGATGTCTACGCCAACGCCAACTCCCAGGTGCACACCCTGCGGCGGATGGTCCGCGAGAAGGACCAGACGATTCGCCGTCAGAGCCGCCTGGAGCGCCAGGCCCAGGAGGTCCAGCAGGCCGGGGGCCCTGGAGCTCCTGGAGGACCGGGAGCCCCCCAGCCCCAGAGAGGGGAAGGGGATGGCGGCGTGGCGGACTGCGCCTCGCCGTCTCCTCCGCCGGGTGCCAACCTGTCGCCCAGGTAAGAAACCGGATCCCCAACAGAACCCGACTTCGCGGTGGAGTCGCCGCACTGACGCTCACCTCGCTGGTCTCTGCAGCCCGGAGACTGTGGCCTATCACAGCATGGGACCGGGGATGGGCGGGGCTCCAGGTGTACCAGCCCCGCCCCCGCCACCTCCACCCCCACCAATGCCCGGCACAGGTGAGTTGCTCTTTGAAACTAGAAGCAGTAGCGAGCGTTGCCCTCAAGGTGACTGTTACCTGTAACTCCTGTCTACTTTCTCCACCTCCTCGTAGTCTCTAACGGGCCGTACCCGGCCCCTCCGCCCCCAGCACCCCCTCCGCCCCCTCCTCCCCCGCCGCCGCCCTGTCGAACCAGCGAGCTGAGCTCCGCCCCCTTGCCTCCCCCTCCTCCGCCCGTGGCTCCGCCCCTCCCGGGGTCCGGGGGCTCGCCGATGGTGATCTTCACCTCTGGACTGGCGGGTGAGTCCATGAAGGGAACGACATGAGTGTTTAAACGGGTGAAAGAGACCAGAGCCGGTGGCTACGACTTGATCCGCCTTCAGCCGCCTGTTGTCATGGTAACAGTGATTGAATTTGGCTGCTAATGCGCTGTTTGTTTTCTCCTGCTGCTTACAGAGGGCCCTCTCAAGTTATTCTGTACGTTGACTTCAGTTTGCTTGCTTCGTCATTTCCTCTCACCCCCCCCCCCCTCACAGAAACAGCCTCTGTGTTGTGATTAGCCGACTTTAAGATGTTGCGTGTTTGATTCCCGTCAGCGCCACTGACAACACTCCGCACGGTTCCGACTCCCGCCCCACTGTCAGAACGCTCCCGAGCGGTCAGAGGAGAACCCGGTGTTTTGTGTCCGCGCGGTTTGAACTGAGCTGGCGCTCGTGGGTCTCGCGGCTCTGATCCGCATCCCGTTTGTCCCGTTTAGCGGTGAAGATCAAGAAGCCGATCCAGACCAAGTTCAGGATGCCGGTGTTGAACTGGGTCGCCCTGAAGCCAAGTCAGATCAACGGGACCGTCTTCAACGACATCGACGACGAGTCCATCCTGCAGGTACCTGAAACGGGTCAGAATCGCGCCGACGGGTCGGTGGGATGGCTGTCTGACCGTGCTCGCCTCGCAGGACCTGGACGTGGAGGAGTTCGAGGAGCTCTTCAAGACGAAGGCTCAGGGTCCGGCCGTGGACCTCACTCTGTCCCGACAGAAGCTCCCCCAGAAGGCTCCGTCCAAGGTGTCCCTGCTGGAGGCGAACCGGGCCAAGAACCTGGCCATCACCCTGCGGAAGGCCGGCCAGAGCTCCGAGGTCATCTGCCGGGCCATCCACACGTAGGTCACTCCGCTCTCACCCGGCCGGTTCACACCAAACACTCTCTCACTTCCACTTCCACTGGCCTGAGCAGGTTCGACCTGAGGACGGTCCGCGTGGACTTCGTGGAGTGCCTGATGCGCTTCCTGCCGACGGAGGCGGAGGTGAAGCTGCTGCGGCAGTACGAGAGGGACAGGAAACCTCTGGAGGCCCTGAGCGACGAGGACCGCTTCATGATGCAGTTCAGCCGCATCGAGAGGCTCAGCCAGCGCATGTCCATCATGACCTTCATGGGCAACTTCACCGACAACGTCCAGATGCTGACCCCGGTGAGAACAGCTGGCACACAGAGGCAGGGGGAGCCAGGCAGACAGGCCAACGTAACCCGCCTCTCTGTTTTCTTTCAGCAACTTCACGCCATCATTGCAGCTTCGGTGTCGATAAAATCCTCTCAGAAGCTGAAGAAGATCCTGGAGGTCAGTGCTGATTCAGAGAATGTTAATTCTATTGATTATCTGAACGTGTCGAAGAGTTTTTCTTGTATTTGAAGGTTTAATCAGACTCCCTGTCGTTGCAGATCATCCTGGCTCTGGGAAACTACATGAACAGCAGCAAGAGGGGCGCCGTGTACGGATTCAAGCTGCAGAGCTTAGACCTGGTCAGTCCCTAGCCGACCTTCACAACGCGCATTTACTATCAACATTAGCAGAGGTGCAAGTGTGTATTTTTTCGTGTGTGTGTGTGTAGCTGTTGGAGACCAAGTCGACAGACAGGAAACAGACTTTGCTTCATTACATCAGCAACGTGGTGCGAGAGAAATACTCCACGGTTTCGCTCTTTTACAACGAGCTGCACTACGTGGATAAAGCCGCAGCAGGTGAGTCCGACAGCCAATCAGAGCACAGCATAGAGTGTGTGTGTGTGTGTTGACCCCTTCCGACCCCGTCCGCAGTGAGCCTGGAGAACGTGCTGTGCGACGTGAAGGAGCTGCAGCGCGGCATGGAGCTGACCTGGAGGGAGTTCAGCGTGTCGCACAACGCCACGCTCAAGGACTTCATCAGCAGGAACGAGTCGCGGCTCGGAAAGCTGCAGGAGGACGCGCGCATCGCACAGGTCCGCCTCAAACACACACACACACACACACACACACACATCCTGCTGCCGACTATCGCGTCTCTGACCCGTGTGTGTTCGTCACACCTCAGGACGCCTTTGAGGACGTGGTGAAGTTTTTTGGAGAGAGCTCCAAGACGATGCCGCCGTCCGTCTTCTTCCCCATCTTCGTCCGGTTCATCAAAGCCTACAGGGTGAGGCACGGATCGGCCCGCCACCACAGATCGGTCCAGAGGACGTTTTTGACCGCGTTTGTGTTTTTCCAGCTGGCTGAGGAGGAGAACGAGCAGAGGAGGCGTCAGGAGCAAATGCTGCTGGAGAAGCTAGAGCAGGAGGAGCAGCAGGAGGAGGAGGAGACCAAGGTGAGGCCGCCGCCGTGACGCGATGCAGCAGGACAGAGGGCAACACTCCCATCACACCCGTCTCTCTCTCGCTCCCTCTCTCTCTCTCCAGTCCCCGTCTCACCGGGGGAAACGGCAGCAGCAGGAGCTGATCACGGAGCTGCGGCGGCGACAGGGAAAAGACAGCCGCCACGTTTACGAGGGGAAGGACGGCGCCATCGAGGACATCATCACAGGTAAAGACGAGCTCACGGACCAGCATCACAGCAGCCGCCTGAGCTGTGTCTGACTGTGTTTCTCTGTGTGTGTGTGTGTGTGTGTGTGTGTGTGTGTGTCCACCCCACCCACAGCTCTGAAGACCGTCCCCTTCACGGCCCGATCGGCCAAACGCAGCTCGCGCTTCTTCTGTGACCCCGCCCACACCGAGGAGCACTACTGAGCGCCGTGCGACAGCGACCGCCGCTCCGCTTCAACGGGACCAATCAGCACTTTGAACATTTCTGATTGAACAGATTACTTTCTTTGTTTTGGTTTTTTGTTTTTTTTAAATCATGGGTTTGTGTCCAGAGAACAGTTCCTCAGAGCACTTTAAAGACACTTCGGAGTACGTATGAAGCTGGACGTCCGCTGAAGAAGACCACTGGTCACAGTGCAAACGCAAAATCCATCATGGTGCTTAAAAAAAAAAAAAAAACAAAATGAAAGAAAAAAAGAAAAAAAAAAAACTCAGTGCCTCATGTTCCAATCAGCTCCAGCAGGTGGCACTGTGGAGCGCCAGCTCGCACATCTGGATCAAAGTCCTGCTTCTGGTCCTGGGTTCTAACTGGATCTCTGTACAGGGTTCTACTCTATTCTACTGTGTTCCACTGTATTTATTGTCCCGAGCAGAGCTGCAACTCTCCGACCGTTTACGGAACTGACGTCTCTCACACACACACACACACACACACACACACACACACACCTTTCCACATGTACACACACTCTCATACAATGATCACAGGTGTGCACGCCTGTAGACTTTCAGACGGACAGACGGTGAGCGTCACACCTGGACGCAGCAGCCAGGATGTGTGTGTGGATCCGTGTGGGACAGCAGACAGAAGACTGTCCCTTCAAGAAAGCACCCCCCCCCCCCCCCCCCCCCCCCAGTCCTCCCCAGTCTCCCCCCCCCGTCCCCGATATTTAAAAAAGAAAAAGAGAAAATCAGCACAACCTTTTCGTACCTGTACAGACGTTTTTGTAGAAGCTTGTAGCTCGTTCCGTGTTTGTTGGTGGTGGTTCTGCACTTCAAGGTGTACAAATAAAACGCACCCTGTCTTTGTGTCTTCCAGTGTAACGTGCACTGAGTGGAGTTTTGATTCGTGCCACAGCGTCAACGTGCTGACCATTCAAACACACAGAGATAAGACAACGATAGGCGCCAAAAGTTGCTTTCCATCTCGTCACCCACAATCCCCCACAACAAACACAGTGATGTCAACAGATGGTGTTTTATTGAGTACTGTTTGCTCCGATTGGTTCGGATGATAAACGGTTTGTGGGCTCTGATTGGCTGCTGACGGTTCGAGTCTCCGCCTCGTCATCCAGCGAATGAATGTGCAGGGCGACCTTTGACCCCAAGTCCCGTCACCTGTGAACGCACACACACACACACACACGGGAACCATCACCATCACCCCGTGCAGGACGTCGAGAGGTGAAGGACTGGCGGCTGGACTCACCTTGAAGGTGGCGCCGGCGTCCGGCTGCTGCTTGAGCTCCGATTCGCTGAGACCCAGAGAGGCGGAGGTCACGTAGAGGTCGGTGTAATCCGGACCTCCGAAGCAAACGGAGGTGGTCTTGGTGGCGGGCAGAGAGATGGTCTGCAGCCGCACGCCTGACACAGAATCATACCGCTACGTTCAGGGGTGACTGCGTCGGTGTGGAGCGTACCAGAGTTACCCAGCGGCACTAACTCACCGGTGGCGGGATCGATGTTGAGGACCCGTCCTCCGTCGTAGCACGCCACCCACAGGCGTCCGTCTGCGTCCATCGTCATCCCGTCAGGAATGCCCTCGTCCTCCTTCAGACGGTACACCACACGGCGGTTGCCTGGGAGACAGGTCAGACGGAGGTGAAGACAGGCGCTACGCCCTTCCTGCGGTCGGCGGCGCGGCGTTCCGCGGGGATTTACTCATTTGGCCGGTGACCATGTCGTAGTCGAAGGCGTCGACGGACAGACACAAACTGTCGATGTAGTACATGGTCTTCTGATCCAGGGACCAGTCCATCCCGTTGGAGATGTCCACCTGAGAGACAGGCGGACTGAGACACAGAGAGATGGACGGGCCGGTCTGGAGACGGACGGACAGGTGAGCTTACCTGGCCCAGCAGTTTGGTCAGCTTGTGGTCCGACGTGAGAGAAAACAGAGATCCTGGTTTCTTCTCCACCGGATTGTCCTCTTTTGACATGGTGCCTGAACACATGGCGCTGTTACCACGACGACGCAGTGAACACCCACACGCAGGTGACCAGGAGAACACACACACCTGCAAGCAGCCGTCCGACAGGATCCACCTTCCCATCGTTCAGCCGGTTGGTGGGTTTGTCCTCGTCCACCTTTGCCAGTACCGTGGTCTTCTGCGTGGACCAGTCGACGGCCACGATGCTGCGACCCACGCCGGCCACGTAGCCGCCGGACCGGCGAGGGACGGCGAAGCCCACCGTGTCCTCTGAGACGAGACGGGCGAGAGCGACCGCGGGTCAGCGACACGGCGCCGAGCGCATCACAGACCGAGGAGCTCAGCGGCCCACCTGTTGCGATGCTCTCGATCTGATTGGTCGAGGGACTCCAGCGGTGGATCTTCTGGCCCGGGATGTCCACGAACAGCAGCTTCTGGTCCGACTCCTCCCACACCGGCCCCTCGCCGAGCAGGGTGCCCGGATTGACGGCACGCTCCACCTTCACTGAGGACATGGCGGCTCTGGACCAGTCGGCAAGCAGAAGGACCACCTGGAATGACACCTGTTTCCATGGAAACGACAAGGCAGGCACGCTTAACAATTTACAGCACGTAAAATATTGCAAAAACAAACCTCAATGCAGATTTTTAAAAGATTACAAATAAACAAATGATTTCAACAGAGTCAACAGAAATATAGGCGGAAGCGACTCTTCTCAGTGATCCGGGTCAGAAGGACCGACTCTCCCGAGGGGGCCGCACAGCGCGTGCCCCACAAACCACTTTCTTCTCACGCGCAAAGCACGTGCGCAGCGGTGCTACGCTTTGCACCGTGAAGTCCAGCAAAGAACTTTTATTGTGCACGCGCGCCTTCACGCTGCAGTCACACGCCGTCACACTTCACGCGCGGCAAAAACTGATTGTGCTCGCGCACGACGGCGCGCGGTAACGACTCACCTGCCGCAGCTCTCGGGACTTCTCCCCCCGCTGGACTTCGGGGACAAACTCCCGTCTCCAGTTATTTAACTCACGGCTCGCGGCTCCGCCCCTCCGCCGGCCCACCCCGACCAAACAAACACACCCGAACCAGGCCACAGTTCAACAACAGCGCCGCCATTTAATCCGCCAGAGAGAGGAACCGGGCCGCTCTAATGCTCCTTCTGTGTTTCTTATCTTTTTGTTCTTCCTCGTGAGCGGACTGATTCAGTCTCCGCTGAATGCCGAGGTGTGTTTGCTCTAGTATTTGTTATTAATCGGTTTATGGGGCTGATAACTCAGATAGACCCTGGATTTACCTTTCTTTATGCAGTCATCATGAAAACAGCTTGGTCATGGTTTGACCCAGGCCTCAGGACACCTCCACAGTTTCTTACTGGAGGTTTTCTGGATGGACGTGTCTCATTCCTACCAGTGCACGACCCAACTGAAGGTCTCCAACACAATAAGAAGGAAAAAGAAATCTTTCTGAGGCTCACCTTTTGTACCACGAGACCAAAAACTCAACAGGGAGACAAGTCCTTTAGAAACAGAACACATTAGCAGGGAGCTTTTATTGAGACACACAAAGAGAAAACAGTCGCGAAGCAGAAAGAAGCGTTGCCATGGTTACAGCCGGACAGATGCGTGGAGTCCAGTTCACTTCTTGGCGGCGGCGGCCCGGTTCAGCTTCTCGATCAGCAGGCGGTCGGAGGCGGCGCACCGGGACAGGACTGCCCCCATCTCCGACTCGTTCCGGCGCTCGATGGCGGCGTCGGCGGCGCCCTCCAGGTCCCTGACAGACGGAAGAAGAGTGAGCAGCGGTCTCGCCGCGACACCGCCACCCGTGTGGACAACGCCGCCGCAGGTTTTACCCGATGGCCAGGTGAGCTTTGACCTTCTGCTCGGGCGTCACCCTGGAGACGTACTTCTTGGCTTCGTACTTGTTGTTCGACTTCATGCAAACTTCCACAAAAGCCTGAAGAGGAAGACACACCGCTAGGACTTCTGGGAAACTTTGCTTCACCTGTTTGAGCTTAAAGGGGGCGGGGCTTGTTACCAGGTAGCCGATGGGAGACTTCTTGCTCTTCGCGAACTTTTCTAACTCGTCCCACTCCTCCTTCTCAGCCAGAGACTTCAGCTTCAGCCACCAATACCTGCAGAGGCGAGACGGACCGTCGGTGGAACAATCGAAACGCGATCATCTCAGAAAAGCTCCGCCGCCGTCTGACCTCTTGTCGGGAACCCTGAAGTCTCGGTACAGCTGCTCCGCCTGCTTGTGCAGTCCCAGCGCCAGCAGCGCCTCCATGGTGGCCTGAGACGACAGGTCACATGGCTCGTCACCGCCGAGTCAAATCACCAGTGCAACGCCGCACGGCGGCACAAACCTGCAGCGACAGGCCCAGAAGCCCCGCCCCCTTCTCGTCGTCCAGTTTCCGCTGAAATCGGAGGAGGCGCATCTCCTCCTCTGTGGCCTGGAGGCCAGACGGTGCGAAAAAAAAACGCAACGTGAGACCGAGTGAGAGGTCTGTCTGCGTTCGCCGTCTCCGACTGTCACCCCAACTTTACCTTCGCCGCAAACTCGTTCTTCGCTTTGTTGTATTCGTCCACGGCGCTCTGCAGCAGAGACAGGCGGCTCTCCAACCTCTGAACACACACACACACACACACAGCAGTGACTGACGCGGCTGTTGTTTGGCGGCGGTGTTGTTGGTTGGCGGTTGTTTGCTACCTTTTCTCTGTAGCTGGCGGTGACGTAGTAGTTGGCGAGCTCCTGGTGGTCGTCGTCCTGATTGTACAGATCCTTCAGAGTCTCCTGTTCCTGCAGCTTACAGAACTGAAAAACCAGCATGGGGTCAGAACAACACACACACTGTGTGTGTGTGTGTGTGTGTGTGTGTGTGTGTCTGAGAAACCTCATTCAACTTAAAAATGGACCCCGTCACAGCATGAAAAATAATCAAAAGCCAAACATGGCGTTTATTAACTATGTCAGAGGTGTTGTGTTGTTGTGTGAGAGGTTCTCATGTATTTCATAATCTTTATCACTCTGCATAAACGCATCTCTTTCTTTCATTTCTTTGTGCCTGAATGGCTCTCTGGCAATAAATCCGCCGTGCCCTGCAGCTACACTTTTGAACTTTGTTCAAATGTAATAAATAAATAATATAAAATGGACTTTAGCATTACTGACTTGCAGTATTGACAAAACATCCTTTGTAGTCGAATGATTTTAAGTACAGAGGCAGATAAACAGAAACATTTATGACGCTCTGCACTGCTGGAGCCTCCTGACCCCCCCCCCCCCCCCTTAACTTTGGCAGTAAAATTTGGATGATTCGTCTCTCACATCAAGCTCAGGCCTCTGGAGGGAATTTATACGGATAAATATCCTCAGATTTTTCTTTGTTCCACAGACCAAACAGTCCCAGACCAACAGGCCTGAGCTCGGTCATCTGAGGCTTTCACTGTTTTGGGGAGATGTGTCAAAAGCTTTGAGGTGCCCAGCTTCCTGTGTGGTGAGCCGGACTGAAGGTTGGAACCCGGACTCCAGACGTGCCGCTGTACCTGTCTGTAGAGGCTGAGGGCGACTGGCTGGTTCCTCAGGGTCATGAAAAAATCTCCCCGGTTCATCTCGTTCTTCAGGTAGCTCACCACCGTGTACACTGACGCACACACACACACACACACACAGATATATCGAATGGAAGCCATGGTGCTGAGAGACACGAAGGGGGCGGGGCTAAAGGACTCACCCAGGTCGGTGTCGCCGCTCTCCACGGCTTTACTGAGAGCTAACTGACTCCTCTTCATCTTCAGCAGCAGAGGGACCTGCTCTCCAGAACGGGCCTCGGAGTCCAGCAACTACACACACACACACACACACACACAGGGTTTAGTGTGTGTCCAGGGTTTCATTTCACTGCAGACATGTGATGAAGAACAGCGAGGCGACACCTTGATGGCGAGCTCGGGACGTCCGCATTCGTAGGCTTTGGCTGCGATGTGCGAGTACGACACCCCGGGCGAGTCTCCCACCTTCACGCACACGGCCCGGGCGATGGCCTCGTCTGACAAGTCCTTCTGTTGCACCTGGACACACCCGCCACGCCCTCACACAGGTGAGACCGGCGAGCGGTCCGGGCCGACAGGAGGCTCACGGCGGGGGGGGGGGCGGGTTACCTTACAGGACGCCCAGTGTTTCAGCACCCGGCTCACGCCCTGATAGTCGGGAATCTTCAGGTACCGGCACACTTCGATCGCCAACGGATAAAACTGTCGATACACCAACCTGAAACACACACACACACACGCACACACACACACACACAGGTGAGAGGAGGACAGACGGACGGACGCACAGACAGACAGACGGCTGACTCACCTGTCGATCAGCACCTGGACCGTCATCTGTTTGAATCTGAAGGTTGGAGGTTAAAGAAAAGCCCTTCAGGCAGACGTCATTTCCCACAATGCCGCAGTGCGGCCAGAGGATACTGAGTGTGCGTCAGCGGCAGGCCGACGGCGGCGTCCCTGACGGCGTTGAGAACCCGGAGCTCTCTGCAGGTCGTCACGAAGGCGTCGGGGCTGAAGTCTGTCAGGAAGCACTTCCCGAAGGACGCCGCCTGGTGGGCGACACGCAGCATGACGCCCCGTCGCCGGCGCCCAGCAACATTTACAGCCCGCCAGCCGACTCACCCTCATCAGGGACTTCTGGGTACTGGGGTCGTACTCGTGACCTGCAGCCTCCACACACTGCCGCACCGCCTCTCCCAGCATGCTCTGCTCCTTGATCTCCCTCAAGTACTCGTCGGCCTTCTGACTGGATTTCTGGGAGGAAAACAGTTTGTAAACATGGCGGGACTGTTCCACTGCTCCACCGCCCCACCGCGCCGCTGCGGCGCCTCACCTCGTACTCCCGGTGGGCCTCCAGCAGCAGCGCTCCGGGAGCCATGGAGGCGATCTTGAAGATGTCCTGACACACCAGGGGAACCTCCTGCAGCAGCTCCTGATTGGTCGAGCTGATGATCCGGACGCCGTCCAGTTCTCCAACGAGAACGCACAGATCCTCGATTGGGAACCTGAGGTCGGGTCAAAGGTCAAACTTCAAAGAGCAAAGATGGAACGCCTCCCCATCTCTCTGAAGAAGAAGTCAGAGGCTGCACAGCCTGAACTGAAAGGATACTGAATGGTGTCGTTGCACACTCCGGCCACCAGGAGGAGCCGGTCCCACATCAACACCACTGACGGCTGCTGGCTCTGTGGTCTCCGACACCTGGACAGGTGGACAGGTGGACAGGAACTAACCGTGAGTGGGGTTCACAGACAGCCAGGCAGCTGGTTAAAGCGGTGAACCTACCAAACCATCTGCTTGGGTTTTGTTGACCTCTTGGTCTCAACGTCACTCAGTTTTTTCTGCAGATAAAGAAGCACCTGTCAGTCATGCAGGTCAGAGGTCAGACAGCTGATTGCAGGAGCTCACCTGGAGGTTGGCAGTACCGGTCCACAGGTGTCCAGTGTCGGTGAACAGGGCCAGGTATTTATAGCTGAAGGACACAGACATGTGGACGATGCTTCCCGCCTGAGGGCTGAGACCTGGAGGACACTGCAGACAGAGAGACAGTCAGCAGGTGGGACAGACGCCTGACTCACCTGTCACCTGTCAGCGGGAGCCGTCCGTCTCACCACTGCAGTGCAGGACGTGTTGTCCAGGATGAAGAGGTCGGGCCCGTTAGCCAAGAGGACTTTAGTCTGTCTGTCCTGAGAGAGGACGAGCCAGCAGGACGGCTTCCCCTGCAGGCCTGAGGAGGACAGACGGGTCAGAGACTGACAGACCCATCGGAGAGAACACCGAGCGAGACACACAGGTCTTACCTGGAACTTCAGGTAGCCGACGGAGCTTCAGATCATCGATGTTGGTCGCCAGGGTGAATTTTGCAGAGCCTGTTACTATGGCAACACCTGTGCCATAAGGGGAGTGGAACACTTTGGCTTCCAACACCTGAGACTGGACCACTTCCTGTTGAAACCACGCGCAGGGAACGAGAGGATTAGCTGAAGCGCAGCTCACGCTGGAGTGGTCCATCAGCGATCGAGGGCTGACCTGTCCCATGCTGAAGTGTCTCTTGAAGGATCCAAACAGGTCGTAGATGAGGACGGACCCGTCCTCCTGAATACACAGCAGCTCATCGCTGACCGTCCAGCCCAGCTGGACCACCGGGCCGCTCTTCCACTGAGAGGCAGGGAGGAGGGACAGGCAGACAGGTGAGGGGGGGCGGGGGAGGCAGCAATGTCACTCCAGCCAGTGATGGAGCTGCTTTTTGGACTCACAGGGAAGCTCGCGATGGAAACTCCAGACGAAGAGAAAATTTCTAACTGAGGGCGAGAGCTGGGAGACCGGCGGAGGGGCTCTCTGAGGACAGCTGCGGGGGGAGACAGGGCGAAGTCAGAGACACAGCGAGACATGTGTGTCTTCTTCACATGTGTGCGTGTGCGTGTGATACCTATCGGTCCTCCATACGGCGCTGCAGCCACCAAACTGTCTCTCAGTCCATCCTTCAAGCTCCAACACATCTCATACAGCTCCGTCTTCCTGTAAACAACAACAACAACAACAACATGCCACATAGCTCCATCTTATCACGAGCAACAACACAAAGCTCCACATTCCTGCAATTTACAGTGTAAACATGTCGCACATCTTACAATAAACAAAATGTTATTCTACTTCTGGCTATCGTGGGAGCCATAAATGACTGTCAATGCAAACCGCGGCTGTCAGGTGAGCCGCTCGTGCAGGTGTGCCGCTCGCGCTGCGAGCCGAGAGTCCGGAGACGCACTGACCGGTAGAAAGCCTCTCCCAGCGGGTTCCAGTTGGCCGTGATGAAGGCCATGTCTCCTCCGGGAGCGACGACGGGAGAGGGTGAAGATGCTCTGTTAGCCGTTAGCTTAGCCTCATCGCAGTCAGCTGACAGGGCGGCCAGCTTCTTCTCTGGCACGTGACGCACGCGGCGCCGCCTGAAACGTCAGCGGCGCCACCTGCTGGACGGAAGGACACATTACACCAACTCAACCTATTTCTTTACCTCTTTCTAAAGAAATTTACTTTTTTTTGTGGAATATTTAGTTTAATATTTTCATTTAATTATGTTTTTAATTAAATTCTTTTTTATATTCAATGTTTTTTTTTAAAGATTTTATTTTTAAAAACCAAAGTGCCTTAAATGGACCCTGATGGTTTAAATTACTGCTTTTGCTCATGAACTCTAGTGGTAAAAATCTGAATTTTTGGAATGGAATCTGGTGGTTGAAGTTTTTGAGGTTTTTTCTTTTTTGTAAAATGGACTCAGGTAGATAGTTTGTATGAGGTCTTTGATGGTTCGAGCCGCTTTTCCTCTGACAGGAGGGCGAGCGAGCTTGACACAAAGAGAGGAAAAGAGGGGGAGCGAGTTTTCCTTCCACATGACTTCACCTTGAAAATATGATCAAGACACACTGAGTCCCTGTCTCTCTCTCTCTCCTCTCTCTCTTTCCAGCACAAACAGCCTTCCTGCCCCTTCTCCATGGTAACAGCCCCCTCCCCTCTGGGTGTGGTGGAGAGACACCAGCTTCAGGCTGTAGAGAGAGCGAGCGTGTTAACCCTTTCAGCTCCTGCTTTCCATTTTAGCTCAGTCCAGGTTGAACTGATAAATTACTTTTTGTATATGTTTATTGCTCCATTTTGAGATTTAAAGTGTTTTTTTTTTATATGTGTAATTGTGGTATTCACCCATGTAAAGTTTTTAACTTTACTTAGTACATTAAGATTCAAAATTTAAATTTGACTTTCAAACTTTTTTCTTTTTTGATTCCATTATATTTGTATAACTTTCATTTGTGATGGCTGTTGGTTGTGCAGGTGTGTGTGGCTCCATGTTTTCACATGGAGAAATGTCAGTCTTGGCAGTCGAAGGGTTAAAGGGGTGAATGTTTCCAGGTTGTTGGCTGGAAAGTTTTCCTGAGAGCCAACCAATCACAATGCAGTACACATACACACACACACACACACACACACACACATACTCACACACACAAGGGCGGGTCAGGCAACTCAGTGTCTTTTTTCTGCAGCTGGAAGTTTGGTGAGTTTTGGGAGTCTCAGGCTCGAGTGTCATCATGGTGACCACGGAGACGCACCAAAGCCAGGACCTCCTGGTCCCCCAACAGGACCAGGCCCAGGAACCGGAGCAGGACCTGGACCAGGACCAGGACCAGGACCAGGAGGAGCCCACGTCGCCCTCAGCCCTGCTGTCAGGACTGGACCTGGAGAAGATGAGTCAGGGGCCGGTGAACGCCATCACGGTCCTCACGCTGCTCGACAAGCTGGTCCACATGCTGGACGCGGTCCAGGAGAACCAGCACAAGATGGAGGTGAAGGACCGGGTTAGAGGGACAACTGAGACTGCTCTCACATCCTACCGACCGACCGTACAGACTGTAGACCTGACAGTTGTAATGACTGTAGAACTCGTTGTTCTGTTCTTGAAAGACTGATTGTTATGATTTCTTAAACCACTTCAAAAGTCAGATTACCACAGAGTATCTTCTGGTAACTCGCTGGTTCATGACAGGTGATCTCCCGTTTCGTCACCTGCTTTGTGGCGGGTTGCCGTTTCAGGTGCATCAGGTGGAGATGGAGGGCGTGGTCCGGGGGATCCAGGCCGACATGACCAAACTCTCCAAGAGCCACAGCCACACGTCCAACACGGTCAGCAAGCTGCTGGACAAGAGCCGCAAGCTGTCGGTCACCATGAAGGAGGTCAGTGAGCGCGGCACCGGCCGGGGGCCGCCTGTCCGAGCGCGGCGAGCCCGCCGACGGGCGCTGACCTCTGGCGGCGTCTCCCGCAGGTTCGCGACAGGATGGAGCGCCAGGGCGTCCAGGTCAAGAAGCTGGAGGCCAACCACGCCCACCTGATCCACAGGAACAACTTCAAGGTGCTCATTTTCCAGGTGAGAAAGGCATGCTGGGACATGGAGTCCCTCCCCCAGGCGTCTCCGTCCGCTGCCTTTTTTGGTCGTCGGCAGGAAAAGGAGCTGGAAAGTTTCCACGGAAACAGATCACAGGGTTTAGTTGGTCGCTACGGTAACAGCCAGCAGAGTGTATCAGGGACAGATATTAGCTGGGTTGAAAATTACAACACACACATAATCATGTGCGTGCTGCTTTTTTTCTCTCTCTCAGCAACACTCAACATTCCTGCCCTCCCAAAAATACCCAGCGTCCGTCACTCCCACTGCGAGCGTTCAGAAACACTGCTCCTCTGTGATCCCGAGTTCAAAACCAGCTGATCTGAGCAAACCGAGGAAGAAACACACCGAGTCAAACAACTTTCCTTATTTTCGTCTTTATTAGGACTTTCCCATGGTGTTTTCACTTCGTCCATATGTTCCCTTCTTCTTCTAACATTCTCTTGGTGTTTTAACGAGGTTGTAACCATTTCCTGTTTTTCTGCATTGTGCTCCGTATCCTGTATTGCTGCTGCGTTGCTCCCTTTCTTTGATTTGCAGACTACGTTCTCCTGATTGTTTTTTTAAATTTTCTGTCCTCTAACAGGAGGAGAACGAGATTCCGGCTACTGTTTTTGTGAAGGATCCTCCGCCGTTTCCTCGCGATGAGATTCCGGAGGAGGGCGAGGAACCGGCCGCTGGAACCGTCGACGGGAACCAGTCCCAGGAGGGCGGCCTCCACACCATCGACCTGTCGTCCGACGAGGACGTGGGCCTGGAGGCGGAGCTGGAGGACGAGGAACCGTGGCCTCAGGATCTGGAGAACATGGAGAAGTCGAGAGCCGAGAAACTGAAGCGCTCCAGTCTGAAGAAGGTGAAACGGACTGGTGGAAAGACGGACGGGCGTGGAGAGACAGACAGGTGTAACCGTCTTCCTCTGTCCAGGTGGACAGTCTGAAGAAGGCGTTCTCCAGGCAGAACATCGAGAAGAAGATGACAAAGATCGGGACGAAGATCGTCTCTGCGGAGCAGCGCGAGAAGATCAAACAGAAGACGTCCAGTCTCAAGGTTTCACCGCTGACCTTCAGCCTGAAGAAGGTGCGTTCTGCCTTCCTCTCAGACGGAAACGTGGCGTCGGGGTTTCTGCCGCTCTGCTGAATTCTCCCCTGATGTGTTTTCAGCCTCGCAGCAGCTCCGACTCTCAGCCTCCGGAAGGCTCCTCTCAGGTGGAGGAGGAACACGTCCAGCTCTCGCCGCTGGGCGGCGCCGGCGAGGAGCTGCCTTTCACCGAGGTTCACGCCCAGCTGGCACCGGCCGACCAGGAGGAGGAGCTGAAGGAGCAGGTGGAGGAGGAGGAGGCGGAGGAGGCGGAGAAGGAGGTGGAGAAGGAGGTGGAGAAGGAGGACGCCCCGCTGGTGGTGGAGGCGGAGGTCTCCGTGTCCTCAGAAGGAGTCGGTGAGGAGTACGCTCTGTCCGCCACCCTCCCTCAGGAGGAGAAGGAGCCCAGAGGAGCAGAGGAGGAGGAGGAGGAGGAGGAGTAGGCCTCCATCAGATGAATGGAGGTTAGCAAAACAAACCTGAGCTGTAATCTTCACCACATCTTCTCAAAGGGACCGAACAACCCCTCCAAAACATCCCTTCTCCCCAGCTGTCAAACGTTCCTACTAGGAGAATTCATTTCCATCCAGCATTCCTTACACAGCACACGCAGAGAGAATCTCCTGGAAGTGGCAGAACCATCCCTCTAGAGCCAGAGCTCAGGTTTGTTTTGTGGTGGAGATGCGGCTTCTCCGCCATGGACCTTCACACAGATCACATATCGATTATTTGTGCTGATATCTAGAGCCTCAAACTTTATATCTGTTGAAATGTTCCTCCACGCCGGGTCTCAGCTGATTTTGTCGGTTCGAGTTTGAATGATGTTGAAGAATTTCATTTTTCGACTGATCTAAAAAAACCTAAAGAAATCCTGTGGTGACACCTCGACTTTTCATTCAGCGTTTCTTTCTCAGTATCTTTTACCATTTCAGAGTTATATTAAAAAAAAAAAGAGCAGACTGATAGAAGTGAGACCAACTCTTCAACAGCACTCAAACAGTGAACCCTCCTGCTGTAAAGAAACCGCAGATCACCAGTGTTCTCCATGAGTTTCTCGACTCCTCCAGGAATATTTCTACACACTTCCTTTTTCTTTTCTGCATTGTATTTTTTTTTTAAATAATTTTCCTGACATTCAGACCTTTCCCTGACCCTCCTGGCGTTCTCTGTACATTCCGGGAATTCTCCGGCGCTCCCCCCGACATTCCCATGACGCTCTCCTGAGGTCTCCGTCTGCTTTACGGTTTCAGTCTGTTGCTGTTCTGATCAGCCGGAGAGCTCACTCAGAAGTCTGTGTTTTTCTTTGTGTGATCCGTCAGTTTGTGTTGACTCGATCGCTGCTTTTGCTGCCAAAGATTGTTTTCTGTGTGACGATGTGACATTTAATCAATAAAACCACAAAACCAGGTCTGTGCTCATTTCCACTGGAGAACCTCACGTTGCAGAAGAGAATTAAACAGACTTCCTCACCACGAACCTGATTCTACCGGTGACCTCTGACCTCAGCTTTCTATGAAGGAGTGGGTGGAGCCAGGGGGGGGTGAGGTGGTCTCCCCAGCAGCCAATAGAAAAGCAGCGGGTGGAACCTTTAAAGAAAGGCCAATGAGGAGACGGGGGGCGGAGGCAGGCGAATCGCTCCATATTCAGTCCTCACTGTGACACACAATCCCACTGACACACTGCTGTAGTCGTACTACACTTCTTCATTTCTGCGTCCCTGTGGTACCTGCGGCGCCGATGGACTCGCCGGCGCCCCCCGGCATGTCTCTGGTGTCCCTCCTGTCCCTGTTGGCCTGCAGCTTCCAGCTGCTGGCCGCTGTGCTGCTCACGCGCAGGTACGGTGGGCGGAGCTCTGCGGCGGACAGGTGGGTGCTGCTGTGGCTCTTCTACGACGTCATCGTCCACCTGACGCTGGTAGGCGGGGCTTCTCCTCCCGCATGTTTACACGCTTCTCTTCAACATTCCGACTGAAACAGCCTGGTTAGTGAGAACCGTTTCATCCTCAGGAAGGACCCTTCGTTTACATGTCTCTGGGTGGAACAGTGGAGACGTCTGAAGGCCCTCTGGCTGAACTCTGTACGTTTTATGTTCTTCTTAATACTCCATATTAAAGTACGGATGTAATTTAGTACACTTGTCGTCCTGAAACCCCAGTCTGATTTGACAATTTAAGTACAGCCGACAGGTAACGGAGTCTCCGTCTGTGTGTCACCTGCAGGGAAGGAGTACAGTAAAGCCGACAGCCGCTGGTTAGTTTCTGATCCGACAATCGTGTCCATTGAGATTCTGACTGTGGTCCTCGACTCTCTGCTGGGAATTCTGCTGATACATGCAGTGCTGCATGACAAATACTACAGGTAATTCAGTTAATCCTCCACTGATATCTCCCAGTAACAGGAAACAACAGAATATTTGTTATTAATCAGTGTTTTTCTCAGTCCTATAGAGCGTAGCATAAATTCAGTGTTGACTTGTTTTGACAGACACTTCCTGCAGATCACGCTGAGCGTGTGCGAGCTGTACGGCGGCTGGATGACCTTCTGTCCCGACTGGCTGATGGGCAGCCCGCATCTGAACACGTCCAGCTGGCTCTACTTGTGGGTCTACCTGGTCTTCTTTAACGGAGTCTGGGTCCTGGTGCCGGTCCTGCTGCTGGTCCAGTCCTGGCTCGGCCTCCGCAGCGTCCATGAGCTCAGAGCGCCGGACAGGAAAAGGCTGTAGAGACGCTCGTTTACCTCGCGTGAGGCTCCAGGCAGGATCAGTGCAGCTTCAAACGACACCATCAGACCCGAGTCCACACGGTCTTTATTTCTCATTAAAACCTCGTTCTACACCAGCACCAATAAAGTCTTTAAAAAAAAATAAAAATAAAAATCTGCTCGCCCTTCATCAACTCTTCTTGATCAGCTTGTTGACCGACATGAAGGCCTGCTGGAGGCCGAGTCCTCTCAGCGCGCTGCAGGCCTGGATCTCCCACCGTCTGTCCGAGTAACTGGGCAGGTCCAGCTGGGTGGACACCTGAGGACCAGGACAGAGACCGAGGACCAGGTGAACGGAACAGCCTCAAGAATCCAGTCGGTCCTCCTGCCGTGTCTCACCTCTCGGATCGTCATGGAGTTGGGCAGGTCCTTCTTGTTGGCGAGGACCATCAGAGGAACTTCTCTCAGGTTCTCGTCACTCAGGACCCTCCTCAGAGCTTTCTGGGCTTCCTGCATCCGAGCACGGTCACTGCTGTCCACCACGAACACCAGCGCCTTGCAGTCATCCAGGTAGTACCTGGAACACAGACCGACTCACTCGGTTATGTCATCCATTGTCTGTTTGTTAGTGTAGCCGGCTGTTGTGTTGCTGTTCCTCACTTCCAGTTTGGTCTCATACTCTTTTGTCCTCCCACGTCCCACACTGTCAAAGACGTCTTCTTGTCCAGTTCCAGCATCCCCACATTAAAGCCTATGGTTGGCGACGTTTCCATCACCTGAAAGTTCAAACAGACTCACGTTTACCTGAGGACAGACTCGTCTGGGAGCAGAGCCACCCGGGAACAAACTCACCTGTCCAGTCAGCATGTGTGCCAGCAACGTGGACTTCCCAGCAGAGTCCAGGCCCATGAGGATTACCTGGATGAAGAAAACCTTAGAGTGCTGTTCACCCGAGGACTAAGTACAGCTGGTCATCTGTGTGGTTTACCTGAGGAGAGGAGGCGGAGCGGCCCTGACCCATCGCTCTTCTTCTGTGGTTCCCACTGTGCGCCGACACTGCTCTGGCAGAAACTCACCTATCTGATTCTCCCCTCAGGTGGATTCAGCTTCATTCACACCTGCAGCCAATAGGAGGGCAGATCACATGACACAGCACAGGTTGGACTGCATTTTTGTTGCAGAGGAGGGGCTGAGATTTAAGCCAAACATTGTCCTTCACCTCAGACAGGCAACCAGGAATCTGATCAACTACTGCTGATAGAATAATTTAACAATAAAAAAAAAGGTCAGTTCAGTCCAAATATAACAGATGTATCTATTTGTCTGCAGTTTGTTTCAAGGTTGAGTTTTATCTGTTTAACTCAGGGGTGTGGAAACTGGTTTAGTCCAAAGTGTAAAGGTTTCTCGTTTCTGTTGGTGGGGTGAATAAAGCAGAAAACCCCCCGCAGCCCCCCTCTTCCTCCTCCTCCTCCTCCTCCTCCTGGGAGGAGCAGCTGAAGGGTCCTTTGAGGAGGAGTCTGGTTCGGGTATAAAAGCGGCTCCCCCCGCCTCCCGCTCCTCCTTCTCCTCCTCTCACGGCTCCTCCGGATCTCCTTCGCCATGGGCTTCGGTGACCTGAAATCCCCCGCCGGCCTCAAAGTGCTGAACGGCTTCCTGTCGGAGCGCAGCTACATCGAGGGGTCAGTGAGCAGAGTCCGGCTCCGGGCGACCTCAAGCCCCCGTAGGAATGAAGGCAGGCGGGAGAAACTGCGCTCCGCTCGGCGCTGCAGCCGCCATCTTGGCTCCACGCTGAGATAACGTGGCTAGCCGCTAGCTGCTAGCTTACACTCAGCGCTGTGTAAACACTGAAATACAAGCAGCCGCATCGCTCAGTCGTCTGTAATTCGTAGCGACGGGCGCCAAAGTGAAGACAGAGTTTATTTGATTGTGATTCTATATGAAGAGAACTGGCTTGTTGCTGTTAGCCGGTTAGCATAGAGCAGCATGTAGCTCATGTTGCCACGTGATCTGTGTTGGTAACTTGCCAAAAAGTACATGCAATACTACACTATCGTGATTAGTCTTTCACTTGCATATGGAAATTGAACGTAATCACACATTTGTTTTAAAATTAATTGAAACGGTTCATTCCAATTAGCATGTTTGCTTGGTAACATGATGTTCAGACACCTGTACAGATGTCGTCATGGTGATGAGTTTTCCCCCTCCTCCTTCCTCAGGTTTGTCCCATCTCAGGCGGATGTGGCGGTCTTCGAAGCCATCTCGTCCCCGCCCCCTGCAGACCTGTGCCACGCTCTCCGCTGGTACAACCACATCCGGTCCTACCAGAACCAGAAGGGCAGGTGAGGCCGAGTCACTGCGTCGCTTCACAGCGTGCAGGTGTGACGTCTGCCAGGCAAACAAACCCTGCGCCCTCTGTGCGTCAGTCTGCCAGGTGTGAAGAAGCCTCTGGGGCAGTACGGCCCAGCCGGCGTGGCCGACGCCACCACAGGCCCCGCCCCTGCAGCTGATGATGAGGACGACGACGATGACGACATCGACCTGTTCGGGTCTGATGACGAGGTGAGGCTGCCGCGGCGTCCTCGGTGAAGTGAGGGTGGTGTGTACGGGTGTCTGATCGCTGCGCTGCTGTGTCACAGGACGCCGATGCCGCTCGCCTGAAGGAGCAGCGGGTTGCAGAGTACGCCGCCAAGAAAGCCAAAAGTGAGAAACCGTTGAGAACGTCCTGCCATTAAGCTCACCGGATCTCTGATGAATAACCAATCACCATCTTTCGGCTGATCGCCTGATGGACGCTTGTTTTTACCTGAGACGTCTTGGCTTGTCAGGATCGTGCGTCTCTGCGTGGTCGTCTTGGAAATAAAACTTCTCCCTCTCCTGCCTCAGAGCCCGCCCTCATCGCCAAATCCTCGCTCCTATTGGACGTGAAGCCGTGGGATGACGAGACGGACATGGCCAAACTGGAGGAGTGTGTACGGAGCATTCAGATGGAGGGACTCGTCTGGGGACAGTGTATGTTGTTCTACACGCGGTCCTGCACAGTGTTTGGTGTTGATGATGATTTGAATCACCATCTTTCGACTGAATTCTGATGGACTCTTCAAGATCTGAAACCTCTCAGATTCACTGTTTGACAAGTGAGTCATGCGACCGTCACTCACCCAGGTGTTGTGTCATTTCAGCCAAACTGGTCCCGGTCGGATACGGCATCAAGAAGCTACAGATCGGATGCGTGGTGGAGGACGACAAGGTGAGCGTCCTCGCCGTCATCAAACGTCTTCTCCATTCAAGACGTGAACGTGTGTCAATGTGAACATGTTTCTTCCTCAGGTGGGCACAGACATACTGGAGGATCAGATCACAGCGTTCGAGGACTTCGTTCAGTCGATGGACGTCGCTGCGTTCAACAAGATCTAGAACAAATGTTGCATTAATAATAAAAAGCACTTGAAACACAAGATTAACTCGTCCTTGATTTTGTCCGTTCTGACCAGAAGTGCGATGGTATGCAGGGAAAATCTAAAATACGCAGAGAGTCAGCAGTCAAACTGTCTGTGGAATGAACCAGGCTAGAGTTCCTTCTGATGTGGAGAACGGTGTTTTTCCATTGTGAAACTGGAGCTTAGCTCACATTATTTCCTCAGAGTCGGTGAATAATCAAACACGTCTCAGTAAAAATTGTTTTTAATAACATTGCACAATAAGCCCTTCCCAAGATACTTACTAATGAAGTCCATAAAGCTTTTTTTTTTAATTGGCATTGATTTATGCTTAGTTTCTGCATATCACTAGACTTAAAAACCTGTTACTGTAATGGTCCCAACATATAAACTAAGTTACTTAATTTAACACCACAGACATTAAAGTAACTGTATTAGCGTTAAGTTGAAGTACTATCCACTACAAAAAAAAAGTTTTTGCAGCCCTTGATAGGAGACATTACTGTTCTCAGATAACACATTTTTACTGGTTGACAACCCCGATAAATAGTTCCTGATTTAAAAAAAATGTCAGTTGCTGCAGCTAAAGATTAGAAGTTCAGAGTTTTAAAGCGCATAAACGCAGAAACTGTTGAATAAAAATGAAAAGCCGCGATTCCCGATCCCGCCTGCAGGTGGCAGCAGCCATCGGTGGCTGAAGTCACTTCAGCAGACTGCCTGGTGGCACGGCAGAAGAAGAGTGGGACCGGAAGCTAAACAGTGCGGCGGAGCAGCGCGCGAGAAGCTTTTCAATGTGAAAATAAACAACGATCAGCTGCAGGTAAACGAGCTCTTCGGGACACACCCCGCGTCGCCTCCTGCATCCGATCAGCCGGCAGCGCGGGCGGTGAGCGGCGAGCGAACTGCTGCTCGGGCCCGCAGCTGACTGCATGCTAACGCTAGGAGCTAAACGATAAGCACGTCAACAGCGGCGTCACCGGAGGCGTCATGGCGGCAAAACCTGGTTTAACCTGGAGAAATCGCGAATCGAGCTGCCGATTAACCGGATAGCGTCGTTACTTGGCGTCAGAGCGAACCAGCCATCTCTGGTTGGTCAGGTCGACTTGTTTACTGTCAACGCAATCTTGTGGAAAACTGTTTACCCGAGTAAAACTACTGCGGAAACTTTTGGAATCATCCACCCATGTAGTTTAGCCAGTCTCCAGGGTGGCCAGTGTGTTTGTCCTCGTGAACTCTTCTCGGGGTTTGTCTCTTCAGGCTCATGGACTCGCCCCCTGCATCGCTCACCTGGTTACCATTGGCTACAGCATGGAGCTCTGTGATTGGACCGTGACGCCTCAACCTTCACGTTGGTCACCTGTCTGCCTTCACACCTGTTTCACGCTTTCTTCGCATCTCGTTCTGTTCACCCTGAAAACTTTCCACTCGTGCTGTTTGTGTTTCTCTTTTAGACAGTTCAGGATGTCTGACTCATCAGCTGCAGGTAAAGTAACCATCAGACTTATGTTCTTGAACCAGTTTTAGTGTTTTGCTCTTTGGCTGAATCGGTGTGCTTGTCTTAGATGACCAAAGGAGGACAGAGACCAACACCAGGTGAGCCCACACACACACACACCGCTTTCAAATCAGTCTGTAACGGCTCGAAGGACAGATGATTCTAAATGCGCTTTCTGGCAGGATGTGGGCGGAGGCAGAGCCGGAGCCGGGTCCATCCCAGTGTGAGACCCACAGACACGGCTACTGCTCATACTGCAGAGTCATGTACGTGAACCTGGACCAGGTACGGACGTCTCCTGCACATGTGAATCTGGTCTGTAACCGTGTGGCCGTCGCTCACCCTCACCGGTGTCCCGCCGTAGCACCTGTCCAGTCTGCGGCATCTGGACTCGGTCAAGTCATCGTCCCGAGGCACCGCCAGCGTGTCCAGCATTTCCTCCACCAGCAGTAGAACCAAACTAACTCTGCTCAAGCGCTTCCTTCAGGATGTCATGCAGCACCACCCGCACCGCTACAATGACCCGAGGTAAATGAACGCCGCTGCATGTGTCCCACGGCCGCAGATAAAGATGGAAAAAGAGATTCACCTGTTTGGTCCCCCCCCCAGGCCATCCCACGCCGACCTACCAATGGTCTCCACCCCCTTGTTGCCGAGAGCGGCGGTGGACGAACCGCATTTCTCCGACGACAGCCGTTCTGCGGGGACCCCAAAGCAGCTGCCCAGCTCTGATGAGGCGTCTAATCAGCAGGAAGAGCTGGACATCTGCACGCAATCAGGAAATAAGGCCAACGATCCGCCGAGACGACAGGGGGAGGGCGGGAGCGTCCCCCCAGCACGGGGCCAGGTTCCGGACCCGCAGCCTCAGGATACGCCCCCGATTCACAGAAAAGCTCACAGGAAGACCAACCGGAGGAAAACCAGCGAGTCCTCGTCGTCCTCACAACCGGCCAAGGGTCCAAACCTGAAACCTGACCCTGGAGCCGGGACCCGGCCCTCCCCGGGGAACAGGCCCTGGGAGGTGTGGCAGAAGGAGAGGAGGGACCTTTTCAAAGAGGAGGCGTTCTCCAACCACAGTGAACTGATGGACCAGACCATCGAGGAGGTTCGCCTCACTCTGTTGATCACTCACTCTTGTTTTCATGGTTTCATCAGCTCGGTGTGTCGTTCGACATCAGGTGGTCCAGAGGTGTTGCTATGGCGACAGTCGTGAGGTGAAGGAGGAGACGGAGAGCTTCCACTTCAGCCTCCCCGCCTCTGCGGAAACCCAGAGTGAAAATTGGGATTCGTCTGCGCAGGTAGCCCCGTGTCTGCAGGCGGCGGCGCTCCCGCACGTCTCCGGCGCTGACGTCAAGCATCGTCTTTTCTGTAGGTTGTCTTCCAGCAAAGTCGCGTTGACGCGCCTGCGCAGGCCACTCAGACGGAGGGCCGGGACCTCAGCCAGCTCACGGACTGCCAGGTGGACCTGGAGAACCAGGGCTACTCCAACCAGCTGGACTGCGCCTTGAAAGGAGAACGCAGACCAAACGCCGAGGCGGCGCTGGAGCAGGGCTTCTGGGGTCTGCCCATCGAGGACGTGCTGCCGGCGCCACAGCACATCCCGGACTCCTTCAGGGGGAAGACCTGGGCCCAGATCGAGCAGGAGGACGAGCAGCGCGTGGACAGGCTGGTCCGCCAGTTCAGACGAGGACACTTCATCTGCTACTTCGACTCGGAGTCCCTCGCCAGGTAACGTCCAGCTCGGGGGGGGGGGGACAGCCTGAGGGGTCTGGACACGGCGGGTGAAACCGCTCTGTGCACGCAGGTACGGGAGGAGGAGCCCGAACAAGAAGCAGCAGGACGAGGCGCCGGAGGAAGACTCGGCCATGATGCCTCTGATGGACCACGACGACCACGACGACCACGACTCGGTGGAAGAGAGGAGGAGGAGGAGGAAGACGAGGAAGCCGCAGGAGAAGAAGAAGCACTTCAGGCTGGCGTCCCGGTGTCAGGTGAGGCGCGCGGCCGTGCGCGTCGTTGGACCTGGAGGGTCAGCGTTTCAACTATTTCCCTCTTTCAGGTGGTGAAAGTCAGTCACGGCACACAGACCGTCCCGTTGGCGTCTCCAGAGGCCACGCCCAGCACTGCCGCCTCAGCCAGTCGGGACGCGGCTCAGACGCCGGAGGCGCCGACGTGGCGCTGCCTGCCCCCGACGTACTCCACCATCATCTCGCCCGTGCAGCCGCGCACCTCGACGGTCTACCTGCTGAGCTCGCCCGCCGGCCCCGCCCCCTCCCGCAAGCGAGCGGCAGCCTGTCCGCTGAAATACTGCCGGAAGAGGCGGCGCCCGCTGGACCTGCAGGGTTTAAAGATCAAATACAGAAGCGTACCAGTGCGGCTGTATGAGCCCGGCACCAACCGCATCCTGAAGGCCGCCCCCCGTAGAGACTCCGCCCCCTCGGACACGCCGCCGGCGTTCGTCCGCCAGCTGTTCGGCAGCCTGAGTCCAGACCTGAACGCGCCCGGGGTCAACGGTCAAAGGTCGGCGGACCACGACCCGGACGCCCAGACGGACGGGGTGCGGCGGCTCGGCGCCACGGCGGAAACCTCGCCCATCAGCAGCAGGTCGGGGCAGTCCCGCGGGACACGCCCCCCGCCCGCCAAGAGGCCAACCAGGAGGGCGGGGCAGGAGGGGGCGGGACTCTGATGACAGGACGCCTGTCCACCAATAAGCTGGAGACCAGGCCATTGATAGAATGTGTAGCAGGTGGGGGTTTAAACGGGAGGCTGCCATCTGTTTACAGAAGAAATAGATATTTATTTATATCGACAGATTTTAAACAGATTATGTTTTCACTTTATATTTTTTTATTATGATAAAAAGTGAAATAAAGACAAATTAAAAGACACTGAATGCGGGACTCAAACTGACCTCTGTTTGAATCTCAATATTAAATTAAAAGAAAGAGTATTTTATGTTTTGCTTTTCTGATTCTCACACATGGAATATTGTCAGTTAAGTCAAAGTGATTTTTAAAAGAATGAAATTCACGTAAAAATTCTGGCAGCTGAAAATTTTTAAACAAATCCACCTGGAAGCTTTTCTGCAGCTCCATTTTTTATTTTTCTATCTTTATTGGATTTGAATAAAGTTTTCTAAACTCAAACTTGGCGTCCGGTCGTCATTTGACACCGTCCACCAGGTGGAGTATCGAGTCGCCCACCTGCTCTGCAGCATCCACAAGCTCCGCCCTCTTCGTGACACCTGAGCACACGAGCAGAGGCACGGGTTTGTAACGGCCAGGTGACGTCAACAACAGAACAACAGGCGTCTCACCTGTCGGTGTCCACCGGCCTGTCTCCATCGCCGTCCTGAGTCGGTCGACGGTTTCCTGCAGCAGATCCTCTGGACGACGTGTCCCGCTGCCGCCGTCTCCATCAGACGGACAGGTGTCCTCCGTTAGCCCCGCCTCCTCCGGTCCATTCTGTGACCTCATTTGCTGATGGAGGCTCACGTCTTCGGACTCCTCCTCCTCGAGGTAATAATCATGTGACGCCGCCAAGTGCTGGTGCATCGTGGGAGATGGAGTTTCTGGTTCTTCGTCGCTCCAGCCGCCCATGGTCTTCATCAGCTCCTCCTCCTCTTCATCATTCGTCTGCACGTCAGAGGGTGGCGTGATTTCCCCTCCGTCTGGGAGACGTTCGTGTTCCGTGTCTGCGTCGCTGACGTGTCCGCCGTCTGCGTCGTCTTCCTGCTTCCTGTCCGTCTTGTTGACGTGTCCTGTCTCCGTCTCGCCAGCTTCTTCTCTGTCCACGTCGTCCACTCCTTTGCTGTCCTCGTCACTGACGTCTCCAGTCTCCCTGCCGTCGTTCTGTCCTCTTTCCAAATTATTGACTTCTCTTCTGTTGTTCAAAGCCTGAAAATTCATAAAAAAAAAAAAAATCCAGAAATGTTACTCCCATGATGCATTTCACCACGCAGGAGCCAGTGATAGCACTCCTCTCTTACCTGGGTGAGCATGTCCTGCAGGTGAGCGTTGTGTTGTCTCAGTGTCTCCATGGTAACCTCCATTTCTGAGCACCTGTACTCGAGGTCGCCCTGCTCCGACTCCACAGCGGCCCGCCACTCCTGGAGCTCCGCCTCCCACAGCCTGGCGAGGACACAAACATCCCGACGCGGCTCCCGCAATAAGTACAAACACACCGTGACGAAGGCGACGGTTGTTGGTTCACCGTTTGTCTCTCTGAAGATTTCTGACGTCGCTAAGCAGAGCCGCCGCCGCCGCCTTCGACAGGAAACATGGCGTCAGGTTTTCATGGTCACATCGAGACACGTGGACAGCGAGGTCCTCAGGGATCACCTGCTCTGAGGAATCATCTGTCCTCGGAGGAGAAGGAGGCGCCGAGCCATCGCCGGATCCGTCTTCTTCAGGGGAGGGGCCGGGAACCGAGTCGGCCAATCCCGTCAGGGCGTCAAGAGGGGGCGGGGCACTGGCAAAAACACGTACTTCACAAGGTGGCCCAACTCTGAAAACTCATTCAATCCCCGCCCCCACCTGTTCCCAGCATCCTCTGGCTCCGCCCACACGACCACCCTCTTCCTCACAGAGTCTCTCTGGGTGTATCGCCGCGGCAACAGCACACGGCGAGTGCTGTGCAGTAAGGAGCTGAGGGATTCCCTCCAGGTGGGCTGTAGACGGACGGGAGACACACGTTCTGCTCATCTGCCGTAAAGACCGGAGCCTCTGGGCCAGGGCGTTACCTGCGTGCACAACTCCAGCACCGGGTGTCCGCGCTTGTGCTTCCTGGTCTGTCGGAGGCTGAGGAAGCAGCTCTGACACACGTGAACGTTCAAACACTTTAAACACCGAAACCTGAAAAGAGGGAAACAAAAAAAATAAAAGGTCAAAGGTCACGGTGAAGTCTTGGCGGAATCCGTCGGACCCTCGGACTCACCTGAGCCCCGTGATGGGGGAGGTCCTACAGGTGTGGCAGCGCACGTTGTGTGTCACATCGCGGCTGACGGACAACCGGTACAGAGTCGGTAACCATAGCAACAGCCGCGGCTCGGTCTGCAGCCACGACAACACGTGCCGTCGACTCACGGCCGGGGTCAGCGCCTGTAAACACTCCATGTCAGCGCGTTTCCATGACGACCGAGGTGAACGCGCTGCCGCCGTGTGAGCGGTCTCACCCCGTCGAAGCACGACTTGACCGCCGCCTCCACGCCACCGAACGCCCCCTCCTCCTGTACGGCCGCCGGAATCTAAACACACACACACACACGTTACAGCCGGAGCACAGCCGCAGGTGCATTCTGGGAAGTGCAGCCTGGTTGACCGACCTGGCTGAGGTCCTGCAGCAGCGACCTGAGCCCTGAGCGGCTCACGGATCCTGACTTGTCGTCCAACACGTCCAGCAGGCCTGCAGCAGGCCGAGGAAACGCCGGAGAGGCTGCAGGTTTTATATGAGCTAAACAGTAAATAAAAGGCTTGTTTTCCTGGAATCTGACTCACCTGTGAACTTCGCCTGCAAGGTGTCGGCGCACAGAGCGATCAGAGCAGCGTGAAGAGAGCGAACGGCAACACGGCCGCTACGACCACTGACAGACAAACAAACAAACAAACAGACGGAGTGTTGCTGACTGGAAGAAAGCTTTGGAGCGTCCTAAACTTTATTGATCATCGTGTTTCTTCCACAAGCAGACCGGTCGAAGATGGTGAACATCAGGCTGGTGGCTTCCTCTGGAGTCGCCGCTTGGCCCGGCACTTCCTGCGAGACGCTGTGAAACATCCTGTCCAGCGCACGCGTCACTTCCTCCCGACTCATGGCTCCACCCACCGAGCGCGGCGGCGCCGCCGCCACATGTCGCACAAACACAACGTCCACTGGACGCACAAACAAACAACAATAAGAGCTGAAAGACAGAGAAACTACGAGAAAGCATCGGTGGACGGCCTCCTCCAGTGTCCCCCAGTCTCCGCTCAAACCGAGTCAAACACCTCAGAAAGGTCCACAGATAGAATCCCACAATGTTGTTTTCCGTCCGAGGCATTGAACATAGCATGAGTTCCAGACACAGCAGCTGTTGTTGAACTGCGGCTGGCTCTGAAGCTCGCCTGTGCTTCACACAAGAGATTACTTGTCCAAAAAGAATGGCTTCAATGGCGCGTTGACCTGCGAGTCAAGAATTTTGGCGTGGAGTGTTGAGAGTCTTGATATTGATCTGTAGCTGTTCAGATGTGCATTGTTTGGCGTTTGAAACATCAGAAAATGTCACCAAAAATATAAATATCATTGTCAAAAGAAATGCAAACAACATTTAAAAAGTCAAAGACACACAATCAGTACTTAAAAAGGTTGTTGTTTGATGCACCGTGACAGTGGCAGGGATTATTTGCAAACAGTGTGAGTCCTTGTGAAAGAAGTGTTGTTTGTAAACAGAGCGTGGGGGCAGAGGGGTTGTTTGTTTGTTTGTTTGTAAACAGAGTGCGACTCACTGTGGCAGAGCCTCTGCAGAGTCTGGAGCTTAACGGCCGCTCTGTATACAGATGGACGGATTTCATTCATCGCTTCTATTGACAAAGTAAAAAACAAATAACAAGTAGAACAAAACAAATTGAGGAAAGCAGCGTGTAAAGTTGCCGTAACTCACCCAGGCTGTCCAGATCCATGAGGAACGACGATCAGGTGCAAACAGAGACGGTAGAAACGGCCCGAGTCTCCTGCAGCTGGTCAAAGTTGCTGCTACTGAATTATGAAGGAAGGTTTCCTGTTTCATCACAACACACCTGTCTCACCTGCTGCCTGTCGGCCAATCAGAGGGCACCATCATGCCGGCATCGCCAACACTTCAAGCCTGTGCTCAATACCTGGTTCGACAACGGCCTTGGGCCATCTTCAAAAACTAAGAATACAGTTGTGAAGTTTTTTTGTTCTTTTTTTGAATGAAACTGACCATAAAAAAGCATTTCTCTTTGAACTGGAGTCATAAAAGTGAGAAGATTTATGAAAGCAGAGAGAACAAACAGTTTATGGATGCGTTACAGTGTGAGCCTACACAAGCGGCAGTGGAGCAGTGGGAGGCCGGGCGGCTGATTCAAACGGTTGTGTAACGAAACAATGGCGGCCCTGTGACGGACACACGTACAGTTGTGTTGTGTTTGTGTCCTCAACTCTTTGTCTCGGTGAACATCGAAACGATTGTTGGTGTGAGGTCAACCCGGGACAAAACACTGAGCTTCTTCTTCTGCGCTGAGATAAACGGCCCGACGCCGAGCCGCTCCGCCAGCACCAGCGTCACGCCGGCCGGCGAGGAAACGCCACACACACACAAAAAAAAATCACCGCAAAGATACAGAAGACCAAATGCAAGGAAGGAAAAAAATAATAATGATAACACAAGACACAGAGACACAATGGCAAAAAGATGCAGCCCAACTACAGATAGCAAAACAACGACAAAAGAACTTGAAAGAAACAAAAAAAACTATTACAAAGACACATAAGGCAACCAGAGAGACACAAAACACATACAATGAGACACAAGGCAAACATAAAGGCACACAAAACAACCATGAAGAGAAACACAACAACCACAAAGTGACACAAATAAACAGGAAATAGAAAGAGATATAAAATACCTCCAGAGAGACCTCAAATAGTTACAGATATAAATAAAACTACAAAGAAACACAAAACAACCACAAAAGAGATATAAAACAACAACACAGTGACGCAAAATTAAACAAAAGACACACAAGGCCACAACTTAATGAAACAAAGTAACTGTAAAGAGACAGAAATCAACCACACCAAGACACAAAACAACAAAAACACACACAAAAACTACAAATTCTTGATAATGCTTGTAGTTTGTGTTTGTGTGTGTGTGTGTGTGTGTGTGTCCTCCCAGATCGCGTCGCTCCTCCTCCACTGGGTGTTACTTCTGCCAGAGTGCAGTCTGGACTCTGCCAGAATCACTCCTCATTTCCACCACGTCCTCGGACATAACAGCAAGACCAAGCTGAAGGAGTACTGCTGCTGGGTGGGTACACACACACACACACACACACACACACACACACAGCACACGCAGTGAGTTCTGACCTGTTTGACTCTCTGTTCTGAATCCAGATGTGTGTTTGAGCTGCACTGAGGTGAAAATGAAGCGCTCCCTGGGAATCTGCCTGCTGGTGTTCTCCGCTCTCATCGGACTCGGTGCGTTTGAGTTTTCCACCTGGTCACACTGATCAGGTCTCATCTGTCTGTAACTAACTCTGACATATTCTGTGATCGCACTACTGACACACTTCACTGCTCTTTCAGTTCACGAAAGTTTAACTTTGTTTTAAGTCGTCATGGTAACCGTACCTAACCACACTGTCATACGTCCAAAACCCACCCGCTGGATCTGGACTCACCCTTCTCCTGCTTTCCTTCAGGGACGGCAATCCGCTGTTACAGCTGCAAAGACTACACCGCCAGCTGCACCAAACAGCGGGACTGTAGCTATGACGACGCATGTCTCACGCTGAACGAGAGGGGTACGGACACACCTGCCCACAACATCTGTACACATGACACATCTGTACATGCGACACACCTGTACACCTGATTTGGGGTGCTGTGCCGTCACACAGGTGGGATGACCTACCGACAGTGTCTGAAGTATTCAGACTGTGAGTACAGCCGACTGGGCCAGATGTTCCCGCAGGTAAAGAGCTGCATTCTGAATCAACCCAGAACCTCTACTGAGCCTCACCTGGTCAGAGGTCACAGGAGAGGTCACAGATCCGGCTC
This sequence comes from Salarias fasciatus, assembly GCF_902148845.1. Taxonomy (NCBI): domain Eukaryota; kingdom Metazoa; phylum Chordata; class Actinopteri; order Blenniiformes; family Blenniidae; genus Salarias; species Salarias fasciatus. The sequence continues at coordinate 15,039,532 of NW_021941230.1, forward strand.
CAACTCCTTTGTGTTGAACTTTCTGTCCTGTTGGAGAGAACAAGGTGGTTTTTATCCTCAGCAGTCATTAATCTGTCAGCAATAAACTGTTATCACAGAAATCAATGCATAATACAAACTATAAACTGAAATCTAGAATCAGTGACGTGAACAAAACCCGAGATACTAACGATGAGCGTTACACGTATACTGACAAATAATAAAGAACTGATAATAAGCAGTTATATTGATCTGCTGCCCACCTGTTGATTGGTCTCTTTCAGGTTTCCAGCTTCACTTTTAAGTGCTGTAACTCGGACCTGTGTAACTCCGCCCCCTCCTCCGCAGCCAGCTCTCTGATTGGCCTGCTGACCTCCTTGGCAGTCATGTGGTGGTGTGTCCACTGAGGGCTCTCCGGCGCCACCTGCGGTCACAGATAACCACAGCAGCTTGCCTAACAACATCGTGAGCATGTCGCATTTTGCTCCCCACACGAAAAACAGAAACGGAAACCTACTGACACGTTTCACTTTTTAACTCGCTTTGAAACCTTTAATTCTGACGCCTGAGGTCAGTTTTAACCTACAATAAAGGTTCAAAACAGGAAACTAGACTTTGCATCTTCATTTCATTCCCTCTCGCTCTCTCTTTTTTCTGTTTGTTTGAATGGATTTGCCACAGAGTTTCAGTTTAAACACATTTTAGCCATGTGGGCTGAAAGGTAGAGCAGGGTATCATCTGCATAGCGCAGGAGCCAGGTATGGTCCTTACAGACACCTGTAATATGACCAATGGGATGGAAGGAGATGCACAATGAAGAGGACGGGTCAGAGTGAATTTGAGATCCAACAGTTATTTTCAGAAAACTTATTGTTGGTGTGAGGTCAACCTGGGACAAAACACTGAGCTTCTTCTTCTGCGCTGAGATAAACGGCCCAATGCCAAGCCGCTCCGCCAGCACCAGCGCCACGCCGGCGAGGCTCCACCAAAGAATTAGGTGGAAACGCCACACACACACACAAAAATCACTACAAAGATACAGAAGACCAAATGCAAGAAGGGAAAAATTGATAATAACACAAGTCACGGAGACACAATGGCAAAAAGATGCAGCCCAATTACAGATAGCAAAACAACGACAAAACAACTTGAAAGAAACAAAAAAACTATTGCAAAGACACATAAGGCAACCAGAGAGACACAAAACACATACAATGAGACACAAGGCAAACATAAAGACACACAAAACAACCATGAAGAGAAACGAAAGTTACGAATGTAACTACGGTTTTATGAATTCCGGATGACTGCCAGAGGCGGTGCTTAAAGCACTGGAATGTTCCCTTCGCGCATACGCAGTTCGAGTATGTATACCAACAAAGTCACTCGTGACCCCTGGGTGACCCAGGAACTGCTTAAGTTCAGGGCTCCACCCACCAATCGTCTCCTACGGAATCTTCTCGCGTGACCACGAGGATTCCGAGTGACAGAGTGCTCTGGCGGTCATCCGGGACTCATAGAACCGTAGTTACATTCGTAACTTTCGTTCTATTTCATCCCTACTGACTAGGGCCCCGACTAGGGCCTCCGTAGTGGGCAACAAACTGGTCAGATGTCCGCAAATCTGCCGCAGCATCCATGTAGCTTCTCAGAGCTCCGACTGGACACAAGAGCCCTGGCCGGCGCGCCGCGCGCCCCATCCGGGCGCCACCGGAGGCATGCCGGGCATATAGACAGAGTGCGCAGACACGCTACGCCGTGGTAACGGCCAGCATAAACGCCGTCTCACGCAACACATACTACAGCTCTGCTGCTGCCAGAGGTGCAAAGGGAAGCTGACAAGCTCCCCAGCACCAGATGCAGATCCAAGGTGGGTGCGAGCGGCCTCCGGGGGGGTAGGCCTCAGAGCCCCCCTGAGGAAAGCCCACACCAGAGTGTGGTCCCCAATTGCGCCGCCTGCAACCATGCATGGCGGGCTGCCCCGCCGCCATAAACACCCCCAGGGTGAACAGGGACTGGGCTGCGTCCAAAGACTGCCAAAGTCCAGGACCACGGGGACTGGGCAGGGCACCGGGTCCTCCCCATGGCTGTTGCACCACCGTGCAACCAACTTTCACCACTATCAGGCAGCCGCTGGTAGGGGGCACCCAAGCATCTGAGGCGACTCGCCCAACAGGCTCCGAACAGCTGCTCAGCAGCGAGTCGGCCCCTCAGTCGCCAGGCGCAAGACAGAGATGGTGAGGACGGGGGTGCCCTACCCGGCCACCGCACTGAGACAGCAGAACCCTCCTGCTGAGAAGGGGCCATGGGCTGCGCAGGACAACCGGCGGAGCAGAGGAAACCAAGCCTGCGCCGGCCAGTAGGGGGCCACCAGCAGCACTGTGTGTGTGTGCCCCTCTGAAGCACCCTGATGGGCGTCGGCCAAGGAGAGGGGCTGGTGGGAACGTCCACCGAAGGACTTGCGGCCAAGAGTGCACGAGCGCCTCGTGGCCCAGAGGCCAGCGGCTCTCGGGGGGTTAGGAGGAAAGTGGCCACCTCCTAAGCACCTCCTAGTGCACATATCCCCCATGGAGGCACCACCCCCCTGGTGGAGAATTCCAACAGGAGAGGGAGTCCATCAGCGCGTTGAGGCCCCTGCAGGCACACGACCTGCCGGCCGGCCAGATAGGACGCCAACCACAACGCCACTGGTAGGCCTGCCATCACCCAACAGGCCTGCCCACGAAGCCCGGTTGATGCTACACCCAGTAGGGGCGCCCTAAGCTGGCCACGTAACACCACAAACAGGGTCCGTACAAGCCCCCTTTAGGAAAAGGTGACACACGGCCATCACCTGCTAGAGGCTCCAGGCCGACACCAGGAGTGCGGCTCGGTAGGACAAGACGGGGCCAGGGCGATAAGCTGTGGGAAGGGAGCACACGCCACCCTCACAGCCGATGCAACAGCACCACGTCAGCAAAGCAGCGGAGCCACATCCGGGAGAGGGAGCGGCCGCATGGCGGCCCCCACTCCCCTCCGTCTCACAAGACGGCACCTGCTGGGAATGAGGCAGGGGCGGATACAGCCGAACCGACCCCCACAGTGTCAGTCAGAGGGTCAGGAGATAAGTTAGTGCAATACGCTGAAGAAGGGGGCATACGCCGCCCACACAGCCAGCGCACGATGGCAAGGTCAACAACGGGTAGCTGCACCACGCTCAGGGGAGGGAACAGTGGCACGGCAGCACCCTCTCCCTCCTGCCCCTTCGCCAGAGGTGCCCTGCTCCAAAGCAGGCACCAATAAGCCGGAAGAACACAACAGTGCTTCCAGTGGCAATGCCCAACCAAGACTCATCGCGAGGCGACTGCCACCGCGGGGTCCTACAGCAGGGGAAGCAGCACATGCGGCCCATAACCGAGAGCCAGCCAACGCTAGCCCTACCGCAATAAGCAAAGATCATGCCGACAAGCCAAGCGAGGCGCGCCTGAACAGAGCTCCGTCCAGGAGGGGAACCAGCTGCTTAGCAGCCCCCTCCTCCATCAACCGCCACAGTAGTGCCACCCACCAGAGCGGGGCCACAGCGCAAATCACCGGGCTAGCAGCTCAGAGAGCCAACCCAGGCGGAGGTCTGAGCAGCCGCCTGCACCGTCTGCCTGCCCCGCGGTGCCACCCGCCGGGAACGGTGGGTGCACGCAACAAGTCGATACAAGGCAGTGCGACACGCTGGGGGAGGGGCGGACGCTGCCCGGACAGCGGACGCCGTGTGATCAAGGCCCTGAAAGCCAGCTGGGGCCGTATGTGGGAGAGGGGACAGCCGAACAGCGACACCCTTGTTGCTGTGCTGTCGGAGTGGTACCAGGCCAGAAGAAACAGCAGCATACAAGAAGCAGAGGGAGGAGGAGTGTGTCACCTGCACAACCAACCTCAATCACCGGCCAGCAAGCCGGCAGAATCACATCCCAGAGAGGAACGGCTGCCCCCGGCAGCCCCCCTCCATCAGCCGCCACCAGGTCCACCACCAGGGGCGAGAGGGGGGGGGGTGGGGGGGTGGGGGTGGCGGGGGGGGGGGGGGGGGGGGGGGGGGGGGGGGGGGGGGGGTGCAAATAGCACCCAGAAGGCAGTAGGACAGCAACGATGCAGTAAGCTGAGGGAAGGCAGCCCACGCCGCCTGCACAGCTGACGCTAACCACCGGCCAGGGTCCCAGCGAAGGCCACATCGAGGAGAGGGAACAGCTGCGCAGCCGCTCCCTCCTTCAACAGCCTCCAAAGTGGCACCACCCGACAGCAGCGGGGGCGTGTATCGCACACCCGCCACCAATAGTGAAGGGGGGGAACTGTGGGGAAGGGGGCGTATGCCTCCCGCGAAGCAACGCAGAACACCAGCCATCCAGGAAGGGAAGCCCGACAGCTCCTTCCACCGTCTGCCACCGTGCCACCTGACAGCCAGGGTGGGTGCGTGCAATAGGCCAGCACAATGGTAGCGTGAGCAGCTGAGGGACGCTATATCCGGCCCCACATCTGGCATATGCTCCAGGCCGGCCGCAGCTGCGCCAGGCACAGCAGCCAGAGTACACCCCCCGGCCCTAAAAGGGGGGAGAGCGGGGGCACCCCCAGCAGCAGAAGCGACCAGCGCCAGCCAGCCAGCCCGCTGAGCCCAGGGCATGTAGCCACTGGCCATGCACAGGTTGTACAACAGCGCCTCCCTGAGGTGAACAGGACCAAGACAACTGGGACAGTGGTCGCGGCCATCATCCGCCTGTACGGGGGGCTCCCCAGGCAACACCGTGGTGAGAGCCGTCCATCACCAAACACGCGGCTCTCCCACCTCATATCACATCCTGTCCATGGAGGTTGAGGGAAGGGGGCGCATGCCGCCTGCACAACCAAACCAGACACCATCCACGACTAGCAGAGAGAGCAGCCACCAGGCGACTGCTCTCTCTCCTCATGCCTGACCGCACTGCCGCGCGCACGCAGCCGGTCAGAATAATGGCAGCGCAGAAGCTGAGGGAAGGGGGCGTACGCCGCCTGCACAGCAACTGCAGCTGAGCCCGTCGGAGGACCGGGCGCCCGGAGTAGGAGATGCCAGCGCGGTAAGGCGAGGGAAGGGGGCATACGCCGCCTGCACGGCAAACGCAGAGTGTGAAGCTAGCAGCCGGGCAGCACCACAATGGAAAAAAACAGTCGACCAGGGACACCTGCTCCTCACTGCTCCGCAGTGGTGCTATCAGTCAAAGTATCAGGTGCCCGGGACGGTGGTGCGGTAAGCCGAGGGAAGGGGCATATACGCGGCCTGCACAGCAAACCAAGTGGGTGCGGGGGGAAAACGATCGCCCTGCTGCTCCCGCAGGAGCGGCTCCACACACCGAGAAACAGGTGTGGGGAAAAGGACAGGGCGGCAGGCTGGAACACCGGCCACAGAGCAACGTCTGTGACTTAGCACCAAGAACTGAAGGCTATGCCGCCGCTCGCGCAGTACACGGAGCGGTCCACTGCACAAAGAGTGCAGACAGTGCAATAGCGTAACACCGCACCAGCGGAGACGCTGCAACTGGCGGAGACACCGCAACCTGGCGCTGCGGAAACACCGCAACCTGGTGCTGCGGAAACACCGAAACCTGGTGGAAACACCATAACCTGGCGTGGCGGAACACTGCAACCTGGTGGAAATGCCGTAACCTGGCGTTGCGTAAGCGCCACAACAGCGGAAACACCGCAACCAGCGTAAGTGCCGCAACAGCGGAAACACTGCTACCAGTGTAAGCGCCGCAACAGCGGAAACACCGCACCCAGCGTAAGCGCCGCAACACACGGCCCCACCCCAGTAGCATGTATGCCCACAGTCCGGGGAGGGGGACGGGCCATGAGCAGCCGCTCAACCCATCACTCACCATGAGGAATAGTAGATTCAGCAGCCTTACCGTCTGCTGGAGGTATGAATGAATCTCTCACCACAGGCGACGCACAGCGCCGCAGAATCAGATGAACGGGACCACAACACATCACAGCCTTTGGAGGGCATAAAGCAGCTCCGACCTCGAAGGTCACAAGGCTCCCAGCGACGGTGCATCATGACGCCGTACAGGCTCGTCCCGTCAGGTGTACACGAACTGAACGCGAGAAGAAAATAGGAGACGAGTGGTGGGTGGAACCCTGAACTTAAGCAGTTCCTGGATCACCCAGGGGTCACGAGTGACTTTGTTGGTATACATACTCGAACTGAGCATGCGCGAAGGGAACGTTCCAGTGCTTTAAGCACCGCCTCTGGCGGTCAGTAGGGATGAAAAAGAACACAACAACCACAAAGTGACACAAATATACAGGAAATAGACAAACAGATATAAAATACCTCAAGAGAGACGTCAAACAGTTACAGATATGAATACAACTACAAAGAAATGTGATGCCCACCAGTGTGTGCCCACTTGTGTGAATATATTTTTGTGTTTATTTGAGTTTGCCCTTTGATGTTTTTGTAATATTTGGTGAAGAAGACCTATAAAAGGTATGATTTGTGAAATTGACATGCAGTCGCAGCACTCCAACCAGTAGGAGGCACTGTGAGTCTGTGGTATCTGTCACCTCACCCTCCGGATCACTCTCATAACTGCATGATCAGGCGAAGGAGAAGCCACGGCTCCGGTGTCATCACTTCTACTTTATCGTTTCAGCAACATATAACTGCCCACGGGAGCCGCCGCCCGGTACCTGTAACAGAAACACAAAACAACCACAAAAGAGATATAAAACAACACAGTGACACAAAATTAAACAAAAGACACACAAGGCCACAACTTAATGAAAGAAAGTAACTGTAAAGAGACGAGAAAATCAACCAGAAAAGAACCACACCGAGACACAAAACAACAAAAACACACACAAAAACTACAAATTCTTGGTAACAGTCCAAAAAGGTTCATTGGTCTTCCAAGTTATAATCCAAAACAAAGGTTCTTTTTCAAACACTCTGAAGAAGACAGCTGACAGCTGCCGAAACCGTCAGGTAAATAACAAAAAAATACCTCTCTGGTCTTTGAAAAAGAACCTTTGTTTTGAAATTCTTGGTAACGCTTACAGTGTGTGTTTGTGTGTGTGTGTGTGTGTGTGTGTGTGTGTGTGTGTGTGTGTGTGTGTGTGTGTGTGTGTGTGTCCTCCCAGAGCACGTCGCTCCTCCTCCACTGGGTGTTACTTCTGAAGTGCAGTCTGCACTCTGCCAGAATCAATTCTCATTTCCACCACATCCTCGGCCATAACAGGAAGACCAAGCTGAAGGAGTACTGCTGCTGGGTGGGTACACACACACACACACACACACACACACACGGTACACAGCATACCCAGTGAGTTCTGACCTGTTCGACTCTCTGTTCTGAATCCAGATGTGTGTTTGACCTGCACTGAGGTGAAAATGAAGCGCTCCCTGGGAATCTGCCTGCTGGTGTTCTCCGCTCTCATCGGACTCGGTGCGTTTGATCTTTCCACCTGGTCACACTGATCAGGTCTCATCTGGTCTGTAACTAACTCTGACATATTCTGTGATCGCACTACTGACACACTTCACTGCTCTTTCAGTTCACGAAAGTTTAACTTTGTTTTAAGTCGTCATGGTAACCATACCTAACCACACTGTCATACGTCCAAAACCCACCCGCTGGATCTGGACTCACCCGTCTCCTGCTTTCCTTCAGGGACGGCGATCCGCTGTTACACCTGCAAAGACTACACCGCCAGCTGCACCAAACAGGACTGTAGCTATGAGAACGCATGTCTCACGCTGAACGAAAGGGGTACGGACACACCTGCCCACAACATCTGTACACATGACACATCTGTACATATGACACACCTGTACACCTGATTTGGGGTGCTGTGCCATCACACAGGTGGGATGACCTACCGACAGTGTCTGAAGTATTCAGACTGTGTGTACAGTCGACTGGGCCCGATGTTCCCGCAGGTAAAGAGCTGCATTCTGAATCAACCCAGAACCTCTACTGAGCCTCACCTGGTCAGAGGTCACAGGAGAGGTCACAGATCCGGCTCCAACTCCTTTGTGTTGAACTTTCTGTCCTGTTGGAGAGAACAAGGTGTTTTTTATCCTCAGCAGTCATTAAAGGTGCTGTAGGCAGGATTTTGCTAGTCAGTGCTAATTTTTCAGTGTTTTATTTGGATTAAATGTTAGAGTATCCATTGATAATCCTTTAGGAGTGTAGCATAATTGCACTACCGCGAGGGCGCAGCGTTTCCATCTGTCTCTGTTCTGAGCTGAAAAGGAATCTCACAGCTCCAGGTATCTTTGACCAATCAGAAGAGCCCCTGAGGCTCTAACGAGGGGCGTTTGTCGCACGATCTTGTAGGAGGAGCTTAACTTGCGTAAGGGCGTGATGTCAGAGAAAACAGGACAGGACTGGCTGTGCTGGGTTTCAAATCGCCATCTTAGATGAGTCAAATCGCCATCTTGCTTAGGTAAACCTAAGCAAGATGGCGGGGATGCCGAATCCTGCCTACAGCACCTTTAATCTGTGAGCAATAAACTGTAATCACAGAAATCATTGCATAATCTAATCCATAAACTGTAATCTAGAATCAGTGATGTGAACAAACCCCGGGATACTAACGATGAGTGTTACACATATACTGACAAATAATGAAGAACTGATAATAAGCAGTTATATTGATCTGCTGCCCACCTGTTGATTGGTCTCTTTCAGGCTTCCAACTTCACTTTTAAGTGCTGTGACTCGGACCTGTGTAACTCCGCCCCCTCCTCCGCAGCCAGCTCTCTGATTGGCCTGCTGACCTCCTTGGCGGTCATGTGGTGGTGTGTCCACTGAGGGCTCTCCGGCGCCGCCTGCAATCACAGATAACCACAGCAGCTTGCCTAACAACACAACACCGTGAGAACGTCGCACTCTGCTCCCCACACGAAAAACAGAAACGGAAACCAACTGACACATTTCACTTTTTAACTCGATTTGAAACCTTTAATTCTGACACCTGAGGTCAGTTTTAACCCACAATAAAGGTTCAAAACAGGAAACTAGACTTTGCATCTTCATTTCATTTCCTCTCACTCTCTCTTTTTTCTGTTTGTTTGAATCGATTTACCACAGAGTTTCAGTTTAAACACATTTTAGCCATGTGGGCTGAAAGGTAGAGCAGGGTATCATCTGCGTAGCACAGGAGCCAGGTATGGTCGTTACAGACACCTGTAATATGACCAATGGGATGGAAGGAGATGCACAATGAAGAGGACGGGTCAGAGTGAATTTGAGATCCAACAGTTATTTTCAGAAAACTTAGAAAGAAAGCAAAGATTGGAAATGGGACTGAAGTTAAGGGCACAGCGACGTTTCAGACCAACTGGAGTTACAACAGCAGATTCAAGAGCCTGAGCTGAAGGATGAAATGGACAAAGGTGGTGATCAAACATGAAATGTTGCAGACATATGGTTTCTATCGAGTTATTGGAGTGGCTTTTGGAACCTTTGCCAAGATGGCGCCCGTCGTGGCAGACATCTTTGCATTGCTCTCCCGACAACATAGTCTTGTGTTGTTTTTCTGTGTTCCTGCTGTTGTCAAACTTCCTGTTCTGCAGTGCAATAATCAGGTACAGTCGCAGGGAGCTTTTGGATATGGGTGGAACTCTCTTTGAGCCCAAACTTAACCTACTGGACTCCGGATTCCTCCTCCGACTGGATTCAGCTAATGTGGCTAACCAGGGCTATGCCCAGTCAACATCAGACAACTGCCTCGCGTGACCAGCACAGGCTGCACACAGCGCGCCTGAAGCGGAAGAGAGGCAAGAGAGGAGGACTACATGCTAGGCTAAAGGCTAGAGCCACGGAACACCTGTTGCCGAGCCTGCTTGTAGCTACGTACGCTCACTTGATAACAAAATAGATGAGCACTGGAACAGAGTGACCACACAGAGGGAAACGAGAGACTGCTGCACTCTTATTTTTACGGAAACCGGCTCTCGGACAGCGTACCGGACTCAGCTCTGCTGCTTCACACACACACTGTGCACCACGGAGATCGCACATCGGACTCAGGGAAGACCAAAGGTGGAGGTGTCTGTGTCTACATCAACAACAGGTGGTGTACGGATGTTCAGGTAGTAGGAAAACATGGTTCTGCCAACATCGAACTGCTAATGTTAAAATGCAGACCCTTCTATCTACCAAGAGAGTTCAGCGCTGTGTAAATGCTCTCTGTTTATATTCCACCACGGGCTGATCACGTGACTGCACTCGGGGTGCTACACGAGCATATCAGCAAACACAAACTTTACATCCAGATGCAGTATTCATTGTAGCTGGCGATTTCAATCACTGCAACCTGAAAAGTGTCCTTCCAAGGTACAACAAATATGTAGACTTTCCGACAAGGGCGGATAACATCCTTGACCAGGTCTACTGCAATGTGAAGGACTGCTTACAAGGCTGTGCCCCGCCCCCATTTCGGACAGTCTGACCATATCTCCATTTTCCTGTACCCTGCCTACAGGCAACTTCTGAAGAGCATGCCAGCAGTCAGGAAATCCTACCAATTATGGACTGAGGAATCAGCGCTGGTTCTCCAGGATTGCTTCAAGCGCACTGACTGGGGGTGGGGTGGGGGGGGTGGGGGGGGGGGGGGGGGGGGGGGGGGGGGGTGTGCTGTGCTGAGGAATGACGGTTCTGTAGACCTGGAGGAGTATGCTGCTGGTGTGACTGGTTACATCAGCACATGCACTAATCTCATCATCCCCACTAAACAATGCAGAATCTTCCCCAAAAATAAGCCGTGGATTAACGGGGAGATGCGGTCCATGCTACATGCCCGCTCTGCTGCATTTGTGTCTGGTGACGCCGAGGAATACGAAAAGGCCAGATATGGCCTGCGCCATTCCATTTGCCGAGCCAAGGACCAATACAGACAAAAGCTTGAGGATTACTACACCACCTCTGACTCTCGGCGCATGTGGCAGGGACTGCAGCAGATAATGAACTACAGGCAGAGGACTGCATGGCCTACATCCAGCCAGGCGGGACTTCCAGATGAACTTAACGAGTTCTATGCCCGCTTTGAGGTCCCGAACACTAACCGCCGTGCTGTGGTGCCAGGCAGCGAGAGAACAGAGGCGATGCCAGTCTCAGTGACATCAGCAGAGGTGCGCAGGGTCCTGAGTAGAATTAACCCTCGGAAGGCATCTAGTCCTGACTCCATCCCGGGCCGCACGCTCAGAGTCTGCTCAACAGAACTGACTGATGTGTTCACTGACGTGTTTAATCTGTCTCTGTTACATGCAACTGTACCTGCCTGCTTTAAGTCCACCATAGTGCCACTCCCTAAAAAGTCACCGGTCGAGTGTCTCAGTGATTATCGTCCCATAGCACTCACCCCCATTGTGACGAAGTGCTTTGAGAGGATAGTGATGGAGTCACATCAAAACAGTAGTACCACCCACCCTTGACCCATCCCAGTATGCGTACCAACCAAATAGATCTACTGATGATGTGGTCGGTGCTGCACTCCACACGGTTCTCACACACCTCGAGGGTAAGGACACAGTATGTCAGGATGCTGTTTGTTGACTACAGCTCAGTATTTAACACTGTCCCCCCTCTGAGGCTGTGTGAGAAACGTCTCACCCTTGGACTGACGCCATCTTTGTGCAGCTGGGTGTTGGACTTCCTCTCTGACAGGCCGCAGGCCGGACATCCAGCATCATTCAAGTCAGTATGGGATGCCCCCAGGGATGTGTGCTGAGTCCAATGCTCTACTCCCTTTACACCTGACTGTGGGGTCACTGGGAAAAACACCAGCATTGTTAAGTTTGCAGATGACGCCACGGTCATGGGACTGATTACCGGGGGATTGGAGGACGACTATAGGGCAGAGGTGAACAGTCTGGTGGCGTGGAGTCAGAAAAACAACTTCTCCTTGAACATAAACAAAACCAGGGAGATGATTATTGATCCGAGGCGGAGGAGGGTCCAGCACTCTCCCGTTACCATCGGGGAGGCTGAGGTGGAGAGGGTGGATACATTTAAATTCTTGGGGACTTACATCAGTAATGACTTGACCTGCACACACAACATAACACAAATAACTAAACGGGCTCACAAGCGACTGTACTTCCTTAGGAGGCTGAGGAAATTTGGAATGTCTCCTAAGATCCTCAGCAACTTCTATGGACTCTATGCACAACTTCACCACTTCCTGAACTTCAGGAGGCTCCTTGTTTCCTGTCTTTCATGATAGGACGAGCTGATTAATGCAGGTGTGTCTGACCTCTGGAACAGCTTCAGACACACCTGCATTAATCAGCTCATCCTATCATGAAAGACAGGAAACAAGGAGCCTCCTGAAGTTCAGGAAGTGGCTGAGTTGTGCATAGAGCCTATAGAGGAGCAGTTGAGAGTGTGCTCACCAGTGCCATCACTGTTTGGTACGGAAATTGTACCCTGCAGGACAGGAAGTCACTCCAGCGTGTGATAAAAAGCGCACAGCAAATCTCTGGAGTGATCTTCCCGTCCCTGCAGGACATTTACAATGGTCAGGTCATCAGGAGGGCCCACAACATCATAAAGGACAATACACACCCACAGCACTCACTTTTTGAGCTCCTTCCCTCAGGAAGGCGCTTCAGGAGTATGAGATCCCGAACCACCCGATTCGCAAACAGTTTCTTCCCACAAGCTATTGGTCTCCTGAACAAGTCTTAAATCTTTATGACACATTATATATTATGCTGCTAAACCTGAAAGTTTATTTTATTATTTCGTTTTTGCATTGTGTTGTGTATAGATTTTATTGTTTTGTATACCACTGCATACAACCTTTTTGTTTGGATTGCATGCAGATTGTACTTTTTCAAAATTTCTTGCACTATTTTTTTTTCTTTTTGCTCTTCCTTTTATATATCTTAAGTTAGTGTTACTTCTCTTTTATGCTGCCTTGAAGCATGCAATCAAAGAATTTCACTGCATGGCATTAAGCCTGTGTGTTTTTTTACTGTGTATGTGACAATAAACTCTTGAATCTTGGTATCGGGTCAAGCTGGCAGATGCAGGATTTGGATTTCTGGATCAGATCTGAGACATCAGGTTGTGATCAGGAGTGATAAGTTACCCTCTTTAGATTAAAGCCAAACTTTATTTCAGCAAATACACAAAGAAAAAAGGGAAAAAGAAAAAAAGAATATCATGGATGAAATACGTTTCATATCAATTTAATGTCAACCGTCAGACACACGTCGGTGAAGCGCCGCTCTTGGCGGGGAAATCGTACCATCGGTCACCGCACCGCAGCACCTACATTCAACAGCTGCACAGCATCACGATACGAGACGTGACACAGGAAGACTTCGATCCAAAATGTTTCACTGTCCATGCGCTCCCCATGATGGATGTTTCTCTTTCTACTGAGTTGTTGCTTCATTCATTCATTCATTCATTTGTTGTATGTTTACAGACATGAAGATTCTTTACATTTACAAAGCTGGTGATTTTACATCCAAAGTGCAAAAAGTCTGAATGTGACGATTATCTGAAGCTCCTGATTCTCCTCCGCGTCTTCATATATACACCCACACCCTGAGGCCACGCCCACTCCCCCTCACCTGAACAGGTAACCACGGAGTGGGCGGGGGTTAGTCCCACACATCAGTATGTGTTTTTCTGTCGTAAAAGTGCATCAGCTTCACAAAAAAAAAAAAAAACACCCCCCCCCCAAAACACAATAGAAGTAAAAATGAGAAAAAGTTCGTACAAAGATTTTAGAACAAAGAAACAAAAAGATGAAAACCACCAAGAACAACAGAAAGATAGAAATATAAATAAAATGTGATCCAGTCCGATCAGGTACAATCCAGTGTGATCTGGTCTCTGCAGTACTTCATGGAGGAGCAGCGCCCCCCAGTGTTGTAGAGGAGGTAGTGGCAGACTTTACAGAGATGGACGCTGATGAGGCAGATGTAGCGTTTGTTTTATGTTTCCCAGCAGCTGGGTGGGCGGGTTTACTGTACAGGAAGTGATTCTCATCTTCACGTCCAAAAACACATTTCTTCAGTTAATATTGAGGCTTTTTTTCCCTCATGCTCTACAATAACTGAAAAAAAATCAGCCAAACTTTATTTAGGACCTGTCTGCTTTGATGGTGTGTTTCTGAGTGGAGATAACCACCTCTGGGACCGGATGAAGAAGAACTTGAACTTTGAGCTTGGCGGCTGAAGACGACTCCACCCACCGGGGCCGGTGACGCTCTGCGGGTCACTGCTGGGCGAGCAGGGCGGTCCTGTTGGCCTTCATCTTCTCCAGGCGTTTGGACAGGTGGCCGTTGGTCACCTCCAGCTCATCCACCCGATCCAGAGCAGCGCGCAGCTGCACAACACAAATCCACAAAACCAAGTCAAATTAACCTCGCTAATAGAGCATCTTTTATATGTAGCTTGTAGGAAACGTTTGGGGGGTTTGGTTGCTCTGACCTCTCGTTGCAGTTTCCTCTTCTCAACCTTCAGCTCGTCCTCGATCTTCTCGGCGTTCTCGGACGCCGTCTTGTACCGGGTCACCTGACCGTCCAGGCGAATCACCTGAGGAGGAGCCCGTCGTCAACCTCTGAGCAAATCAGACTCATCCACCCAAACAACAACAACCGGAGAGCAGCCAATCAGCTGCTGAGTCTGGTTTCTATAGTGTGAAGACGGAGCCAGACTATCAAAACACATCCGAGCACTGTTGCTTCCCCGCTAGCTAAGAGAAGACAAACCGAGTCCGTCCCTGTTTCTGTTCCTATAAGGTGTGAACAGAAACTCTCCCTGTACGCCGATGATCTCCTACTCATACGTACGTTCTGTTCCAGCGCAGCGACTTCCTGTTCAGACTTTACTAGTTTGAATTTCAGCTCGCTGATCTGCCGATTAGTGTCTCCTGAACAGAAAAAAACAAAATCCAGCATGAAGCACGCACGCACACACACGCACACACACACACACACACACACACACACACACACAGTACTGACTCTGCAGCTCCAGCAGCTGGACGTCCATCCCGTTCTCCTGGGCGGCGCCCTCGGGATCCTCCATGCCGTCGGTCACCTCCGCTGGACGCTCCTCCAGCTGAGTCCTCAGCAGTCTCACCTGTTAGCATGTGCACACACGTTCAGGCCGCGGCAACGACGCGGGGACGAACCGCAGGCGGGGTCAAAACTCACCTGATCCTGTAAACTGTGGCGCTCCTCGAGGAGCTTCTTCACACGCAGCTCTGCGACACACAAACCAAAAGTCAACACAAATGAAGAGACTGTTAAGCGTTTACGAGGAAAGTAAGTCCTTCACATTACCCAGCATGCTCTCTCTGGCTCCAGGGGAGGACTCCTCAGCCAGTTCGGAGCCGACCTCGTGGTCATCCGTCTCCCCATTTGTGGTGACGTCCGGAGAGACGACCACTCCGTGTTTCTGTCGAGAATAAACAAGAAACGTTTTTTTCACAGTGCATCTGGGTACAAACCGATTCAGATGTTCACCGAGTTGTTTACATGTTTCAGATTTAGTGACGGTTTACTGATTACTGAAAGACTTAAAAAAGCAGCTAAAAGTTACCAGTTAAAAAAAAAAATCATAACCTCTCTTCGATCAAAGAACATGCTGGTTTCGGGGTCAAAGGTCAGAGGTAGTGACCTTCAGCTGTACCTTCAGTAAATCTGACTGACGCATCACTTTCTCCCTCAGACGGTC
Organism: Salarias fasciatus; assembly: GCF_902148845.1. Taxonomy (NCBI): domain Eukaryota; kingdom Metazoa; phylum Chordata; class Actinopteri; order Blenniiformes; family Blenniidae; genus Salarias; species Salarias fasciatus. The sequence continues at coordinate 15,055,214 of NW_021941230.1, forward strand.
TCGATCCAGCACAACTAATTCCGACATTTCTCTCTGACGCTCCAACGCCTGAGGCGGGAGGAGGAGGCGAGGAGGAGGAGGAGGAAGAGGAAGAGGAGGTGAGGAGTTAGTGAAAGAAGAAATGGAAATGTTAAAGCAGGAACCAACAGGAAGCTGCAGACTGAAGTTTGCTGATTTGTTGGTCAGTCAGTTCGAGGCAGAGCTGAGCTTTATTTAAAACGTTTGACGGCGGCGTCGCTGTGAAATCCAAACGAGGAACCAGATTTAGTTTTCAAACATTCCCGTCCCGTCCTGCCAGCACCAGCTCTGCCTCTCGACACTGAAGCGGCCAGAGTCGTACCGCGATCTTCTTCTCCTTCCACTTCAGCTCCTCCTGCAGGTCGGAGACATCCTGACGGTACGTGTTGCTCCTCAACCGCAGCTCTGACACCTCCTGCCCACCAGGGGGCGGCAGAAACCCAGTCAAGACCAGGAAAGACCAGCAGACAGTGGAAATTAGTAGGAGTGAGTTTAAAGCAGAGTGAAGGGAATCGTAAAGCCGGAGCGAGTTGGACGGATGGAGCGAGGGACGGATCGTGGTGTACTAAAGCTAAGGTAGAACATGTAGCGGTGTCTGACCGTGAGCAGCTCCTCCGTCTGAGTCAGGGATTCTTTGATCTCTTTGAAGTGAAACTGCAGCACGCTGTGCGCCTGACGCTCCCGCTCCAGCTCCTGTCGACAGCAGCAAGTCGTTTGTACCAACAGCATCAACAGCTGAGCAGAAACAACAGCAAAGGGTGAATCAGCGAACTGCGGTGGCGTTTATTGATCGAGCGACCTTGTTGGTGTCGTCCCCTCGCCTCCTGGCCTCCCACAGCGCCTCCTCCATGTCGCCCAGCTCCTCCTTCAGCGCCTCCACCTGGTACATCAGAGTGCACTTGTCGTTGTGCAGCTGGGCGTTGGAAACCATCGCCTTGCGATATTTCTCCTCCGCGTCCGCCAGCGAGTCCTGCGAACGTTTCACCGTTAAAACCTTCGTACGCACAGCTGATCGTATCCGACAGTCAACGTTTCCACGTACCTTGATCTCTCGGATCGACGCCTCGGTTTCCACGGAGAACGACGTGTCACAGCTCCCTCTGCGAGACGAAGCTCCGCCCAGAGAGGCGAGCGTGGCGGCCGACAGCGTGGACGCCGTCCGGGAGCCCTGACACGCCCACAGGAAGTGACACAGTGAGGAAAACCTCATCGCATGGAGGACAAACAAGTAAACAAACAAACAAAAAAAAAAATCTATGAAACCTCACTGACTTTTTCCAGGAAATCCCTGTCAGTCCGCTCCTCCACCTGAACACAAAAACCACGTCAGTGATGCTGTTTCCATGGAGACGCACACACGCACCCACACACAGCAGGGGGCGATGGAGCTCAGCCCGGAGAGGAGCACTGACACACACACACACACACACACACACACACACACACACACACACACACACACACACACACACACACACACACACACACACACCCAGAAGCAGAGCTCACCACTGGGCTCGCCCGAGCTGAACTCCCCCTGGAGGACGCCCGAGAGCTGGAGCCCAAGAAAACCCCATAATCTGAAGGCTGGGGAGGAACCAGCAGGGGGCGCCGGAGGAGGAGCAGGAGGAACAGGTGGAACAGGACGAGCAGGAGGACAGACAGTTATCAGGACAGAAATCAGCGATATTGAAGAAGAACTCAGACCAGAGAAGAAGAAGAAGACAGACATGTTTGCATGAGCGCATGACAGGTCGTTAAAAGATAACAAGAAGAAAGGATGTGATCCAACAGATAAACAGGACATGAAGGAGGTCAGAGCAGGGTGGCATTTTAATCAAGCATATCCACTTTTAGCTAATTATTTCCTAGTTTTTTTTTTTTTGGGACTTACCCTGAGGCTGCCGCGACTCCCCACGGACATCCGCTCCTCATCGTCCGACACCTGCGAACACACAACACAGACGGCCGGGATGTCACGGCGTGCAGACGACACGTGAGCACCCCCCAGGGGTGACGGGTGAACTGCAGCACACAGCTACACGCTACAGGAGGACGGAAGAAGAGAGGTACAGACCGAGGCGTGCCTCCGGGAGAAGCGGCAGTAACGCTCGCTGTCCTCCTGAAAGGCCACGGAGAAAAGAGGCGAAGTTACAGAGCAGAAACTCCAAGAGGAGTAGGAAGAGAGCACGCCTGTCAGACACTGAGCAGGGTTTAAAATGGCCTCAGACAAAGATTAGGGTTATGCATGCCTATAAGACATAAAGCAGGGTTTAGTCATGCCTGGAAGACGTAAAGAAGGGTTTAAAAGTTTCCTTAGACAAAGATTAGGGTTATGCATGCCTGTAAAACAAAGAGCAGGGTTTAATACATGCCTAGCAGCCATACAGCAGGGTTTAATTCATGCCTGGCAGAAATAGAGCAGGGTACAATTCATGCTTGGCAGCCACTGAGCAGGGTTCAAGTCATGCCTGGCAGCCATAGAGCAGGGTTCAATTCATGCCTGGCAGACATAGAGCAGGGTGAATCACCTATCGCTGAGCACTGAAAATGGTTTAAAGGCGAAATAAGCAACATTATCACCTACTGTTTCAAATCGGAACTGCAGTCCAAATGAAAAACTACAGAGAGGGTTCGTCCCCCTCCTCCCCTTCAGAGAGTGAGTTTAGGAGAGGACGGACAGCGTAGCGAAAGCTAAACTCATGACGACAAGAAAAGACGATTCACACGCAGTAAAGACGGTTTTCGACTACAGAACCAATTCGACTGGACTTGCAAAGCCAAAAATGTGGCGTCGGCAGACGGTCGGCCACCAAGTCACTCGATGAGTCAAGAGAGCGGCTCGCCGAGCAGCGTCGACCCCGCCACGCTTCAAATGCAATCACAGAAAGAACGGAGCACAGAAATCCACCCCGTGGAGCTCTACGGTCATGGAAAATAACGCGCCGTAAGATGTGCATGATGAGGCTTCTTGGGCTTTCATGAAACTATTTCTGAGCCGCTTCTTTTCCGGGCTTTCGTACATGCAGGCCGATGCTCGTTTGCCAAAATGAAACACCAAATGCGGCGCTTCTTGTTTGGCAACTCGCATATGATTGTCTCCTTGAAATGACTCCTTCCATACCAGGCGACAATTGGGAACACCTGACTATTTTCACAGTAGCTTTCTTACTTATTTTGCCTTGAATGTATGCCTGTCAGACACACAATAGGGTTTAAAAACTGCAGGTTGACACAGAGCAGGGTTTGACGCATGCCTGTCAGACTCAGTGCAGGGTTTAATAGTGTAGCATGCCTGTGAGACACTGAGCAGGGATTAAAAATAATAAAATTACAAAGAAATAACAGAAAAGACAAGGGGTGTGTGTGTGCTGGAGGGATTAACCGGCTTCTTGATTTCAGCGGAAGGTTCCTACCATCCACTGCTCAATGTGACCGAACTCCAGACCATAATACCTCTGGAACAGGAGGAAGAGGTCAGGAGGAGGATGGCGGCGTATAAAGAAGGATGAAGAGGACAAAAGCTCAGACTAGTTATGGACCATGTACAGTTGAAGCTGAGTTAAGCTTCTAACTAGTTGTGTCTCGACAGCAAAACTCCACCCGGGTGGCGAACGCAGGTGGATGAGAACAAGGGGGTTACCTTGTGGCTGTGAAACATCTGCAGGAGGAGCAAAACCAGGAGGCGGGAGGAGGTGGAGAAAGAACAGAGGAGGACAGAGAATTGAAGAGGGAGCAGCAGAAGGAGCTGTTCAACACGTTAGCTGCATTCACTGATCGGGGGTCAGATCCAGGTCGCACCCGCCTGACATCCCTCGCACAGGTGAGCGCGAGTAGGCGGAGCCTCGTCGTTCAAACCTCCTGGCTCTCAGTAAATGTCTGACCTCTTTCTGCTGCCTCTCCAGCTCCTTCATCCGAATATCCCGAGCTTCGGCTCGCGCCGCTCGCTTCACCGCCAGCCGTGCCTCCGCCTGCAGACACGGAAATTATTCATCACCGATATGCACAGCAAGATCTTCAGTCATCAATCATGCATATTGAACCACACTGATTGGTCGAGGTTTAGGACAGGTGCGATTGATAACATGATTAATGAATGAACGTCTGGATCAGCTCTCTGATCCAGTCTCTGGTTGGTGTCCTGCCGGTCGTACGCGTCCCTGCTGGAATGTCACCCAACTTCATACCTGTGCACACGCCCTTGGTCGCTATGGCAACCGGCACAACTGCAGCTTGACAGAGACTCAGGGTGTGAGCGTGACAAATCTTCATTGATTGTGAAGAACAAGGTCCAGATGATCACACACACTGTGCTGACGTGCCAATTTCTTCGCTGTGCAGTTCAATGGACAGTGACACACACACACACACACACACACACACACACACACACACACACACACACACACACACACACACACACACACACACACACACACACACACACACACACCTCAGGGATAGGATATGGGGGGGGGGGGGTTGTCAGAAAGTGGGACAAACGGCCACCACACACAAACACACTTTTGTTCAGATGAACTACTTTAAAAGTTCAGGCCCCCCTGCTCATGTGTGGCCCCCGAGCTGCCGGGTGCGGCCCTGGCGGTCCATCCACGGTCATGAGACAGAAAATCGATCATCACGTCAGAAGACAATCGCGAGTGTCCTTACCTCTCGTGCGATCTGGTTGAGGGCATCGTCCTCGGCCGTCAGCTTCTCCCGGTTCGGGATCCTCTTCCTGCCCGGTCCCTGGGTCCCCATGGTTCAGGAGGTCCGGTACCGGGCTCAGAGGAACCCTGAGGGGGCCGCAGTGGTCTCTAGAATGCGGGGTATTTCTCTCTGGGGCTCTGGGACAGCTCGTCTCGGGTGTGGAGATCCTCCGGGGCCGGTGTTCATGTCTCCATCGATCGGTGTTTATTTAACCGGAGCCGAATTTTACTCTACCGTCTCCTTCAACCGATACCGCTCGATTTACATGTTATTACGGTGTAATAATATACATACAATGGCTGTCGGTTTAAAAATCAGAGTTTTTCCGATCGACTACGGTTCACTGCGGTCCTGCCGCTCACAGACTCACCGCCGGCCCAGAACCGGTGTCCGGTTCACCGCGGGGCTCCGGCTGCCGCTCGGCGGTCAGAGGAGGTCCGGCCTCCGTCTAGCTGCAGTTAGCCGTCGGAAACACGGCCGCAGTGTTCGCCGGCTGCGCCAGGACTCCCCACCCGCCTCGTAATCCGCCTCCCGTGAAGAACCGGACCGTGAAGTAAACACGAACTGTCAATGACGCGCAGCCGGACCGTGAACGCACCGCGACGTCGCACCGCAGTGTGTCGGAGGCTTTTATTGTGGAGGCGTGATGACGTCAATCGCGTCACGAACTTCAAATAGGTTTAAAAAATAAATAAAAAATCAGTTTTTGCCAAAAAATAAAATTTCTATAAACGAGTATAATGGAGAATATCAGATATGTATTTTTCCGTAATATAATTAGTGACTGATATTGAAGAAATATCTATACTTTATCTAACGTTACCACATTTTATACACATAAAAAACAATGCTAAAAATTGTTCTGTATGAAGAGGATGGACTGAGTTTGTGGATGAAAAAATGAGATGGTGAGCCAACAGAAAGCTGTATTTCAGTGTGTCCACATGTGAAGAAAGCAAAGAAACAACTGAAGAAACTGTTTTTAATGGGTGACAAAGTCAAAAACAGAGCAGGAATCAGTGAATGATAAAACACAGGAAACAAGTAGTTCATCAGGCTGTGCAGAACGTTCAAACACTGAAGCTGGATGAGGACAAAACTCCAGAGACTGAAATTTTATTTATTCTAACAAATGTCTCTTTTAACATCATCTGACAGTTTAACGATCACACATTTTGATTTAATGTAATCAACACTGAATATGGGTGTCTTAGCTTTTTGCTTTAAACAGTGATATATTTCTATTTCTAAAGTAATTTTTTCAGGATTTTAAATGTTTCACTTTTTTAATCATTTATATATGTTTGTTTACATTTGTGAGATTCTTACTCCCATTTATATTTCAATGAATTCACTTTCAACTCTTCAGTTATTTGTGTGTGTGGGTGTGTGTGTAGGGGGAATAAAACTTGCAGACAGAAGCTGATAAATCTTTAGCAGCTGTTGCTATCATTTCAGAGCATGTTGGATTTCCACTGAGATCCATTAGATTCTGTTCACACAAACAAAGATGGACAGATAATACAGTCAGAACAACACAGAAAAAACACAAAACAAAAAAACGGCGAAACCAAATATTAACAAAGACAAATAAACAAACAGAAAGACGATGTAAGGACTCATTTTCATTTGTTAGCGTGCAACATCGTCACGTGTTTTCTTACTCGGGAAATCTTGTGTGGATTTCTTCCTTTGATGAGAACCAGAAATCTGAAAGTTGAGAACAGATGGCAGATTTTAATGCATGTCGTCATGGCGCCAAGAAAGCTCAACCTCAGCTGGTCGATTCAAACTATTAGAAGAGCAGATAACAGCAACATTTGTGAGAAATCGTGCAAATTTTGATGGAAGCATCAAATTTGGCATGGACCAGGAGCCAATGGATTCCAGTGCATGAGCTAGTTTTAGCTATAGGCCCTCAGAAAGCCAGTGGAATACCATTTGTCCATGCATTCACTGGGAGTGACATTGTATCTGCCTTGTGAGGAAAAAGGAAGAAGACAGCCTGACAGATTTGGGATACCCATGGTGAAATTTCTGAAAAATTCTCAAATTGAAGTCAGCAGCCAACGTCAGTAAATGATCTTGACCTCCAGCAGCTGGAGGGATTTGTTGTGCTCAATCAAATGCAGCTACTGGCGTGGATGAAGCCAGACTGGACGTCTTTGTCTCCAAACAAATGTCAAACAACATCGTTCCACCAAGACTGGCAGCCTTCAGAGAGAATGTCATTGTCTCAGTAATGACTGAATTTCTGCACATTTATCAGTTTGCAATTGTTATCTTTTTCCATACAGTGGTAACGTCCATTTTGAGACCAGTGTTGTAATGTTTGAAGTGCTTGAGAATTAATATTGTAGATTGCTGCATGATAATTAATTCACGATCATTCTTATTGACTTAGTCTCCCTCCAATTGAGACTCGTCTGGTTGACAATTATCGGTTTCCATTCATGTTGATAATTATCTGGTACGTTTCATTATACTTTGTCTTCATTGTAGCTATAATATTGTGACTTTTGCATATAGAGTTTGATTTCTAATACTATATTAAATGGCTCTTTTTGTCAGTGATTGTAGTCTTGTACTATAATGTTTAGACATTTTTGAAAACGAGAAATTTGAAGAAAAGTTGAGTTTTTTTTCCATTAGATAGGTCATATTACATCCCTATCATCACAAAAATCATTATTAAACTATTAATAATTGTTCTATCATGTTTTATTTTTGACAAATTGACATTGATACATTGTGGCCATGTTGAAAAATGGCCGCCATCTTGGATTTTTAAAAGCCAAACGGGCAGATCTGATTAATAATACCTGACGAACAATCAGGCAGAATTTCATGCTTGTATCATAATTTGCACTTTTTACCATTATCTACTTCACTATATGATAAAAAATTTCGGAAAGTTGGCGAAAAACAAACGGACTGACCTTCTTCTTTGATCCTGAGGCGTTCAGAGCAGCTAGTTTAGTCTCAATGTCTGAAACCTGCAAAAACACACGTGCACACACACACACAAAGCATCAACACAAACACATGCAAAATGCCAACAGGCACGTCTTTACGAAGCTGCCTCAGATGGAGACAGGCGGCGTGGCCCCGCCCACCTCGCTCTCGGCGCTCTGCACGCGGGCGGCGGTCAGCGCCACCACGTCCTCCAGCTCCGACAGCTCCGAGTCGGTGGTTCCTCCAAAGCGGTTCTTGGCGCTCTGCTCCAGGCGCCGCAGCTTCGTCTCCAGGTCGAAGGACTGACCGGCCGCCACATACACCTGCACAGGAAACACACACACACACACACACACACACACAGAGAGACACACACACACAGGTTTGCTGCTCTGTGATTGGCTGCTCGGCCTTCGTTCTTTGAGGATATGGTTCCTCCTGCATGGAACTGCATCACATATTGGAGGGAGGGGGTAAAGACTAGTCAGTGACTCTGATTGGTTGGATTGGATCGGTTGTACAGGAGTTAAAGGCTAGTTAAAGACAGGTTATGGACTAGCTGGAGATGACGCTGAAGTTAGATCAGAGCCGAGAGTCTTGGGACGTTTTTGTTCCTCGTCCTGTCAAAGTGATCCAGATCAGAGCAGAAACATCCTGTCAACATCCTGTAACTGCTGCCAATCACAGTCTAACTTCAGTCAGGGGAATCGAACATGCTCTGGGGGAGGGCAGGGGTGAGGCGGAGCGTGCAGTTCATGCTGGAGGCTTACATTTTCCTCTAGTTCCCTGAAAGCGTCATCAGCCTGCTTTACGTCTGCGCCCGCTAAGTGGGAGCGGTCAGCCGGCTCAGAGAGGCCGTACTCGACCATCGCGCTCTCTGTGGCGTTAATGGTTCTCAGCACCTCAGTGGTGAGGTCACAGAGGGCGGCGGCGCTCGATCTCTGAAAGCCACGCAGAGGACAGATGTTAGCAGCTGGAAAACATCCCTGCAGCAGCTACCAGGCCAGAGTCGCGCCAGCAGATCAGCCCAGGACACCGCGTCAAAGATGTTAGCTTAGCACCCGGGCGTCTTTAGCACAGAAGTAGATCAGTTAGTCGAGAACCTGGACTTTTAGAACAGACGTGGGTCAGTCACAGTCACACCTTGACTCTTGAAGCACAGAGGTAAGTCAGTTAGTCGAGCACCTGGACTCTCAGTACAACAGCCAATCAGCTGGCTTCACACCCGGATCCTGTCACTCCAGAAGCAGGCAAGTGGGTTTGGAACCTGGACTCTTTTTCCAGTACAGAGGTAAATCAGTCTGCTTAGTATCTGGATTTGTTCACGACAGAGGTTAGCACCTGGACTCTTTTAGTACCGAGGGCAGGCATGCACAGGCACGATAAGCAGTTTGCTTATCATGCTGACTCTTCCAGATTGAGGCCATTGACTCTTTTACTCAGGAGACGAGGTACTTTCCCGCCTGGACTCCATCTAGAAGCGGGTCAGTAAGCAGTTAGAATCTCTTGCAATGAAGAAAGATCGGTCAGTTCCACAGCAGGAGTCGTTTGCTAATAAGAAACATGAGTTAGCTTAGCAGCAGCACTCTTTCCCTGTAGCTCATTGCAGCCGGATTTACTTGTTAACTTGTCTAATTTTCAGCGCTTTGAGCTCTGCAAGCAGTAGAACAAGCGTTACACAAGTGTAGTCCATTTATGGGGGTCATACTGTCGTGAGAACCAGAAGACTGAATGTCTGGCGTGTTGTTCTGTAGCTTTTCTGAGTCAAAGGATTGGCCATGTTTTGTTTTTTGAGGATGGGAGGTTGTCTTTGCGTTGAGCGGCTGATCCAGACAGGCAGCTGCTGGCAGGTGTTAGCGTGTTAGTGCAAGGCAGCGTGCGAATGCTCTCAGTCCTCATCGAATAGAAGAAGATGGAAAGACTCTATTTCGAAGCCTTGTGCTGCAGGATGGGAAGATGGTGGAGCACCACTGTTTCTCTCTTCGCTCCCTCACCTTCTGGGCCTCGGTGGGCGCCTCGTCGCTGGACGAGCTCAAGACTTTGTCCTTCAGGCCTGCGGCGAGCGCCGAGCCGCCGCCGAGCCGGGCCGCACGCTTTCCCGTGTACAGCGGCTTCTTTCCGCCTTCGTCGTCCGACGACTTCTCGCTGAGGTTCCCCGCCAGCTCGCTCAGCTTCCTCCTCAGTTTCTCCTCCTCGCCGTGAGAGGGCGCCGCCTGCAGAGACACCGGCGTGTCACACTCACCACCAGAAACTCTCTGCACACCAGGGTGGGGCTCTGACCTCATCAGCAGGCGCCATCTTCTCCTCCAGGCGGTTCAGGAGACTCTCGATGGCCGACATCCGTTTGTTCAGGTCGTTCATCTGCACAGACAACCAGCAGAGGACGGTCACCGGCTGGCCCCCTCCCCGAGCAACAAAAACTCCTCAAAACCAACTGGCCGAACGTCCTTACGGGCGGGGCCTGCCCCAGGTTCTCCTGCGACGACGCCCTGCTGTTGCGGCGGCGGTGCGGCGGCTGTTGGTACGACGGAGGAAACCTCTGATAGTCCTCTTCGTCGGACGTGTCCACGTACTGCTGCCGGGCCATGGAGGAACTGATCTTAGACAGCGAGCGAGCGCGCACCATCCGAGGGTCCACCAGCTCGTCTGGCAACACAAAGAGAGCATTGTATCTGTCGCTTGAGGGTCGAGCAGCACTTCGTTTAGAAGGTTTTCCATCATTTCTCCCTACATTGTACACCATGGTCCAACTTTTCTTGCCATCTGTGTGTGTGCACTGACCGGGCCTCATGGCGTATTTGTCCAGACTCTTCCTGCGGTTGGCGCGATGGCCGTAATAGTCGTAGTCCATCTCGTTCCTGTAGAAACGCTCCTCCTGCATCTGCTGCTGAAAATATAGCCAACCGTCATTGAGCACATCGCGGATGAGAGCTGTGTCTTCATGTCCTCAGCTCTGAGGATTAAAAGAATTCATTCATTTTGAATGAATCCGGCGTGTGCACATCTACCTGTACGGACTGACGGCGCGAATGAGGGAAGTATTCCTCCGGGTCGAAATCCATGGGATGAACCGACAGGAGACGTTTGTTCTTTCTCATCTGAGAAGCAAAACCTGAGTTCATGGTTTCATTCGGTCTCCGAACATGCGGGATAAATTTGGTCGGTGGGCATGCATCTTTTTTTTTTACCACTTTGTAGCGCTGAGCCTCGACCTCGCCAGGGTCGTCCTCCATACCGTTGTACATGTCTGTCAATCAAAGATGGTTCATTCATGAGCAAATTTGTGAGAATGACTCTGAAACTCAGTGGTGCAGGTTGTTTAATTAAAAGTGTTCATGACTTACAGCCCCGGACGTCCGGCATACTCTGGGTGTCGTCATCACGACCGCCTCAAACACAAACACAAACACCACGTGAGCAACAGCGCGGCATGATCAACGTGTTGTTTCTGGTTGTGTGTGTGTGTGTTTTTTTCCAGGACTCACCTTCTCCATTCAGACGCTTGTACAGAGACCTCATCACCTTTGCGCTGCCAAAGCGCTTGAAGCGGTTCCTCACGTTGTCATGGTACCAACCGACGGTCCCAATCTTCAGCACCCTGAGAAGACATAAATTAAAAAAAAGGAAGAACTCCGTCACCTGTTCCACCTGTGGCGCCGTCTCCTGCTCCACCTGTGGTGGCCTCACCTGGTCATGCGGCAGTTGTCGCACACCCAGCCGTGCTCCTTCTTGTTGTAGCGGCTGCAGGACTTGCAGGTGTACATGCGGCAGTCCAGACATTGCCGCTTGCTGTTGACCAGGAACTTGAAGGGCTGCAGGCAGCGGATGCAGAGTGAGTCGGCCACTTGGTCCCGAGCGCCCAGCAGCTCCCGCTTGTTGTCCTCCTTCTCGATCTTGGTCTTCAGATCCCTGCAGGACAGATGGAAGAGCAGGAGACACCGAGTCAGCCGAGGGACATCACGTTCTTCCTCCTCCACCCTCCTTCCTGGTATAGTCATGGCTGCCCCTGGGGCTGATGGGAGTTGGAGTGATCTCATGGAAACACAGAGCATCTTTGTGGTGTGACTCCGTGTGATGGTGGTGTGATCGACTGAAACAACGGTGTCTTTCATACAGAAATCCGGTGGACGTCACATGAACCAGTCCATTAAAACACTCCGCGTCGCCATGACAACAGCACAGTTTATACACTGCGACATGTACAGTCAGACTTTGACTGCGAGCTTCAGTCTGACAGAGAATGAGAGAGAGTTTGGGAAATCTGTAAAACTGCAGTGAAGTGATGAAAGGAAGAACGAGAGGCAGGAATGGACGGAGGAGTGTACAAACCCGAGTCGCTCCTCTTCCTTCTTCCGGAGGTTGAAATCTCGCTGAATCACTTCCCACACGTGCTTGGCCTCTTCGTCCGTCAGACGGGAAAGGTCCAGCTTCCGCTCCATGGTGCCGGAATCGGGTGGTTCGCTGATCAACCGGTCGAATTAGCAAATCAATCGACGAATCAGTCGACTCATCAACCAACCAACGAGCCAATTCAACCACCAACCCATCATTTAACTTATTAACCAATTCATTAACCAGACACACGTTCAACTTAACCAGCTCACCAACCAACCATTCAATCAATCAACAAATCGCTTCACCAACCATGCAATGCATAAACCAATTCACCAACCAAGCACTCCGTTCACTAATCAGCCAGTCATTCAACTCATCAACCACCTAACCCACCAGTTGTTCAGCTGATTAACCAATCAACCCACCAGCCAAGTGGCTGGTGAAAATTTGAGAATTGTGACAAAGTTTTTAATGATTTTCTTCTCCATTTTGTTTTCAAATTAAAGTACCTTAATGTATTTAACCAGAAAGTATGAACTGGACAAACTGCATTGAAACGTCATTATCATAAAACATCATTTTCGTCAAATTTTCCGATTTGTTAAGTTTTTGGGCTTCCTTTGAGAAAAGGTTCTGAAATATTTAAGAAAAAAAGCTTTGTGAAAGCTGCAAGACCTAAATCCTAAAAAAAAAAAAAAAAAAAAAAAGAGGTCACAGGACTAAAATTTGGGTTGTATTAAAAAAAAAAGAAAAAAGTGTTTTTCTCTCTTAAAACAAAATAAAATTTGGAGGGAAAAACAAATCCAAAACAATGATCGTTTGAGAATACCGAGTACTGACGAGATTTTCAGTTACACAAATAAATGGTCACCACACCCTGAAAACACCAGAGCGGCCGGGAATCGAACCCACACTGCCCAACAAACACACAAACTTACTGCGAACTATCAAAACTGACGTTTTTGCGGTCGAGGAAATGTAATTAAGAACTGAAGAATTTACAATTTGACAAAAACAGTGACTGACGCAACAGACACAGACACACGCACACACGCACACACACACACGCTCCAACTAATCACATAACTTTCAAGAAAAGAGTACAATTAAATTATATGTAATTAGATTTTTAAAAGAAAAAAGAGGTTAGAGGAAACTTACAGTTGAGTCGACAAGCGGTTGAAACCGACTGCACACACACTCCCACCCACCAAATCATACACACATCAGCTCATCACATGACGGCATCTCCTGACAACACACACACACACACACACACACAGAATAAAAACAGTGGGCTCAGTGAGCCCGTCCAAAGGAAGTTAAACGAGTATAAAGCTGAACTAAAAGCTGACCAATAGAGGCTAAAAGACTTAAAACAAGCGAACGGTCGATTCAGAGTTGATTTAAAGGCCGAAACTACCTAAAGACACGTCAGAATTGGTGCAAAGCAAAAGTACAAACGGCTGAGGCTGAAAGGCGAGATTCACAGGCCGCTTTATTTGGTACACCTGTTCCAACCTCCCATCAGGACAAATATTTCAACAACAAAAACACAGCGAAAAAGAGCTGCTAAGGTTCAGAATGAGCACGAGAAAGATGAAGACAGAGGGTTTAAGTGACTCTGAACCTTTCCACAGCATGAAAGTATCCAGTGAGCAGCAGTTCTTTGGGACTTTGTTGACTCCAGAGGTCAAAGGTGAATGGACAGACTGGGTGGAGATGACAGAAACTCAATCAGCCACGAGCCAAAACCGAGGTGTGTGAGGAGACGAGCATCTGTGAAGACCACAGTGTGATCTGTCTAACTGTCTGCCTCCTGTTCGCTGGAAAGTCTATATTGCAGTTAAAATCCACTTTAAGACTAAACGAAGATTTGTTTCAGACCGTAGAAAACAAACAATCTTGTTTTATTGAGCTGCCTTAATTAATCCGACAGGAAGGAAAAATGCCCACAAATTGTTCTTCTTCGCTTAAGAAACAGCCTAAAACTAGTTAAAATGAGTTAACCGTAAACTAAAACTCTTCTGACAGTCCCTGGAGTCCCCTCCACAACGACTTTAACGACAAGACCAGTTTCCAGACATTTCATTTCCTGGTTTTTACATCTAGATGTGTGACTCGACTTCAGACTCATCGCTGCTTGTGTCCGACCACTGAGCAAAAACTATTCAACCATTTAATCCTAAAGTAAATAACATTCATATTTGGTGTTATAACTCTTGTTTGCAGCAACGGCCTGAAGCCGGAGACCCGTCGACACACCGAACTGCTGCGGTCTTCATTTGCGACGCCGCTCCAGGCCGCTCAGCGCAGCTCCTGACAGCTCTGGTTCGTTTTTGGGGGATTTTCCCTTCAGTCTCCTCTGGTCATGGTGAAATTCAGGTTCTTTCGGATTTAGGTCAGGCTGAACTTTCCACTTTCCGCCGCCCCCCTTTGCTTTTCGGGTCATTGTCCTGCTGCACGATAAACCCCTTCCTGATCAGTTTGGATGCATTTTCCCATAAATGGGACAAACCAAAACATTTCTGCAGACTTGAGAATTGATCCATCATCAATAAATATGAGCCCGCTCTAGAAGCAGGCCTGTTCCTGATCTTAAACCCAGACGCCTTTCTGAAACAACAAAAAACAAAGAAATCGGCCTTGTTGCGTACTTTTAAAACAGACTGACACACTAATCTGCAAACGTTCAGGTCCAGCAGCAGTCACACTCATTGTGCTGCAGCAGCTCCCCCTGGTGGCCACACGTGGACATACCGCCTCCAGAAGAACAGCGGATGGAGCATTTCTCCTTCACGCGGCCTTGATGAGTGTTTGTGTTCAATCCTTTGTTACAGTTCAGTGACGTTGTTCATGTATTTATGAAGACGGCGCGGCGTGTCGGGGTCTCCTCCACGCCGCTGCTTCCCTTTACTCCTCTCTCTGCCGGACGCTCCTAGCTGGGCGCCGAGGCAGCGGCGAGCTGGCCCAGAGGCCTCAGCGCCACGTCGCCGCCGGAGGCGGGGCCACTGTGGCGGGCGTCCACGCCGGGGTGCGTGCTGATCTGGGAGGAGCGGAGGCTCCTCATGTGGCCCCGAGCCCGCACCTGGTGGAGCTCCGCCGACGTCTTCTTATACCTGCAGCACAGCGGTTGACCTCAGAATGACCTCAGACAGTGACCTCTGACCCCTGACGGCATCGCGGACTCACAGCTTCAGCAGCAACGACGACAGCACCACCGACACGGACGAGGCCGCCATGGCGGCCGAGCCCATCCACGGCTGCAGCACCAGGCCGGCGGGCATCAGCACGCCGGCGGCCACCGGGACCCCCAGCATGTTGTAGACGAGGGCCAGCAGGAAGTTGATGCGGATGCGGCGCACCGTCTTCTTGGACAGCTCGATGCTCGCCACCACGTCCAGCAGGTCGTTCTGCGGGCGGAGGGACCGGTGACGGAGGCGCCGAGGGGAGGGGACGCGCCGCGCCGGCCGGGTGCCGCGGGCGGAGACTCACCCGGATCAGCACGATGTCGGCCGCCTCGATGGCCACGTCCGTGCCCGTCCCGATGGCGATGCCGACGTCGGCGCGGGCCAGGGCGGGCGAGTCGTTGATGCCGTCCCCCACCATGGCGACGCGCAGACCGCGCTCCTGCAGCTCCTGCACCTTGGCCACTTTGTGGGACGGAAGCACCTCAGCGAACACCTTCCTGATCCCCACCTGCAGCACCCGCAGGTCAGCGGCCGGGCGCGGCGCGACGTGTGTGAACGAGAGTGCGCGGGCGGTTACCTGAGCGGCGATGGCCTTGGCCGTGCGCCGGTTGTCCCCGGTGATCATCACCACCTCGATGTTGAGGCTCTGCAGCGTGTGGACGGCCAGCGCAGACTCCGCCTTCACCGTGTCCGCCACGGCCAGCATGGCACACAGCACGCCTGCACGCACACACACGCTCAGCACAACACACACACGGCAACAGACACTCCCGGTGAGACGCTGACCGTCGATGGCCACCAGTATGGCCGTCTGGCCCTTGGTTTCGTGGCTGGTCATGGCGGCGTCCACGTCGGCGCCGATGTGGTGCCCGTTCCTCCTCATCCACTCCCTGTTCCCGATCAGGACGGCGTAGCTCGCCGCGTCGGCGTCGGCCAGGGCCGCCCCGGGCTCCTCCGGGTTGGACAGCAGGCTGCTGTGGTCCGTGGTTGCCCCGGGCAACGGGAAGGCGCGGTCCTGGGGGCCGTGGAGCAGGTGCTCCAGTCCGGACACGGTGCAGCTGATGCCGCAGCCGGGCACCGCCTGGAAGTGTGAGCAGTAGCCCAGGGTGTCGGTGCCCAGCTCCTGCAGGGGGGGCGGGTTCAGGGCTCAGGGTTTAGGGTTCAGGGGGCGGCGGCGGCGGCCCCTCACCTGTCGGCAGTGCCGCACCACCGCCGTGCCCAGCGGATGCTCGCTGCTGGCCTCCGCCGTGCCCACCACCGCCAGGATCTTCCTCAGGGGCATCCGGGCCACCTCCCACAGCACCAGCACCCGCGTGACCCGCGGCACGCCGTGGGTGATGGTCCCCGTCTTATCGAAGACCACCACGCCGATCTGGGAGCGCACACACACACACACACGCGGTCACTCACAGTGAAACACGTACTGTTACCGTGTGTGTGTGTGTGTGTGTTTGCAGCAGTGCCTTGTGGGCCATCTCCAGCGGCTCCCCTCCCTTGATGAGGATCCCGTTCTGCGCCCCCACCCCGGTGCCCACCATGACGGCGGTGGGCGTGGCCAGGCCCAGCGAGCAGGGGCAGGCGATGGAGAGCACGGTGATGGAGGCCTGGAAGGCGAAGCGGACCACCACCTCCGCCTGGGAGATGTTCTGGTTGTAGCCCTGCACGGAGCGGTCAGCGCGTTAGCCTCACCTGCTTGCGCGCTACAAACCAAGAGTGGGGGGGCGGAGGCCGGAGACGCACCGGGAAGTTCTCCTTCACGATGTCGAAGTTGACGAAGCCGACGGCGAGCCAGGCGAGCAGCGTGAGCAGCGAGATCAGCACGATGAACGGAACGAAGTATCCGCTCAGTCTGTCCGCCAGCTGCTGGATGGGGGCCTGCGGGGGAGGGGAGGGGAAGTGGGGGGGTCCACTGAGCCAGGGGTCGGGTTCTGGTCACCGCGGCGCAGCGGCGAGCCTTACCTTGGAGGTCTGCGCCTCCTCCACCAGCCGGACGATCTGCGACAGGGTGGTGTCCGCCCCCACGTGGGACGCCTCCACCAGCAGGGCGCCGTGGGCGTTGATGGAGCCGGCGATCACCAGGCTGCCCGCCTTCTTGCTGACCGGCATGGGCTCTCCTGCGGCAAGGCAAGGCACGCACGGCGCCGGCGGCTGAGTCCCGGCGGGGCGCGGGGACTCCGCCGCCGGCGCCGCCCGGCTCGGCTCTACCTGTGATCAGAGACTCGTCCGCCATGGAGCTGCCTTCGATCACCTTCCCGTCCACCGGGAACTTCCCCCCCGGGGACCACCTTCACCACGTCCCCCCTCTGCACCAGCTCCACCGCCACCTGCTCCTCCCTGCAACACACACTCCTGCCTCAACAACCCCGCCCATACACACACACTGCAACACACAGACACACACACACCTGACGATGCAGTGATCCTCCCCCAGCGTGACCACGGTGGCTTCAGTCGCCTGCAGCGACATCAGCTTGGCGAGAGCCTGCGAGGTTTTACTCTGAAAAACCGAAGACAAGAAACAACCCGGAAAAGCTCAAACACCGTTTTTCTTTTTTTGTCTCCACAAAATTCATGAATGCATCTCAATTTTTAAGGAACTATTAAAAAAAAAAAAAAAAACTTTTGCTGTGATTTATGTCATGCCTCATCTCTGCCACTTGGGGGCAGTGTTGTTCTAATAAACTGTTAATTCAGTCTAATTTTGTGATTTTGGTTTTAAATGAAAGCTGCCAGAGTTAATCGCATTAATTAATGTAGGGATGGCTAAATATTTGTTTTTTTTAATCGTGACACATTGTTCACATTGTTGATCTAAATGATACTTTATTTTGAAAGAAAATCCAACCAGGTCAAAAAAGGAAATTCAACTTTATAACAGGTTGTTGGGACTGATGAATGCTTTACACTATTCACCGAAAACTGCCTTCAAATGCAAAACAACATAATTAAAAAAAAATTGAATCATTTGACAGCTCTGTTTTAGATGAATACGTTCAAGTACATTTTCATAAGAAATCATTTTTGAAATCCTTTTTTTATTTTAGTACTTGATTTAGATTTCTCTTTTTGCTACTTATTCTACATTTTCACTTGATTGT
Source organism: Salarias fasciatus (assembly GCF_902148845.1). Lineage (NCBI taxonomy): Eukaryota > Metazoa > Chordata > Actinopteri > Blenniiformes > Blenniidae > Salarias > Salarias fasciatus. The sequence continues at coordinate 15,073,521 of NW_021941230.1, forward strand.
GAATTTAAAAATCAGCTTTTACGAAAGTTTGAAAATTAGATGTCTTAATTTTGATTTCATTTTCAACAGTTTTCTTTCTCTATAACAATATAAATCTTATCGCTTCTCCGTTGATGAGTGGCTTGTTTAACAGAACACTGGAGCTTTCTGTGTTTTCATTCTCCCACCTTGGCCACGTGCTCCAGCCAGCGGCCCAGAGCGATGAAGACGAAGAGCATGGGCGGCGTGTCGAAGAAGGTGACGGGGCTCTGCGGCGCCCGCTCCGCCATGGCCACCAGCAGCACCACGCAGGAGTAGGCGTAGGCGATGGAGGTGGCCAACACGATGAGCACGTCCATGTTGGCCCGCCGGTGTCGGAGGGAGCGGAACGCCTGGATGTAGAAATATCGACCTCCGAAAATCTGAGCGGGGAAAACGCCGAGAACCGGAGGTCGTTCACTCCGAGGGAGAACATTAACCACACACACACACACACACACACACTGGGCTCACCTGCACCGGCGTGCAGAGCAGGAAGAAGGCCAGGTTGAGCGGCGAGAGCCCCGGCAGCAGGTTGTGCTCCTGGGACATGGCGCCCCCGTGCTGCTGGTGCCGGGCGTCCATCACCATCATGTAGATCATGAGCGCCATGACGGGCAGGCCGAAGACCAGGCTGAGCAGGAAGGAGTTCTTCCACCTGCGGCACAAAGAGCTCGGTCCGCCTCAACGTCCACCAACCTGAGCCCGCCCGACGCGCCTGGACCGGATACTTGCTGTCGGATCTCGTCCGTGTGGTCCAGGTTGCTCCTGCTGCCCGTCCTCTCCACGCTGGCATCGAACCCGAGGCCCTGGGGCGGGACGCAGCGGCGGGAAGCCCCGTCAGCCGAGCGAAGGCAGTGAGGAGGAGGCTAGAAGACAGAGCGGCCAGTACCTGGACGATCCGGACGACGTCGCGGACCCCCAGCACCTCGGGGTCGAAGTGCACCTGGGCCTTGCCGGTCGCCAGGGAGACGGAGGCGGCGAGGACGCCGGCGGTGGCGGCGAGCCGCGACTGGACGGCGTGCACGCAGGAGGCGCCGGTCATGCCAGACACCTGCGGAGCGGCAGGGTCAGCCGGTTGCTGCCGGGCGGCGTGCGGGAGTGGGCGGAGCGGCGGGCGCGCACTCACCGTCACCTCCACCCGGCCCTGGGTCTGAGCGCCGTCCTCCATCAGCGACGCGCCGAAGCCCAGGTCTGCGATGAGCTGCGCCACCGCCGCCGGCTGCAGCGCGCCCGGCTCGTACTTCACCTCCGCCTTCCCCGCCATCAGCGACACCAGCACCGACACCACCCCTGCAAGCCAGCGCCACGCCGTCACTCTCCGCCCAGACCGCCGGACGCGCCCGCGCACGCGTCAAACGCACCCTGGTGTCGCAGCAGGTGCCTCTCGATGTTGGACACGCAGGAGGCGCAGGTCATCCCGGTGACCCGGATGAAGCACTTCTGCACTTTGGCTTGAGGGGAGGAGGCCGCCGACGCAGAGCCAGCAGGCTGAGAGGGGTCAGAGGTCACCGGCCGGGGGCCGTCCTCTCTCCTGGCGGACTCTGGCAGAGGAGAGAGCAGCAGGATGAACTGGTTCAGTCTGACCCGGGACCAGAGAGAACCTGAGGTTCAGTGGAGCAGCTGAACCGGTCTCTGCAGGCTGTTTGTGTCACGGAGGACCTGGACCCCGTCTGGAGCCCCTCCGAGTGGCTCTGGAGGGGGCACTTCACTGGTTTCCATGGAAACGGGGAGAGGCATGCACTTGTCTGTGTGTTTGCTTGCTCTGGTTTCTGATTCTAACCGGGCCTGGCCCGGAATCGAACCGGCGGCCCTCACCGTGGAGCGACGCGTCGAAGCCCATGTCCTCGATGGCGGCCCTCAGCAGCTCCGGGTCGGTCAGCCCGGGGTCGAAGGTGACGGTCCCCTTCTCCTCCTGCAGAGACACCCGGATGGAGCGGACCCCCTCCAGCTCCGAGATCCTCCCCTCGATGGAGCGCACGCACGAGCCGCAGGTCATCCCGCCGATCCACACCGTCACGGTGCGGCCGGGCGCCTCCGCTCCGCCCGTCTCCGCCCGGCCGTCCGGCGAGGCGAAGCCCGGGTCCTGGACCTGCTGCTCAGTGACCGCGACGGGCCGAAAGGCGTGAGGCGGGGGGCGGAGCTCGCTCTGGCTGCCGAACTCGTAGGCCGGGTTGTCGAAGCCGAACCTCCCGGCGTGCACGACGCTTTCCTGAGAACAGGAGGCGTCTCAGCTTCACAAACGGGATTCAAAAAGTGGCATTCACACTCGAAAAACTGAAATCTCTGCTTTGAAAAGCGAGTTATTCAGTCTGAGCTTGAAGATTTTAACTTCTCAGGGAATCCAGCCGAGCCTCAGGTCTGGGTTTTCATCGCCTGGGAATCAGACATGTTGGCCGCTCGCTGAGCCGACCGGGCCAGAGCTCTGACAGGAGGATCAGGATACACTCGCACCGTCGTGTAAAGAAAAAAAAAAACCTCATGACCTCCATAAGCTTCCCGGCATGACTCGGCTTAAATTCGGTTTTCGGGGGCACTGAGGCGAAAAGTCAACGAGAAGAAGTCTGGATTTCCCGCGCACGGCCGCGTGCCGTCAGGGACCGAACGCAGGAGCACGGAACTCAAGGACGACCTGGAGCAGAGGTCAGCAAACAGTATCAGCTTAAAAACAAAAGACAAACTTCGCAGTGACCTCCAGAGGGAAGAGAGGACACCTTATTCACATTTTTAACCATTTTAATAGCATATTGAACCAATTCGGGGGGGGGGGGGTTCCAGTTACTAGCAGTATTCAGGTTATTTATAATTAGTACTGGAGTGCCAGTAAAAAAAAACAGCCCTGAAACGTTCAAACCTGAACAGCAGTCATGAGACATTTACTGTAATCATTTTAAAAAGCAATTAAGCAGAATAATCTTTGACAAAAGCACTGAAATCCAACTTCAGTCAAATAATTTGAAAAAAAAAAAAAGAAAACCTCAGTGAAATTATATGTAATCCCATTACTGTAGTGAAGTATAATTCTAAAAATATTTCAAGTAGTTTGTAACAGTTAAATAGAAATTAAACCATGCAATCTACTCCATTACTTTTGAAGATAACACTACAAATTACTGCAATTATTCTTTTTTTCTCAGCCCTTTTGGTGTTTTGGACGCACAAACGGGCCAATCACGAAATAATTGAAGGATCGACCGATTGGGCGGCGCTAATAATGGATCATTGATCAGAGCCTGGATTGAGCCACAGATAATATTAACTACGGGTGAAACACCGACATGCCGCACAGCCGCAGGTCCGCTTGTATCGGCGAAACGCGCGGCGCGCAAATAACCGATCCGTTATTTGCGCAATGAGCAGAAGACACGCAGCGCTTTCCATTTTTTTTTTTTTTTTTGTTCTTTTTTAACCTACCTCCGCCTGGAAGCGTTCCACCTCCACCTGGACCGGACCCGCCTCCACCTGTCGCGCGGCCGCTCTCCGGTCCACCGGGCGGACCTGCTCCCGGGCGGCGGGCGCAGGGTCCGGCCGGGGCGCGGAGGGGGTCCCGGGGGCCGCGGCGGGGAACATGTCGCTGCTGCTGCTGCGGTTGTTGCTGCGGTGGAGGAGTCCGGAGGAGTCCGGAGGAGTCCGGGGCGACCGGGGGGAAAGTCCGCGCGAGGCGGGAGATAAGAGGGGTGACGTCACACGACGAGCGCCGCTGTCCGGACGCACGTGCCCGGAGAAACGCCCCCCGGTACAAAACACAGCGAAACTACACAAAAACACAGCGAAACCACGCTCACAAAAGTTTAAAACAGGCACAAAAAAAATGTAATTAAAGCTGCGGATGAAGTTTGATCAGCATAAAGCAGCGTGTGAAGACAGAGATGGACGATTGACCAAAGTGCAATATGTTTACATCCGGCTGTAAATCACCACGATAACCTCAGTGAGGGAAGAGGACACTGAGGAGGAATTCCTGTCAAAACGATTACCATAGTCCAAAAGGAGGAGCTAAAAAAAAAAAAACAAATCCATTTCCTGCCTCACCCTCTTCTTGTGATTATCAATTTAAGTTTATTTTCCCTCATCCCACTCAGGCGCAGGCTCAGTGGAGGAATTTGCAAGATAACACACAAAATGTAAACAATGTGGATCCCGAAGCTGAGCCTTGTTGTGCAGAATTAACATTTAGAAGGCGCCAGGATGATCCATCAACACACGTGACAGTCCAGACTTCAGGGAGAAAATAAAATCTGGAGCTCATATTTATAAAAACTGGTTTTATTGAGCGAACTCACGGAGGACACTGACATACAATAAACCTGTGGGCGGTGGGGAGGGAGGGGCTTCAGCGTGGAGAGAGGGTCGGGGGAGGGGGGGGGGGTTCGAGTGATAGAAAAGGCTGCAGAGAGAAGAGGAAGGCACACGACTCATCTGAAAGAACAGACGCCACTTTCGCTCGTTACGAAACACAACAGCGAGACACGCATTCACTTCGCCACATCGGAATGGGAAGGTCTTCCGCAGTGGTTCTCCGTCCAGCAGGGGGGGGCCAGCAGGGGAGGGCCGAGGAGGAGGGCTGGGGGGGGGCTTCAGCGCTGCCTGTCCCAGCGCCAGATGGAGGCGTCGTCACACACCGCGATTAAAATACTGCTGTCGCGACTGAAACTGGTCTGTCTGATGGCGGAGGTGCATTTGGGGAGCGTCAGGGTGGTGCACCTGAGGAGGAGGAGGGAGGGGGGAGACTCAGTGGCGAAGCCAAAAGATCTGAGGAGAACGCAAACGCTGTCACTCACTTGGCTTTATGTGGATCCTCCACCTCCAGGTCCCACACGTAGAGCTTCCCCACCTGGTTCCCCAGAGCGAGCATCTGTGGACGATCAGCAGAGTGAGAGAGCGCTCCTCCGACTCGCTGCACTCTCAGTCCATGGAGTGGAAATGGTAAAAAAAAAAAAAGAGAACCTTCTGCCAGAAGTCCATGGAGAAGCGCATGTACCAGATGTCACACTGGCTGTAGTCGAAGCGTCCCAGGATGGTCACGTTGGACTCGTTGGCTTTAATGTGGTCGATGTCGTCCTCCATCTTTCCCGGTTTCCAGCAGACGATGGCGTTCTCGCACGACTGGACGCAACAAAATCGCCCTTCAGGGTCACGCCAACGTTCAGGACAGCAGGGACAGTGCGGTTCACTGTCAGTGAGACGTTCACTGACCTTGGACAGGATGAGATCTCCGAGCCAGCGCACGCAGTCCACATAGTTCCTGTGAATGTCTCGCGTGGAGAAGTCAGGAAAGTGGATCTTCTGAGACACGAACGGCCTGAAAGACCAAGTGGGCCGAGGAGAAGGTTTAGAGGGAGGCCTGTGGAAGCGTCGGGAGGTCTGCGGGGGCCTGACCTGTTCGTCTTGGACGGGTTGTACTCGTAGGAGCCTCTGATGGCTCGCTGCATCCTCTCGGAGTTGATCCGCCACAGTTTGAGGGAGTGGTCCATCCCGCAGGACATGATCTTCTCACCAAGCAGGTCGAAATCCTGAAAACAAACGGCTGAAGTCACCGAGGAGAAACCTCCAAAACGCTACACCGATCTGAACTCGGTCCTGCTCCTGCACCGACAGAACGCCTGGGGACACTCACGGCACTCAGCACTTCGTCTCGGTGACCCTCCACTCCTCCAAATATGGCCACTAAAGTGTCTGTCTGGATGTTCCACAGTCGCAGAGCGTGATCTGAGAACGCAGAGGAGCATTTACACCGCTGCTCAGCAGCACAGAGTCAAACACTTCAGTGAAATCCGTTTTCACCGACGGCCCCTGAAGGCAGCGTGCGTCGTCAGGCGTTCACCTTTGCTCACAGACAGCAGCAGGTTGGGATCCCGCGGGTGAAACTTGAGCTCGTTGATGGCGTTGCCGTGACCTACATAATGCTAACAGACACCAGGGGAAAAAAAAAGCATTCGATCATCTCACTCTGCAGGATCAGCCGTGCCGCTGCAGCCAGTGCTCCGCCACGCCCTCACCTTGATGCACTGCATGCTGACGTGGTTGATGACCCGGATGATGCCGCGGGAGCCGGCCACGGCCAGCAGGGGGTGGCTGGTGTTGGTGTCGTAGGTCCAGGCGCAGGTGTAGAAGTTCTCCTCGGCCTTTCACACACACACACTCCAGTTAAAGAAACACCGTCAGGAGTCACAGCTGCTGCAGGCGAAGCAGCCTCAGCCGGATTAAAGACGTCATTCTGGCTCCAGCAACTGATTAACCACACAAAATGACACCAGATTCTGTGTTTCTATCATTTTTCAGGTTAAAAAAAACGTAATGGAGCAACGTGTCGTGAAGAGGAAGGATACGTCAGCGTCCACGTACGACTGCAGTAATCTGATTTCTCCCTGAGAGTGACACTCATACAGAGTCACCTGCAAGAGGAGGAGACACACACTGCTCAGAACCACATACACAACGACAGAGACAGACACACACACACACCAAGCTGGGCGGACACTGACCCGGTTACTTCCAACTGTAGCGAACACCAGCGGGTCTCCTTCCTTACTGTGCCAGTTAAACTGGACCCCAAACAGAGGCTGTCCGTGGTCCTCCTGAGACACACACACACACACACACAGTTCAACGACATACCTCACACACACACACACAGCCTAATAACAAACTGCACATCGCACACACTGACCCGCAGGCTGTTGACACACTTGAAGGAGTATCTGCACTTCTTGGACTTCCACTTGCCCTTGCCCCAGCTCTTCCTGCCGGGGGCATTAGCGGTGTTGGTGGGCGTGTCGGGCCGCTCGGCGTTATTGCCGCTCTCCACGCTGACGGCGTCATCCTGGGAAAGACAGGCGGAGCTCCGTTTATACCTTCATCATCACATTCAAACCACATTAACGAGAGAAACCTCTTTCAAACAAAAGATCGTTTCCTCAGAATTAAAGTCCACTAATGTGTTTATGTTTGAAAAAGTAAACCTTGATATTGTATTTGCATGAAAATGAGCCACAAAATAACAACAAATGACAAAATCAAGAACGAATAAGAGTAAGATCCTGCAAATTAACAAAAATAAACTACATAGGAAAACCAGGGAAATAAATCAGGTAAAACTATTCAGGCAAATTTAAAAAAACAATTTAAAGCAAACACAAAATGAAATGAAAACTGCAATACCCTGCAGTTTAAAACTCAATTAATCCAAAAAGTAATTCAAAAGTTTGGCATTTTTCTAGAAATTATAGTAACAATGAAATTGGTCCCAATATTGATGAAACGAATGAACTTGAATGTTTGAATGTGGAGAAGCTTGAAACTGAACCCTTGGAAAGTCCAGATTATGGGTGGATCATCACTCTGAGAGCAGTGCGGGCCTGTTTAGAGATCCTCAGCAGCATTTTCACGATATAAAGTGGATTAAATCAAATGATTCAGTTTCAGTGTTTATAGTTGGAAAATAACACGAAGCTGCAGCAGCTGAACAGTTAAATTCACATCTTCTCCGAGGAGGTTAAACACACGAATGCAGCACTTCATAATAAAAAAAATAATGTCTCCTATATTTACGACACTTTAAACAATTGTGAACTTGAGAATGCTCAAAGCTAAGCCCTTTAGCCACCCGGCTCCTTTAGCACGCAGCTCGGCGCTCGTGCACGCCGTCGCCATGGAAACATGGCGGCGGCGGACTCGCGGCGGACTCACGTTTTCGTCTCCGGATAAGTCCGGGTTGCTGTTCTCGTCGCTGCTGAGTTTCTGTTTCTTTGCCGGAGCTTCTTTTGCAGCTCGGGACGGGGACTCGGACATGTTCTTATTTTCCCTCATTTTGACCCGAACTCCTCCTCTTCCGCTTCCGCCTCTCCCCCGCAAGTGTTTCTGGGAAGTCGTGTACCGATATTTAGTAAAACTACAATTTTAATTTTGCATGATGCTGAATAAAAAAAAGAGGACAGAAAACAGCAGAAATGCAAATATTTGGGAACATTATATTAAAAAATACATAATTTGTTTTCATATATCTCCATATTTTGCTCAGTTTTTCAGTTTGATTTTTGCTGAAAATAAAAACACAGAATTAAAGAACATATCAGACTCCTAAACTAAAAATATGTCTGACTAAAATAAACTAAAATCTTGATACTAAAAACTGCTTAAATGTTTGAAATAAGTGTAAGCAATGGTGGATGGAAGGTTGAAAAAGCAGACTTTCCAACTGGTATTCGCTGGTTTGGTCCGTTGAGCCATGCCCCTTGGCTCACCGGCTCCATGGATCCTGTCATGGCAGCTTACTGCTCTGAGTAACAGGATGGGACTAATGTAGATAGCTAAAGAATGAATTCCCCTCTGGAATTAATGCCACGTGTTTGTATTTTGATAAGCACTGCCTAAAAATTAACACTCATAAATGTATTCCTTTAGTTAACAGTCGTCAAACCTCACTGATGCAAAAGGTTTGAGGGCTGAAACACCAGCTGGGTCTTTGTGTGCGAGTTTGCATAATCTGGCCACATGTGCATGGATTTCCTTCCACTGTCTCAAAAACAGGCATGCTCATATACTGTTATACTTAATTGCCCCTTGGCGTGATTGTGTGTATCGAAGTGTCTCTACCTTCGCCAACAGTTCGGTGCACTGAGCTCCAGCGTCCTGCAACCGTGCACAGGACTGAGCAGCGTGCAGCAATGAGAAGACGGGTGTACAAAACATGTATCGGTTACTTTAATGTAATTATCAAAACAATCTTTATGTGGTTTTTCTACATAACATGCTAAAACTAATGTCAAACAAAAAGATCTAAAGTAATATGAGCTAAAACAAAAGGATAAGGCTGAAACGATACTGACAACACAAACAAGATTAAAGGGAAAAGTCAAGATGTTTGAATGAAATTATTAGTGAATGTCTCACTGAGAATCTCTGATCTCCTGGTTTTCACCTGTAATCCTCATTTTGTCAAGTTAAACTGATTTTAACTAAACTGAAAGGAAGAAAACAACAAATCAGTCACTTTTACATAAAAATTTATTAAGAAAACAACTTTACAAAATAACGAAGACATCTAGAGCGTCATGTCTTCCACAGACACTTCACTCATCTCCTCAGACAGCCCTTCATCTTTATCTTCCTCCTCCTCCTCCTCGTCCTCCTCGGCGCCACGCTTCACTCCTCTCTGCTTGGAGAGGGCGACGGCGTACCGGATGTTGTACATGTTGAAGTCGCAGCTGTGCGCACACACACACACACACACAGAACACACACACAGACAGGGTCAGTGAAGCTGGTGCTGAAGGCAGCGTGCGATTGGACAGATTCGGTGAGCGACACGTACAGTTTGGACAGACCGTCGACGTGTCTCTGGATGCTCCTCTGCAGCGCCTGCAGCGTGGGCAGCATGGCCACCGACCTGCGCACACAGGGAGGGTCAGTGTGTGTGTGTGTGTGTGTGTGTGTGTGTGTGTGTGTGTGTGTGTGTGTGTGTGGCGTGCACGGCGGCCTCACCTGTTCTTCAGCTTGTGCCCGTGCAGCATGAGGAGGCTCTGAGCCCACGTCAGGTAGAACTGCAGGTGAGCCGACGAGTCCAGACAGGACGCCACGAAACCCAGCAGCTTCTCCACGTACACGTCAGGAAGAGAGCTGCACACCACCCGGACTGCAACACACACACACACACACACACACACAGTCAGTTGTGCCCCAGTGTGTGTACTCGGGTGTGTGTGTGTGAGAGTGTGTGTCTCACTCTGCTGGTGCGGCACCGCCTCCAGCACCTCCTGCTTCAGGAGCTTCTCGTTGAGCCGGAAGGACATGACGATGGCGGCCGTCCACTCCTGCAGCTGCAGCTGTCTGCGCACGCCGGCCGGGGTCACGTCCAGGTCAAGGTCGTAGGGGTCGAAGAGCAGCGAGCTGTCCAGCGAGTAGATCAGCAGACCCTCGGTGGACGCCGCCGCAAAGCTGCGCCCTGAGAGGAGGCGGAGGGGGGAGGGGTTAGCGACCGGCGCCGCCACGGTCCGCAGCCCCACCGGGAACCGACCCACCTGTCGGGGAGAAGCGCAGCGAGCTGACTCTGATCTCCGGCTTGAAGTGGCGGGAACTCATGTCGCCTGTGAGGACACGCGGAGGGAGAAGGAAGCCCGGCGTGACGGAGTGAAGGACGCGGCGGCAGCAGCAGCTCGCCGCTCGCCGAGCCCCCTACCTTTGCGGACCCCGGGGAGGCTGATGTCCACGCCCCCCTCCTCCCCCGCCCCTTCATCCACCAGCGCCAGGCTGCCCCACTCCGTCATCTTCCTCCGGTCCAGGAACTCCTGCAGCCAGACGGCATGTCCACCACATTAAACCAGAGCCAGACTCACGTCATTCTGCGCAGCGGGAGCCGCCGCCGGTACCTCCATGGCGTCGAACGACAGGTTGCAGGAGATTTCAAACTTCTTGAGGAGCATCTGCTCCTTCACGTTGTAGATACAAACGAACTTGGACTGACCCCCGGCCAGCACCGACTCCCCATCGGCCGAGTAACACAGAGAGGTGAAGGACCTGCGAGGAGGAGGAGGAGGAGGAGGAGGAGGAGGAGGAGGAGGTGAACCCAGGGTCTGGATCGCAAACTGGCTTCACGGACAGACGGAGGCCCCGCCCACTCACTTCCCCTTGGCGAGCTGCTTGGCGGTGATCTTGTCCGTCTCCTTGCGGCCCGTCTGCAGGTCGTGGCGCCCGGACACGGACCCGGTCTGCGCGGCGCTCTGCGGGTTCCAGAAGGAGATCTCTCCGTTCAGCGTGGCCACCGCCAGCTCCAGGCCGTCGGGCCGGTACGCCACCGCCAGGCCTGAGGAGGAACGGCGGCCCACCGTGAGACGCCGCAGGGGAAGAAGGGGGGGGGGGGGGGGCGATGCTACGGAGGCGGGGCTTACCGTCGGCGCTCAGAGCGAGGGTCTCTTTGACCTGCCAGCTGTCCTTCATGTCCCACAGCCGCACGGTGCGGTCCCACGACACGCTGGCCAGGACCGACTGGACCGGGCTGAAGCTCAGACCACTGACCGGACCCTCGTGACCCCCCAGGACCTGCACAGCAAGGGGGCGGAGTCAGTCTGACACCCCTCCATCACCCAGTCACCTATCTCATCGTCTGGTTGGGTAATTACATAATATTCTGTATTTTTAAAGATAAATAAGGCTGTTGCTGTATTTGAAATGATAGTTTTATTTGTGTGAAGCTCAGATCGGATCTTTAAGGACTGAAATCAACATTTCCTCCATCTCAGGGTGTGTGAGGGCCGTACCTCCAGCAGACGGCCCGTCTGCATGGACCAGAGAAAGATCTGGAAGGAGTCCTGAGCTCCGGCGCTCACCAGCTCTCCGCTGGCATCTACAGCCAGGGAGGAGAACTGCACGGAGCGGGGAGACGTGAACGTCCGGAAGTTCCTGTACCTGCGCTCACACACGCAGACACACACTATTTAAAGACATCACGACGCACCACGTGTCAGACGGCGGCCCGTCTGTCTCTGTCCGTCTCACCTGTGCAGGTCGAAGGCGCGCACCGTGCCGTCAAGGGAGGCGCTGAGGATGACGAAGCCGCTGGAGGTGAAGGTGATGCCGGTGATGGAGCTGCTGTGTTCGGTGAAGGTGACGAAGCAGAGTCCGCTGTGTGTGTTCCACACCTTCACCTGCACACAGCACGACACGGGGGAGCGGGGGGGGGTCACAGCTGCACTTCACCTCCCCACACACACACACACACACACACACACACACACACACACACACACACACACACACACACACACACACTGCAGTAGAGGGACTCACTTTGCCGTCGTCTCCTCCTGTGGCGATGTACTGTCCGTCCGGCGAGTACGCCAGCGTCGCCATGTTGTTGAAGTGTCCCTGCTGCTTGAAGACGTACGATTCGCTCTGCCACTCCCACACCAGCAGCTGCCCCATCCCTGAAACAGCCCCCGCCATTAGCATGCTGGATGTATTAGCCTTCACGGTTGTAATAGGAATCAACGTTTCTTACGCGAGCAGCCAAAGCCGATCCAGTCCCCGGAGGAGTTTATTGCTATAGAGGAAATCCTCTGATCCGCAATACTGCGAAGACAAACACATACATGTCAGTCCAAAGCAATACCAACGCTGTCGTCTTCATAAAGCTTCACACACTGCAGGAGAGAGAAGCCGTGATCCGAGCACTGAACCCTGAGGAACACCCGTCAGCTGCTCGGCTCTGGCTGAGGCGGAGGAACAGCGTCAGGCGGTCTCACCTCAGAGAGTGGATCAGATTAAACTCGGGGAGTTCGTGCAGGTGGAAGACCCCAGACTCGAACCCGGTAACCAGGAGGTGTGTCTGTTTGTGAAAGGTGGCGGCGGTCAGCTTGTTAAAGTCTCCCTCTTTGTTGAAGAAGTGTCTGGAGGAGCAGAAGTGAGAGCATGTGAGAACAGGAAGACGGAGACAGAGTGACGAACGAGGCTCTGAGCCGTCTCACTTGCTCCTTTGTCGGTATCGGACGTTCTTCTCCTTCTTGTCCTTCTGGGATTCCACTTTCCCTCTGATCACCTCCCCCTCGCCTCTCTCCTCCTCCTCCTCCTCATCTTCCTCCTGTGCCGAGGCTTTCTGTTCTTTCCTGCTGAGGAAGAGGCCGTCCAGCCCCGTGTCGCTCTCCCACACACACAGCGTCCCGTCCTGACTCACTGTGTACAGCTGAAAACACACAGTCACACACTCGTCTCTCACCGAGCTCTCATCCTGAAATCCATCGTGGCGGGAAGCAAACCTACGTCCAGACTGTCCTTCTCGAAGAAGCAGCCCACCATCACGTCCTTGTGCCCCCCCAGGGAGTAGTAGATGAGGTTCACCCAGCGCTCTGCTCCAAACACCCAGGAGGACATGTCCTTGCTGCCCACCACGAAACACCTGAGGAGACATCAACACTCCGTCTACTGTCTGTAATAACAAACATCTGAGGACACAAGAGGAGGGAGGAGGAAGAGGAGCAAGGTCTTTACTTGGAGTCGTCGGTCCAGTCGATACAGGTGGTCTCATCGTACGGCCCGTAGTAACTCTTATCCAGCACGAAGGCGTTGAAGTTGCGTCGTTTTCCTGGAGCGTGGTACATCAGGGCGACGTTCTCCTTGGTCACCACAAACCTCCTGAGGAGCACAGACACACTCCGGCATCAGCAACACGCACCTTCATACTGTCGTCAGGGCAACACGCGGGAACACCAGCTGACTGCTTACCTGCCGTCAGGCGAGAACGACACGCTGTGTACGGCTCTGTGGAAGTGGAAGTGGTGGAGGACGGCTCGAGTGACCAGGCTGACCAGCAGGGCCGCTCCGTCTGGACCACACACACACAAATAAATCAATACACTGAATGTTCACAGACAGTAAGAGGACAGTGTGGAGACTGCCGGACCTTCATCCACCACCACAGCAACATTCCCGTCAGGCGAAACTCCCACACAGCTGATGTTCTTTGAGGTGGCGATGGGTAACGTCTCTGAGGTGTTACTGCGGCACATTCAAAACATGTTTGCATCAGCAAGTAATCAGAATAGTTTACTCAGAAATACCACTCTGCAGGAAAACACACACACACACACACACACAGCTGATCTGAACTCACTTCTTCAGGTTGAACACTGACAGTCTGTTTCCCACTGGGCTGATCACACTGTTCCCATCTGGGGAGAAACTCAGGTTCCCCTGACGATACACCGCTCCTAAAAGGTTAGAGAACTGCAGGAGGAGGAAAGCAAAAGGTTGATACAATGATTATCACCATTCATTAGCACTCAGAGCAGTCCATGCTAACAGATGCTAACAGTTAGCTCAGACTGTATGAGCCTCCTCCTCTGTCAGCGGACTTACTTTATAAGCGAACTTCATCTTTGCCCTCTAACCGTGAACCTCGGGGCATCTAATCTACACTTACTGCCCCCGATCTGCCGCTCACGACTCTATCGCCACCCCACGAGCTCCTTCTGCCTCTTCCACACGTGTTTTGTTGACATGCGACACTTCCGGTTTGAAGGGAGTAGGAATGTGTCGTAATGACCCCTGGCGGTGTGAAGGCCTCATTACACCTCCGATGTCCGGTCAGCGACGGACCGAAACATTCCTTGGTACCAAGCTTATTTCCAAGTAAATATTAGAACATATCTGGGATTTAAAAAAAAAAAAAAAATATATATATATATATATATATATATATATATATATATATATATATATATATATATATATATTTTAAACCTTAAACACATTGTCAACAAGACATCACTACAAACTGGAATCAGTGAAAAAAACATTTTTTTTTTTATATGAACAGCAGAAGTACAAGAATGAAAAAAGGAAAATGAAATAAAGTTACATGGTTTACAGAATTTCAGTAAAGTATAGATTCAGGCTGTTTTGAATGGTTCGAAGAGTGTTTGAAAAAATGCATAAATATGCCCTTTTAATGTGCAACGATGAAGAGAATAATTGACATCACGAATGAGGGCAATAGAATTTCTTTTTAGCATCAAATAGTACAAAACAAGACATTACCCCCCCCTCCCCCCCCCCCCCAAAAAAAAACAACAAAAAAAAACCACACACACAACTGGGATTTAAATCACCAGAACTTTCTCGGCATTCAAGACAAAAGCTAAATTTTACATCAACGTATTTTTACATCTATGTACATCAGTTAAGTTTTCAGGAAAATATATTATTTATATTTGTTTTGTTTAAGTTTTAAAAGTTTTCCTAACTTCTCCTTTTCTTCTCTGATGACGTATTTCCACCCGGAAGTGTTTGTAAACAAACCGAAGGGATGTCGGGCTGGAACCCGGACCGGGATTCGGACCTGGACCCGGGATGGAATGTGGACTGGATGTCTCGTCTGCCGCCGCGGCTGCACGACGTCCCGCTGTGGGAGCTCGCTATCCCGGGTAAGAAGCGGTGCAGGCCGAATCCAAACCGGATCCGGACTGGACCGAACCGGACCGGACTCACGGACACCGCGTCTCCCCGCAGGGAGCCATGACAGCATGTCCTTCTGCCTGGACGCGTCCTCCCCGCTGCTGCCGTCCCAGCCCTGCATCCTCACCCTCTGCGACCGTGTCCTGCCCCGCTGCACGCGGACATGCGTCTTCCGCTGGGCCACCACGCAGGTGCGGCCCCCCAAGACCCACCCCTACCCCCACCCCCCACCCCGCCGCCGCCTGTACATGATTAATAAAAGAAGTACACTAAAAAAAAAAAAAACATCTCCTCAATAACCTCAAACACTTTACTTAAGTATATTTATTTTAAAAAAAATTATTTGATTGGAAGTCGTTGAAGATTGTTTCTTGTTTGTTTGTCAGCAGCAGTCGGTGCTCAGTCAGCAGTGTGATCTGGGCGTTCGGTTCTTGGACCTGCGCGTGGCCAAGAAGCCCAAAGCGGGAGGAGACCTGTACTTCGCTCACGGTCTGTACACAAAGCTTCGAGTCAAGGTGAGAGAGACCGCCTGGCAGCACAGCTCCCACCTCCCTCTGTTACTGTGTGTAACAGCGCGCGCGCGTGTGTGTGTGTTTGTGTGTAGGAGACTCTGCAGGAACTCTCCTGTTGGCTCGACCTTCATCCCTCCGAAGTCTTCATCATTGCATTCTCTCACTTCGAATCTCTGACTGATGAAGACCACACACACTTGATGAATTTAATCACCTCTCTGTTCACACACAAACTGGTCTACTCCAAGGTACACACACACACACACACACACACACACACACACACACACACACACGCACAGTCTTGTATTTCTATCCTTGTGGGGACCGTCCATTGACTCCCATTCATGTCTAGCCCCTAACCCTGACCCTTACCCTAACCCTAACCCACACCACAACAAAGCCTAACCCTAAAGAAATGTTTTTGCACTTTTACTTTTTTCAGTAACAACAACATGGTCAAGAAAACACTGTTTCTCCTACTTAGGACCGGAAAAAGGTCCCCACAAGGCACGTCGTTCCACGTTTTGCTATCCTTGTGGGGACATTTGGCCCCGACAAGGATAGAAATACAAGAACACACACACACACACACACACACACACACACACACACACACGCTATTGAAGTTTTTCTTTTACATTTGGAAACCATGTCGAATGATATTTCCTGGATGACAATGACAAACGCAGTTCTTCTGCTTCCTTTGAGAACAGGAAATTCCCACCCTGCGCTCCTGTTGGGTCAGAGGTCAGCAGCTTGTCGTGTCCTACGACAGAGAGCAGGAGCAGCATCCTGAGCTGTGGCCAGGAATTCCGTACTGGTGCGTGAACGGTTTAGGACAGCCTCATTCCTGAATCCCACTGAGAGCCGTGAACCTTCTCCTGTAAAGCGATGTCCACTGCCGCAGGTACGCCGACAGCCCCGATCCTCTGGAGGTGGTCTCCTACTTGGAGGAGCGGCAGCGCGAAGGACGACCAGGTGCTCAGATACTCACAGTTTACTCTTACTCTGACGCCTGAAAAGCAACCTTCCGTCTTTCTGCAGCTGGTTTCTACGTGTGCGGTCTGAACCTAACCGAGGACGCCGCGTGCGTGCTGCTGCACCCGCTGGACGACCTGAGGAAGATGACGGTGAAGGCGGCGGCGCCGCTGCTGCGCTGGGCGGCGGCACAGCGCGCCGGCCCCGGGGCCGCCGCCGTCAACATCATCTGCTGCGACTTCGTGGGCCTCATCGCCGACTTCTGTTCGCGCGTCATCGCCCTCAACTACAAACCACTGCTGGCCGTTACCATGGCAACGCTGCTGCACACACAAGGCGCTCTAAAGATATCCTGAACGTCCTCATTTAAACGGACTTTTCATTTAAAGTGTTTATGTTTTAAGATGTTATCGTTGTTCATCTTCTGGGGCCAAGATTTCAAGTTAAAACCAAAAAAAATGTCTGTAAAAAACATGAACAACACCAATCATAATAACAAATAATAAGGCAGCTTAATTTGAAATAAATGACTTTAAATGATGAAACGTGAGCCAAGAGGTTTTCTTCCACACAATATTTATTTACTGGGCGTGACACAGATTTTGGGGCCCCTGAAGGCAGCTGGCGTCAGGTGAAGTAGGAAAAAAAAAACTTTCTAATAAATATTCCTTTAGTGTTTGCTCATAAAAAAAAAAAAATCATGTGAACATGTCATCCTTCATCACACACTCAATCAGATGAGCAGCAGATGACGTGAAGTTATAAAATACTTTTCACAAGGTTTATGTTTTTGAACATGACATTAAACAGTTTAACAAAAGAATATGAGCATCAGATGTTGGTCACTATGCAGAAATGACAATTATTTAAAGATGCAGTGCACTAATTATAACAAATACCAGCTGTGTGCATCAGGGGGTGAGTCAATGTTGAAGCGATCGGGTGTGACTGTTTTTTTATCATCTGAAAATTTCAAATGAAAATATGCTTTCATTTCCTGAAAATGGGATGCAAAATAACTAAATGTTATCAAAACAGTTAATAATAAAAGACTTATCTTCTTAATAAACATCAAAGTGAAGAAAAAAAAGTAGAAAATAGTGTTAAAATTCTAAAAATAACAAAAAAGTGGTTACAACAGAACAAAATTGGATATAAAATGCCAAACAAAATGCAACGATGTTAAGAAAATGGACCATAATATGAGGTAAAAGTAAGAAACAGTAAAAATGTGAAGGTCGTTAGGACAATGCAAAAAGATGTTTTTCAAAAAAAGGTCAAAACAGGATTATGGTGTTGTGAAATCAATACATTGGGAGAAATGCAGTAGTATTTAGAGTAATTAGGGATCAGTGCAGACAAAAGAGTGAATGTTTAGTTTCAGCAGCAATAACTAAAATGAAATCTTCTGAGTCAGACAGCTAAAGGAGTTAGCGTCAAAGCTACACTCGTTAGCCTTAAAAGAGTTACTTTAGAAGCTAAAGGCGTTAGCCTTCAAGGTAAAGGGTTTAGTCTTGAATCAGTTCGCTTCGAAGCCAAAGGAAGTAGCCTTGTCGGTCAGAAGGAGGGCATTCAAGCTAAAAGAGTCAGCTAAACCAGTTAGCCTTAAAGGTAAAGGAGCTAGCCTCGAGGCTAATGGAAACTTGAAGTGGATGATAGAGTTCAGTCTGGTCTTCATGGATGAACTTAAAGTGAAAAAACAGAAGAGTTTCTTTCCTGCGAACTGCAGCTGAAACTGTAGCAAACAGTCTTTTTAGTGTGAGTTCATAAAACAGTCAAAGAGTAGGTGGAACGCTTCCACTTCCCACTGGAACAAAGCCTATCTGGGCGAATATCAGACATTTTAATCTAAAATCAGTTTTTGTTTCACATCATTTTTCTTGAAATGACGAGTCTGAAAGGGATACAACTGGTTATATATTCTCTTTTTTTCAGTCTATTAATCTCTTCACAGATTTAGCAACAATCCATCTTCAAATGTTGCAGGTTTTCATGTTTTAACGATTAGACTCCTGACTAACCTGGTTTTGTTGTGAAGCTAAACATGTTCAAGACGCTAGCTCCATCTGCTTTTAAGACTCAGAAGTATCATTGATTAATGCGGCCTGTGGGCCACAGTTTGGGCACCTTTGACCCAGAACCTGTGTTCTGGTTACTTTTGATAACTCACAATGTTTCTGAGCTTAAACTTCAAGCTAACACAAACTGGGCTTCTTCAGCTGTGAATTAGCAATGCAAGCTAACGAGTCCCAAACAGAAAGCAGGACAGAGCTATGCCTTCGGACACCTCATGAGGTCAGGGCGGACGTCCAATATGGCTCCCATGACGTCCAATATGGCAGACATGAGGTCACCTGAGCTCAAACTGAAGGTGAACATGAGGGATAATTGTGTGTAGCACCATATGGGAGTGGCTAGCAAACATATACTGATATTCATGAGGAAATCTTATATACAAAGCACCAAAAGTAGTTTGTGTGTGGTGTGTGTGTCTATCTCTTGGCTTGGCCTACATAGCTGTTCTCGATGCACAGCACCACGTAGGTGCTGGAGCAGCTGCTGGAGCTCTGCTGCAACAGGCTGCCGCTCTGCAGTGACGACGCCATTCCACTCAACGTGGACTCGCCGACACGCCACGTCTCACAGAACCCGTCCTCGTGACGCTGACCTTCGCTGGTTGAACCGTGCCACATCATCTTCTCGGGCCTGCCACGAAAATAGAAAAACGGTGGTTCAAAAGACTGAAATCCATTCGTCTCCATAGCTTTAGCACAGATTTTTCACCGGCCGCTCACCATGTGCCGTCGTTGAGAACATCCTTTCCATCGAAGGAGTAGAGCGGCACGCTGGGCTTCATCCTGCCCTGGTTAAAGATGGACTCCCAGCTGTCGAACAGAACCTCATCCTGGCAAGGAGTAAACACCCGAGCGGTTGGTAATTGTCACAGCAAGCAGACAAAGGTGCAGTTCCAGGACCTTTCTCTGTTTTCAGTTTTGCATGCTCCCTCTGGGTATATGATGATATGTTGCAAAATTTGCTTCACAACTAACAAGTGGTTCTGTTGCATTCTGGGGCTTTAAATATGGAATCTGCACTGTTGGTTGGTTGAATGTGTATTGGATGATGACTGGATGCCGTTTGAAGACGTACCTTGAGGTTGAGAATGGACTGATTTTGGTTGTTGGCCTGATGTGGCTGAGTGTTGGTTGGATGACGTACCTTGAGATTGAGGATGGGCATGCGCTCGCGGTCCAGTTTGCGGACGATGCTGTGGAGGTCCTGCAGCTTGGCGGACAGGAAGGCCCTGAAGGTGCCGTGCATGCCGATGGCCTGAGCCTGCGTGAAGCACATGAAGTCGGCGCCGCGGATCCCGCGCATGGCACCGCTCTGAGGGCTGTTCAGGGCGATCAGGTGAAGCTGCAGAGAGACACGGACAATCACAAGAGTTCACCCTGATCAGAAAAACCCACCCAGGGGTCTCCTCTTACCCCTGGTCCTGAAGTGTGACGGTGGGCCGGGGTCTGGGGCACAGGGGGTGGTAGTCTCCTCTGAGGGGTCACTGCATAGCGCCCGTCCTGGTACGGTGACCTCCCGTCTGGTTGGTTCGTTCGATCAGCGTAACTGGGGTACCTGGGGTCTGTCGGAGCCGGGTACCTTGGATCGGGCTGGTACCGAGGATCGGGCTGATACCGAGGATCGGGCTGATACCGAGGATCGGGCTGGTACGGAGTCTCTGGATAGTACCGGGTGTCCGGTTGGTATCGAGGATCGGGATAGGCGTTGTGAGTGTGGTCCGGCTGTGGCTGAGGCTCTGGGTTCTCAGGGGGACTTTGGGAGTTGTGGCTGAAGGTGCCAGTGTTGGAGTGCTGGTCTGGAGAGAAAGGCACGGCCGGCGGGGGCTCCACAGCCGCAACCTCATTCTCCTGGAAACAGAGAGAGGGAGGGGCTATGTGATGGACGTTCAGTTTCAACGTTGGTGATATGGCATTAGCATTGGCGTGGTGGCATTGGTGTTGGCACTGCTGGATGCTGACTCACGTCGTATCTGGGCAGGGGGATGTAGCTACCCAACTGGACTTGTCGGACTCCGTCTCGAACCCGGAGGTACAGGTCGGTCTGGTCCAGGACGTAGACCAGCGAGCCTTCAGGCTGGCCCCTGGCTGTTGCGGTCATGGTGTCATAAGTCCTCAACACAGTCACCTTCAAACACAAAGACCCCAGACCCCCCAGTGAGCGTGCCTCTGAGACCTGCAGCGCCTTAAGCCAGGTTTACACTTGGACGATTCTGTGGCACGCATTGGCACGAATCAAGTCGCAAACCACTTGTAAAGTGGCGTGAAGTGTGCGTAAACCCGTCGTGACTGCGTGCCATGTCGGGACGAGAATTTTGAAATGTTCAAAATTTGGTCACAACTAAATATTGCGACCGGGCCGTGAACTATACCGCAACTGTTCGTGAATGCCTCGTGAACACGTCGGGACAATGCGGGAGGATGCGTGCCAGTCGTGGCAAGGCACGCACTGCCAGGCACTGCAACGAAGAGTTCCTGAACAGCCCAAGCCGAAATGCGCAACCATGTCGTGCCAATGCGGGAAGCACGTAAACTAGGCACAAACTATGCGTGAATGCATCGTGCCAGTTCGTGACACTGACGGAGCCCGCATTCGTGAACTATTCGTGAATTGGTCATGAATTGTGTGGGAGCCTGCAAGTTCAGTGACTCCAGATTGGCACGCCTTGCCACGACAACATCGTGGCAAAAAGTCGTGCAAGTGTAAACCTGGCTTTAAACACAGAGACACACACACACACACACACACACACACACACACACACACACACACACACACACACACACACACACACACACACACACACACACCACTCCACAGGACAAACCACTCACTCCTGACGAGTGACCCGGCAGTCCTGGAGCTCCCGGTGGTCCTGGAGGTCCTGGGATGTTGATGGCTGCAATGGAAGTACAGTCTTTTAATCCGGGGAGATCCGAGATTCTCATCAGCCCTGCACAATTTCTTTGTGCGCTCACTCTGAGTGCCTCTGTAGGGTCCAGATAGGGATGAACCAGGGGGTCCAGGTGGGCCTGGTGGTCCTGGTTGACCATCGTATCCTCTGCCTGGAGGTCCCGGCGGCCCCTGAGGACCCGGGGGTCCCACAATGGATTCTCCAGGAGGTCCCTGATGATACACACAGGACAGAGTCCATGACACACAGCTGGAGTGTTTCAACATCAAATCAAGTCAGAAACGAAGTAAACCTTACGGGAGGTCCGGGGTTTCCTGGTCCTCCTCCATAGCGAGGGTCATAGTACCCTCCACCGCCAGGCTCTCCTTTCTCTCCTTTCACACCGATTTCACCTCGGAGTTCATTCTCAACAAAACAAACAAACAAACAAACTCAAGATAAAAAGGATGTGACTTTAAAACATGAACAGGAGTTGTACGGAGATGATCTCATCAGTTACCTTCAGTGTGTAAAGGTCCACCGAGCCGTATCCTGCAGACAGAGGAGGTTATTATTACACTGCTACACACACACACACACACACCCACACACACATACACACACCTGAGAGGTGTGAGGTTCCGGGCAGTCCGGGCTCTCCTTTCTCTCCCTTCGCTGTAAACAAATGGAAGCAGTCAACAGAGGAGCAGTGAGAAATGGAGATTTGCTCTTTTGAAACGGTAGGTTGGGGACTGACCGGAATACCACCTGGAGTCGTCCTCGGACCCCTGAAACAACACACACGGCAACATCAGCGTCTCTATAGCATCCTCGTGTCGCCCCGCTCTGCTCGCTGTGTACTCACTCGAGCTCCACCCAGGGGATAAGCCGGTCCAGGAGGTCCGGGGGGCCCCGGGGGGCCTGGAGGACCCTGACGCACGACAAGTACCGGTTACTCACAAAGATATCAAAAACACAGGCTAACCTCAGGCCAAGTGTTGCAGTCAGCGGAGGCATCGCGGTGACAAACACCTGAAGCGACCAGTTCCGTTAGCATTACCTGAGCGACTCCTCCAAAAATAAGCTACATGCTAATGCTAACTGTTGACGGCCGACTAAAGGCCACGGAACTCACAGGGTACCCAAATCCAGATCCACCTCCAGAGTCCCCCTTCTCTCCCCTGACTCCATTCAGTCCAGGTCGACCCTGACAAACACACACACACAAACACACAGACTCAGAGGTGTGTGAGTCCGAGCCGACCGACGGTCCAGTTCACAGCCAAATGACTCACTGGTCTGCCGGGGAAGCCAATCTCTCCCTTCTGTCCCGGAGGACCATCAGGACCCTGCAAGACAACATATTAACTTCTAACATCCCGGCCCACATCAGGACCAGTATGGAGGTTTAAAGGGACAGTACGTACCACAGGACCCTCTGGACCTGGACCCCCAGGCTCACCCTGGAACATTAAAACAAGCCATTAGAATGAAGGCGGACTCAGATGGAGGCATTGTAAATTAGCATTACGATGACTTACCGGCAGTCCTGCCAGGCCACCCAGGTACAGAGGTCTCCCATCAGGCCCCGTGATGATGCCCGGCTCTCCTTTTTGTCCCTGAACGCAGCAAAGTCACAATTAAAGTGAGATTTCACACACTGAGAAACCTCAACACTTTCATTGGTGTAGTGCGGCTTAAAAGTGGGATTTTCAAAATAAAGATATGAATGGATGAATGAATAATCCTACCTTGGAGGCATAACCTGGTAGACCTGTGTCTCCTTTATCTCCCTTGGACCCTGCAGGGCCCTGAAAAACAGAACAATAATCTTGATCAGAAAAGAAAAAACACATTTACACGCTGCCGACACTGCAGAAAACACAGACATGCACACTCACTATACCTGCAGATAGATGGACGCAATACTTCTTACGACCACACTTGCCTGTTTTTTATTTATAGAAATTTTTCTTTTTTTTTAATGATTTTCCTTTCAGTTCGTGATTATGTGACACATTGTGTTGATTTATGACATAAAACCCAATAAAATACATTTCAGTCTGCGGTTGTAATGAGACAAAATGTGGAAAAGTCACAGGTAGAAACTTACGGGGAGTCCCGCCCTGCCCGGAACGCCCGGTCCTCCCTGCAGAGGACAGATGGATTATCGAACAGACACTTCGATGTGTGGGATTAGAAATGAGTTAAAGATTAAGCGAGTGCTGGTTGTGTTTCGATAAGTCTGAGGTGCTCGGCGAGCCTCCACTCACCTCCAACCCTTCGCTCCAATACACCTCGTTATACTACAGCGAGACAGAGTTAGGTCAGTTAGTACGTGGTGACAGCACAGACCGGCCCGCTGTGGCTGTTAGTCAGTTCAGTTCAGTTCATTCACACACGGAGAAGCTGCGGGAGTCAGGGTCATTTCATGGTTTGCAGACGACAACGTGAACATTCGTGAGGAGGATTCATGCAGCGCTGCGGTAACAACACTTCTACGTGACTCACGTCTCCTGTCGGCTGGTACACCACCTCACCGGGTGGCCCCGGGGGCCCTGGGGGGCCGGGCGGCCCTCCGTCTCGACCCGGCAGACCCTGTCAGATCAAGAGGCAAAATCACAAAGTGCAAAAAAAAAGTACAGATACAGTGAGAATCAGAACTGGAGACTAGATACATGCTTATCTACAACATTGGTGAGTCTACTCGGGGTGTGAGCGCAGCTTGTGGAGCTTTCAGGAAATGTTTAACGGTGGGAAAGAAAATGTTTCCCAAAACAGCTGGACCTGATTTTTCATGATGTTTGAGGTCTGTAACTCACCATCTGTCCTTTCTCTCCTCTGTCTCCTTTCTCGCCCTGCAGATGAACGCTGGTTAGTCTCACAAAGACCAGGATCAGGATCAGGATCAGGACCAAAAGATAAGGCCACATGTTTTACCGGCTGTCCGGTGAATCCGTCCAGACCCGGTATCCCAGGAGGTCCTCGAGGTCCCTCTGCTCCTTTGCTCCCAGAGACACCCGGGAAACCTGGTTTACCCTGAAAATACCAAAAAAACACACCAGTGAATGCAAACTGAAGCTCATCTTAAAGGAACCGCAGGTCGTCTACTCACAGGAAGTCCGGGGATACCAGCTGGACCCTGGAGGACAGGAGACAGTGTGAGACAGGAGCAGGACCGAGCTGGACAACAGCTCCAAGCAAGGCTGAAGGCTTACCTGTGGTCCAGGTAGGCCTCTCTGTCCCGGCAGGCCGTTCCCATCTTCAAATCTGTCAAGGCCACCCTGCAAGGAAAACAAGGAAAACAGGCCACTAATGAAGAATGTTAAAACTCGGAGAACAGACTATCAGGAATTTCTGCAATGGAAACATAAAACTGCAGAAAAAGACAAAAATGAAGGGATGGAAATGGAAACTCTTTGCCATTAATGTGCTGAAGTGCTTCATGAGAACTTTAGAAAAACCAACAAATGTCACAACGATAACTTTAAAGTCCTTCACACATGTTTGTATTTCAACTTTCACTCACAAAGCTGGAGCCGTACGGTGGTCCTGGTGGTCCGGGCGGCCCCGGAGGTCCAACTGGCCCCATGGGACCGGGGAGCCCCGCCAGTCCGGTCTGCCCGGGGGTCCCCGTCTGTCCCGGGTCACCTTGAGAACCCTGAGCAGGGTCAAAGGAAACAACGGTCATCTTCTGTCTTCTAACGAGAAAATAAAAAGATGGCGTGCAAAATCACTCAGACCGGAGCAAGCAGACGTTAGAGAAGTAGAAAAGAGAGAAGGTTCAGGAAGTACAAACCACAGGATGTTATCTCAAGCTCTGGTTCCCAACCTGAGGTCCAGAGATCACAAGGGTCCAAGGATTCATCAATGTCAGACTAAACCAGAATAAGACCCCCGTGCTTGTCTTTTTAGTCTATTTGGACGAATCAGAGATCGGAGAGCATCCAAGGCCTTCCTCACAGGCTATCTGGAAGGCTTCAGGTCAATGGTTTGGGCACCAGAGATTAAAATAACTGCTTCCTGATGTTAGAGAGAACGTGAAACGTGTGAAAGAAAACAGGAGGAAGTAAAGAAATCAGAGACCCCCGGACACCCGCGACCCTGTACCCACTGTAGAAGACGGAGTAAAGAAAGACAAGACGCCGCTAAAGAAGCCGGAGTCTGGAGCCGATGGCTGCAGGAGAGCAACAGACCGTCAACACCTGCACAGATCCAACCACACACACTGCAGACAGCTCGGAAACACACACACACAAACACACACGACTCACCTTCTCCCCCGCCGCTCCTGGGAGTCCCAGCTCGCCGTTGTCGCCCTGCAGGAAGGATTAAGGCTGTCAGATCAGCTGAGTCATGGTGGGTTTGTGAATGTCTGGCTGTACCTTGGTTCCTCGGAGTCCAGGCTGACCAGGAGGTCCAGGAGGACCCGGGAGGCCCTGGAAAACGACGGGCGAAACTTTCACAACTTGTGCTTCTTAACTGTGAAAACGATTGGAATGCACTAAGTACTCACTGGTAGACCAGGGGCCCCGTCTTGTCCAGGTGGTCCAGGAGGCCCAATGGCTATCGGACCACCGGGTCCAAGTGCCACTGACGTTCCAGGAAGTCCGGGTGGTCCAGGAGGTCCCGGAGGGCCCGGAAGACCACGAAAACCCTTGAATCTGTCCAGATCTGGGAACCCCGAACCCTCCATGTCCACGAAGGTCTGCGAACATGAGAACTGCAGTCAAGACTCGACATCAAGACTTCAGCAGAGGCAGAAAGAGACATGAGAACGTACAGGGCGATCCCCAGTGCCCGGTCCAGGAGGTCCAGGGGGGCCGGGAGGCCCTCTGGGTCCAGGTGCACCTTCTCCACGTTCTCCCTGAAAGAAGGCAGAAGTCAAACCTGGTCCAGGCGAACTAAACCTGATGCCTGGATTCAAATCAAAATGCAGGTACCGCACCTTTTGGCCTCTGGTGCCAGGATTTCCTGGAGTTCCAGGGAAACCTGGAGGTCCAGCAGGACCCTGGTCAGGGGACCATAGTAGACCATCAGCAACAGATTTCCAGAAAAGGTAAGAAAAAATGTTCCTGCTCGAATCAAAGTGTAAAACCAAGTCCTCACAGCTTTTCCGTCCTCTCCCGGATCGCCCTGAAAGAGAGCAGAGTCCATGTTAGAAATAAAAATCTCCTCCCAACCCTTCCCAACATCTCCAGACCCCTCCAGGACCAGGTCTACTCACTGGCTCCCCATCAGTTCCTGGAGGCCCTGCAAGTCCGTCAGAACCTGGAGGGCCTGGAGGTCCGACTGGTCCGGCCACCTGCTGCACCACCGAACCGTCGCCGAGTCGCACCACCTCAGCAGCAGGCCCCTGAGGACCGGGGGGCCCCGGAGGCCCCTGGGCTCCACGTTCTCCTTTGGTACCGGGGTAGCCGAAGCCGGAGCTTCCCTGTGGAGGAGGAACTTGAGGCACCTGATCGTGGACTTGATGCTCGGTTTTGATCTGGATCCTGTATCTCAACATGATTCCAGATTTGATCTTGATCCTTTACTTGAACCAGATCCTAGACCTGATTCTGATCCTGACCGTCATGCTGAACCGACGACGACTCACCTTCACGCCTTTTTCTCCCTGAAACAAATACGCAGGACACAGGTCAGAGGTCAGAGGTCACAGTTCATTGTT
The DNA here is from genome assembly GCF_902148845.1 of Salarias fasciatus. Taxonomy (NCBI): domain Eukaryota; kingdom Metazoa; phylum Chordata; class Actinopteri; order Blenniiformes; family Blenniidae; genus Salarias; species Salarias fasciatus. The sequence continues at coordinate 15,100,615 of NW_021941230.1, forward strand.
AGGCTCTTATGGTCTGGTCTATCTTCACCTTCTGTCCTCGACCCCCTGCAGACCCAGAGCTGGAGCTGGATCCAGAGCCAGAGTCTCCCTTGGGGCCTGCAGGACCCCGATCCCCCTGAGAACCTTTCTGCCCCCGGTCCCCCTTCTCTCCTTTAGCACCGGCCACACCTGAGAGGGCAACAAGTCACCGGCTTCACCCTCTGAAGGTCACAGGGCGGGGTTCCGCTTCAGCACCATTTACAGAACAAAAGCAACAAGATCCAAGACAGTTCGCTGACTTCAGCAGAGTAACTCATTACATCAAAGTAATCAGGGATCCTGTGCATTGTGCAATCTTGCAAACATCCACCAGGGGCGCTGAAGAGTCAAAGTATAGGAGGCGGTGCTGGTACCTGTTTGTTTCACACTGCTCCCCTGTGAGGAGGTCAGCGGGGGTTCAGGCACCGGGCGTAAAGGAGAAGGGGTGGGCTGAGGGGGAAGCAAAAATCAAAACATTATCAAAAATGTTCTTAACGTAGTGTTGATCTGTTTGCACATAACTTCTTGCATGTTGCTTCAGTTTCATTGCGACAATGAACAGACTGGACAAACTGCATCAACTGAATACATGAGACAAAATGCCCAGACTCAGGAAAACGCCGTCACGCTGACCTTGACCCGGTTTCTGGTCGACGTCCGCTCGCCATCGCCGCTGCCAAAGTCCCCTGAGGCCTTAAGACAGAGAGACAGACGTTAGAAGGACCATAGACAGTGAACGCGGCATGAGCAAGACATATACTCACCGCATCCGAGTCGTCCTCGTCGTCACAGAGACGCTCCGCGGCCCGGGGGTTTCCCACCACTCGCAACTCTGCTATCTTCCCTAAAGTCACAGGTCAGAGGTCACGCACAGCATATCAATTCCCGAGACAACTGGAAGACACTTCAGGATGAGAAGTACCGTGCAACATCTTTTTTCCTCCCAGGAACTGACATCATTCTGAGTTCTGTGAAAATTGCAATGAACTGGTGTGTGTGTGTGTGTGTGTGTGTGGGGGGGGGGTAGTTTCCCCATAGGCCTGGATTCCGGCCCGGCTTTGGGCTGGGGGACTGCTGGCTCTGGGGGGGCTGTGCGGCTGTCTACATGTGCGTGCGGTGGGGGCAGAGCAGCAGTTGTGGGGTCCCGGACGGTGGGCTCGCTGTCCTTCCGGGGGCGGGGGGGGTCTCCCAAAGGACATGACAGGAGGGCGGTGTGGGAATGTCAGGGAATGTACTGAGGCCAGGTCCCCAGGTCCTTGAGACCTCTCTGGCCTTCTTCTGGTCTTCTCAGAGGTCAGAGGTCATATTTGCATGATCGCAGTCACTGTTGCATGATCGCGCTGATCTTCAATCACTTTGCGCTCTTTACATTCTGCATGTGGACTCCGTCACATTGTTGTCTTGTGGTGTGTTCGACGAATGGTGCTCCTGATGCTGTGGTTTGTAATTCGATAGATATATCAACAGCTACGTTTAATAACAAAATCCCCTGGCATGTTGTCTGTTGTATCTCTGTGCACCTGCAGTAGCAGGTTGTCTGGTGTGTCGGTTCCGATCGAAGAATTGTTGTTGTATCTTTGCGCTTTCTTCTCTCTTGTCTACTTTTTCTGTCTCTCTCTCTTTTGATTGATGATTTTGATGATAATGTTACCTGGAACTTGTCCGGGTCGGCTCCGCCCGCCTGGCCCACGAAGATCCCGGCAGCAGCGTCCAGCTCCATGGGGTCCGGCGACCGCTCGATCTTCATCACCTGCGGCTCCGAGTCGCAGCCGTGGTAGAAGGTGACCTGGTCCTCGAAGACGGCCAGCGAGAAGCGGCTCCACTTGTCCACCATGCTGGGCACCTCGAAACTGGCGGCCTCGTACGAAGCCTCGGAGTCCGGCTCGGTGTAGAAGAAACGCACCCGCTGGCGGTTGCCGCTCACGGAGCTCAGCTTAACGCCGACGTACATGAGCTTCTGAGGGCCGTCCGTGATGGAGAAGAGGACGGACGCGCCCGGTGTGGACGGCGACACGTGGAAGAGCAGCGAGAAATGGCGGAAGAAAGGATTGGGGACGTGAGCCAGAGCCGGCTGGCCCGCCGCCGCCGAGGAGCCGAAGGAGTAAGCCTCTTCTCCCCGCGGTCCCAAGACCCTGGAGATCCACTTAGGAGGAGGGTCTCCCAACAGCTGCTGCAGCGACACGCCGCTCTCCTCTGGAGACAACACAGGGGACAAAGGTCAGAGAGTCAAAGGTCGGACACAGAGGTCGGCAAGTCAAGGGTCAGAGAGACAAAGAGCAGAGAGGCAAGAACAGAGGTCACAGGCATCAAGGTCACAGAGGCAAAGGTGGGATGGTAGACGCACAAAGGTCAGAGAGTCAAAGGTCAGATGGCACACAAACAAAGGTCAGAGAGACAGAGGTCAGAACAGACACTGAGACATACATGCAGACACGCCCACACACACACACACACACACACACACACACACACACACTCACATACATGCACACACACACACACACACAGTGTGAATGAAACTTCACAAAGCAGTTGTAGGAACAGGAATGATCAGCAAGTCACAAAAGATTCTTTAAAATATAGACAGATGTTAAAATCCACCTCAGAATGAGCACACAGTTTGAGCTGCTAAAACCGAGCTGCTAGAACAGCCAACTACCGACTCCGGATCAGCCGAGCGCCGGCGGGCGGCTCTCAGAACAACCCGACCTGCACACAGCAATCTGAATGATTAAAGTGTGAGTAGGTAGTTTTTCAAGAAAACTAAAAATGGCAGTACGTAGGACAGTACTTTGTGAGTTGTGGTTCCTCTCCTCTAATAAAAATAATGATACTTTAACCACCAACCCCCCCCCCCCCCCCCCCCCCCCCCTGCAGTTGCAGCCCTGCACAGTTCCTCAGAGATGCACGCTGACTCGTGTGGCTCTTTATCGGAGTTCCCACAAACTTGAAGGTCCCAGAGGGGAAGCAGCAACGTTCTCACAAACACTGAAGACGAGACGGCAAGTAGCTTTTCCACTTTCAGTCCATCGCTCTGGACCAGATTCAGCTGCTTCTGGGGTGATTTTTCCCACCAGCACTGGGTTAGAGTCAGGCCAGCTTGGGGGTAGTTCTGGACTGGTGTGGACCAGATGTGTCCCTGAATGATGAACTGTCTGGCTGGAGATGCAGAGAGGCCTCGTGCAGTACGGACTACAGATGGACCCAGGATCCACTCCCCACCCCCCAAAGCAGTTTTTTGCAGGGAGTGACCCAGGGGTGCATATTCTATGGTTGTGCGTTTACAATCTCACACCGGCCGTGCGGCTCCAGATGAACCCGGGTCCCTCAGGACCTGCTGCACTCTGCAGGGCGGTCCTGTTCCCACTGAGGGCACCTGCTGCTGGCTCGTCTGCCGCCGCACAGCTGCTGCAGCTGCTGGACGAAGCGGCGTGAGCTCAGTCTGAACTCCAACGAGATTCTCAAACATTCATATCAGTCTGAAATAACTAAAAAAACAACAAAAAAAGAATAAAAACTCTTCTTTTGCATCCATGGATGGATACAAATTTCTTGAAATTAGGGTTTCACGCAGTTTGGCAGCTTTGCAAACATGGTATTCTCATGAAGTTAACAGTTTGTATGTGTGTGTGTGTGTGTGTGTGTGTGTGTGTGTGTGTGTGTGTGTGTGTGTGTGTGTGTGTGTGTGTCTGTGTGCGTGGGAGAGAACAACAGGCGGATATGTTCCAGCTCTAACACGGATGAGCTCATATATCATGTTACGGAGGAACAGTGTAATGCCCCGTCAGTGTGAGAGCGGGGCAACTCGACCCGATGGGCCTGGGCGTGGGCGGACAGATGGAGGTGTGTGTGTGTGTGTGTGTGTTTGTGTGTGTGTGTGTCTGTGCATGGGAAAGTTGAAGCATTCACACACATGCTGAAAAGACGATGAGCTCCTCAGAGGGACTCAGCACTCCCTGCAGACCAAACAAGCCGGAAAAAACTTCGTTACACAGATTTTCACACACAAACGCTTCAAATTTTCTCTCTGAAATACCAGAAATAGTCCAGAAGTACAAAAACGCACGCTGCATTACAGCAGTGAGTGGGAGTAAAATGAGCTGTCATTCAAACGCTAGCAGCTTTGCTTACTCTACTACAAGTTATCTCCTAATGAAATTTAAAAATATCAATCGGCAACAAGTTGCCGATTGATATTTTCGAAAGGTCAAAGAGGTTTTCCCTCATTGCTCATCCTTCATCAGCCAAACACGGAGAGGGGAGGTGACCTCTGACCTGCCTTATCTCCGCCACACAGGGCCTTGTTGTTGCCGACGGCGACACTGCTGCCCTCACTTCACAGAGGAAGCACACACACTTGGCACTGTTCTTCCACGGCAGACAGATTTCCCACCCACAAGCGTGACCCTGAATGCCCACACACACACACACATGGCCTAATTGTCCCGCTGTACGATGAGCCGAGACAGGCATGCAGTGGTGGGACGCTTGTGAAGACAACTGAAAAAAACGAGTTCACCGACGCCAAATCCCAGCCCGACGTTCCCTGCAGACCAACGCCGATCTGCCACAGAGCACAGGGCCAACGAGGGCCCCGGAACAGCTGGACGGGGCCCTGAAACAGCTGGACGGAGCCCAGGACAGCGTTTCCTGCCCGGACTCAGACCAGAGGTCACGCCTGCTCGGCGTGCTCCTCTCATGTCGACGCTAACGCTGACAGTGTCGGAGTCAAGGCTCTGAAGGGGCTGCGGTTGCTGACCATCACTGACCCGTCACTCACAAACACACTTCCTCAAACAGGAAGTGACATCACAACAGGAACACGCCATCTGAGTGGACGAGCATGTTTCCTCTCAGATCACTGGTCTTCTCAGGAAAGACCACCATCCTGAATTCCAGACGGGCATTTCAAAGTGCTCTGAGCTCCGTATACCCAAGGTCGCAATTGTAGCCTAAATTTAGATTCCTACTCCGGAAAACAAAGCTTTAATGTAAACAGAGGTTTAAGAACTAAAAAAAATAATGTCTGTTTATAAAAAATAGGCAAATAAAATGATATCTCCAAATTTCATTAATGCAAAAGCTTTAAAAATCACTTTTATTAAAATTTTTTGGGTAAAACTTCTTTTAAATAGATTGATGCAGCGCCAACAATTCAAGAAATTGGCATAAAATCAAGAAACTGTATTTTTAAGTTTGACAGAAAACTCTTCAATTCTAAACTTTATATAAACTAGTATGGCGAACTGTCCCGTGAAGAGCCATTGATCCGGAAACATGCAAAATGTGGCGTCCAAACAAACACAAACACACAAGCAAGAGGCCGGACATGTGTCCGGGTACACGTCCGCCCGTCGGGTTACCTTTGCAGGTACTAACTGACACGCACGCCGGACGGCGGGGGTCCAGCGCCTCATCGGGCAGAAGCTCACACTCCAGCGGGAGGCGCCCGCTCTGCAGGGACGCCCAGCAGCGGTCCTGCAGCAGCAGGCAGAAGCCGCGGCAGGGCAGGAGGACGGGCGAGGGCAAGGGCGAGAGCGAGGGCGAGGGCGAAGGCAAGGGCAAGGGCGAGGGCGAGGGCGAGGGCGAGCCCGGGGCAGAGGGGCACCTGGGCGCCAGCAGCAGGCACAGAAACCACTCCGCCCTGTGGTGGCACCCCACCCTGGTAAGCCACGCCCATTCCTGCAAGACCGCCCCCACCTCCTCCACTGACGTGTGGTTGAAGAAGTTGGGCAGCGAGAAAAACTTTTGCCTTTTGCAAACGGGCCAATCAGAGGGCACCGCGGCGCACCACGGCTCAACAGTCCGGAACGGACCCTCAGAAGCACCTGGAATCCCGCTACCTGAACCCACGCCGGATGACAACTCCACCCTCCCCCCTTGGAATCTGCTGGTTGTACGTGTAACGTTAGCATTAGCAGCCTCCACCTCCTCCGCCGGGCCTCCTTTAGCAGTCCAAGAAGTCGGGATCGAGTCCCCCACCCGGACAAACTTACGGATCCCAGGCGACATGTGCAGGGTCTCTTCCCCATCTCTGAAGGCGTCGTCCCGCTTCGCTTCTTCCTGCTTTGCTCCGCTAGTCGACAAGGTCACACCTGACCAGGTGGTTTTGGACAAAGTTGCGTGAGTTGACAAACTTTCTGTTGAGGAGGTTCCCAATGAGGTGGCCCCAGTCGAGGTGGAACCAGCTGACGAACTTCCTGTGGAGGTGGACCCAGTCGAGGTGGAACTCGATGAACTTCCTGTGGAGGTGGACCCAGTCGAGATGGAACTCGATGAACTTCCTGTGGAGGTGGACCCAGTCGAGATGGAACTCGATGAACTTCCTGTGGAGGTGGACCCAGTCGAGGTGGGACCAGTTGATGAACTTCCTGTGGAGGTGGATTTTGAGAAGGTTGCACCTGTGAAGGTGCTTCCTGTCAGCGTGTCCCCAGTGGAGGTTGGACCATCTGTCGTTCCCGTCACCGTAGTTGGAGATTCCGATACAGGAGCTCGACTTTGCTTCCAGAACCAGGCCTGTGCGGGTCCGGCACAGAGGACCAGCAGGAGCAGGCACGAAGGGATCGTCCTGGCCATGCTGTGTCCAGACGCCCACCAGACTTCCACCGGGCTCCCGCAGCGCTCTTCACCTCTGAAAGGTCTCCGTCCAAGAGGCCGGTCGGCAGTGGTGCGGTCCACACGGTCAGAGGGTCTCTGGTGCGAAGCCCAGACGGACGAACTGCTGAGTGAGCGCCTTCCTCCAGAGCTGCAAGACTCCCATGGAAAAAGACCCACTTGCTGCAGGAGGGGCATTAGGGGAGGGCAGGAGGGGCAGGATGGGGCAGGAGGGGGAGGAGGACTCCTTGGACAAAGATCAATGCCATTGGTTGCTCGGACATGCTGAAGCTCCGCCCCTGTTGCCAGAGCAACGCGCCAAGCTGGGGCTGAAGGAGGACATCCCATAATAAACTGCTCTGAGACCACAGAAAAGAAATGAGGAGCAGAATTGAAACCCAATGATTTTCTCACTTTGGAACGGATTTCTTTTGACGATGGTGAGATGAGTGACTGAAAGGAAAATTGCAGATAGTTTTTAAAAATTTGCTGCACTTTTCAAAGTAAGTAATATTTTAATCACTTGAATGCCTTTTTAGGACCCAAATTGTAATGTCATTTATTAAAAAAAAAAAAAAATATATATATATATATTTATTTGAAATGGATGTATTTTAATAATGAATGCTTGTCCAGTAAGAGGAGGAGGAGCAGGAGGAGGAAGAGTAGGATTTGATTGGATCCTCAGCTGCTCTCTCTGGGGATCGACTCCGCTGTCTCATCGGAGCAAATGCTGATCTGCTTCCAGGTTCTCACAGACCTCCTCCTCATCCTCATCCTCCATCCAGCTGTTGCACATTCCTCCCACGCCCACGCTGCCGTGTGAGGGGCTGCCAGCAGGGGGCAGCAGAGCTGTGGCAGCAATGATGAATGGGGCAATAAAAGATGGAACAGTTTGTTTCATTGTCAGCAGAAAACAGTAAAAACTCACAGACTGACTGACTTCATGAAAATACCAAGTGTGAACTGCAGGGATAACTGGGGAAAAAGCTTTTTTCCAGTAAGCCTCGTCAGTTTCCATAATCTCTGCTTTCAAATTCATTAAAAGAGCAGTAAAATCAACCAAATGGAAAGAAAAAACCCCAGAACATCCTAGAATCCCGACCCCACCGCCTAACTCACAGCCTACCTACCAAACCAACCAACTAGCAAATTTAACCAATTAATATGCAACAACCAGCTAACAAATAAAAAACTGAATGACCAACATTCCAACCAATAAACTAATGGTCCAATTAACTACCAGAGTTGGGGTCCGTTACTCAAAAAAGTAAAGAGTTACCCGTTACTTGTTACTTTTGAAAAAAGTAGTGCCTTACACTACCTGATTACTCCATGGAAATAGTAAAGAAGTTACACTACTCGTTACTGCATAGTGCTCCGCGGAAGGATATACCGGAGCACAGCTCCTACTGCTGTGCTCCGGTATATCCTTCCGCGGAGCACTGCACATGCGCAGGTCTGTGTGTATCAAAATGCTATTTGAACTGACTGAAAAGAAAACACTTTTAAAATGTTTTATAACCGTTCGGATTTACTTCACATGCTAACACGCCGTCCCCTGGACCACTGGAAGGAGTATTTTGTCCACTTTCGTCAGTCCGGCTCTGATTATTGACTTCCAGCAGTTGAGCTAAGCTAACTACGATGCTAACAGCTGGGAACTCGCCACTGGATGCAGAGACACAAAAAAGGTATTTATGAGCTTGTGTAACTTTGTCAATGATAGGGAAAGGGCATGGGTCCAAAATCTTCGGAGCCCTTTACCCCTTTAAAAGGGGTATTTACATATTTTGGCTGCTCTATTTGCAGTCATTGTAAAAGTAACAATCGTAGCGTTTCATTTGTAACTCTAGTTTAACTACCAATCTACTCGTTCCCATCAAAAGTAATTTTACTACTTGTAACGTTCGTTACTTGTAGTTACATACCCAACTCTGTTAACTGCCCAGGAAACTAACTACCTAGTTAAATACAGATACTGGACGAAGGAAATTGTTACTTTTCATCTGCAGTTGTTAGCCGAGTAATCCAATACTTTAGGATGAAGTGAAAACTGACAAATCAAGTACTCCTTTAGCTACTCAAATTTATTTGGCTAAACAAATACAGTCAATGCATCTTAAAAAGATGAAAATCAGAGTAAGGTTAACTGTAAAACCATTAAGAGCAACACAAGAGAGCTGGAATAACTTGGAGAGTATCAAATTCAGAGAGATCTTTACCTCCGTCTAGTGGCCACATGTAGGAACTACACACCCCTCTTCAACAGAAGACAAGGGTGGCTTTCATTACGTAACTAGTTACTTTCTATTTGAAGTAATCGGCAACCACAAAACAATGAATAAGTGACTTTGAAACCTTTTTTTTGCAATGTGAGTCATCTGCAGCGACAGGAGGGGGAAACATTTCAGACATTTCCAGACGGGCGGCAGCGAAAACTACAGACGTCAGCCTGTTTGTCTCTGAATGGAGACGTTTGTTAGAGAGAGAGAGAGAGAGAGAGAGAGAGAGAGAGAGAGAGAGAGAGAGAGAGAGAGAGAGACTCTGGGTCATACGATCATGTGACTGGCAGCAGAGAACTAATCAGGACTAAAACACTTTCAAAGTTAAAAACTGGTTCAATCTGATGGCCTCTCAGCTTTCACCAGGATTTACTGTTGCAGGTGTCAAATGACCTTTTAACCACTGCATGACACCTGATCCACTGCACAACACTTGGTCCACTGCATGAGAAGTTAATGGCAGCAAGACACCTGATCAACTGCGTGACACCTGGTCCAGTGCATGATACTTGGTCCACTGCATAAGACGTTAATGGCAGCAGGACACCTGGTCCATTGCATGCCACCCGACCCACTGCATGACACCTGGTCCACTGCATGACACCCAACCCACTGCATGCCACCCAACCCACTGCATGACACCTGGTCCACTGCATGACACCCAACCCACTGCATGACACCCGATCCACTGCATGCCACCCAACCCACTGCATGACACCCGACCCACTGCATGCCACCCAACCCACTGCATGACACCCGATCCACTGCATGCCACCCAACCCACTGCATGCCACCCAACCCACTGCATGACACCCGACCCACTGCATGACACCTAGTCCACTGCACGACACCTGATCCACTGCATTAGACCTTAATGGCAGCAGGACACCTGAACCACTGCATGAGACACAGTCCACTGCATGAGACCTGTTTCACTGCATGACACTCGATCCACTGCATGCCACCTGAACCACTGCACAACACCTGATCCACTGCATTAGACCTTAATGGCAGCAGGACACCTGATCCACTGCATGAGACACAGTCCACTGCATGACACCTGATCCACTGCATGACACCTTGTCCACTGAATGAGACCTTAACAGCTGAATGACATCTGAACCACTGTGTGAGACCTGACCAGCTAGCTCCGACCTGAACCACTGCATGAGACCTGAGCAGCTGCATGAAACCGGACAGCAGCAGTGGTGGCTTGGTATCAGAAGTTGCAGGTTTGACTCCCACTGCAGGGAAGCAATTTCTCCAAGAGGACTGATTAAAATCCACTTTCTGCCTCTTGGGCCACAAACTGAAGCGACCTGCTGAAACACATCAGGGACACCGACACGTGAGCGAGCTGCTTGCCCGCCAGGTAAAATACTTTCAAACGTGACGTCAGGTTCAGGAGTCCGACAGGAGGGCCCCCAGCTCCAGGCCAACAACCGTCGAGGGGCCCCGGCCTCACGGCGCACCTGAAACACGACTTTCCCACTCAAGCCTCCGAGATGTGCTGCAGGAAGAGCAGCTTCAGCCCGGGACACTGGAAAAGCCTCAAGCATCTGCACATCAGCAAGGCGTCCTGTCAGTGTTGTGAAAGAAGAGCCTGAGCAGCAGATTATCTTCCTGGCGCAGCTGTCGCAGGAACAGACGGCGGCTTCTCAGAAGACTCCGCGTTAATGAGGAATCAGACGCGTGGAGGAGGCCGTGGGGAGCGGGAGCAGCGTGCCGGCGTGTTTACCCAGCCCGCGGCGGCGGCGGCGGCGCATTTTTGTCTCATTCAGAGTGGAGTCAGATAAGTCAGGACATGTGAGGGTGAATCAGATCCTCGGGAAAGGTTATTGGAGTCATCTAGGAGCGGAGTGACACAGTAACAGAGCTGCTCGGCTCGCAACGCCAAAGCTACCGCCAAGAGGGCAGAAGAGGGCAGGACGGCAGCTCCATGACCCGCCGAGGCCCCGTTCGCACGGCGCTCCCCGAGGCGACAACGGAAAACCCGTTTTGAGAGTTGGGGGTTTGGAGCCACTGAAAATCTTCCAACTTTGAAAATGAGAAATTTGAAATTGAAACGCCTCGTAAACGAGGCCAGAGATTTCAGTTAGTCACTCCGTACATGAAACAGTCAACCAGAGTCGCTGGAGGTGCTGATTTTATAATGTGTTTGAATGATTGATTATGACTACAGATCAAACACACACACACACACACACACACACACACACACACACACACACGCACACCTCATTTACTTTTAGATTGCTCGATAAAAAAAGAAGTACAGTAAGCACCCTGAACCTGAGTTCATGTCGGAGGCATTTCTCGAGGAGCTCTGTTTCTACATGAATGCATGGGCATGTCTGAATTTCAAGACGTGTGTGTGTGTGTGTGTGTGTGTGTGTGTGTGTGTGTGTGTGTGTGTGTAGGCAGGGGGATTCTTTGTTCAGATTTTCCTCTCTTCAGGGCTCGTCACTCCCTCCTAGATGAACACATACACACACACACACACCTGAATGAAAGGATCAACGCTCAGAGGCTGAAAAACGACACTCCGTTCAAAGACATTCAACAAATATCGGCTCAAAACCAGGCTTGGAAAGACAACTGAGAAACGAAAATGTTCACAAGAAGAGAAGAAAAAATATTGTTCAAAAAAACATGAAACCAGGCTGAGGAGATGCGAACTGAGCACGTGGAGCTCAGAGAAGCTCTGAGACAGCGTGAAGACGCGCATCCTGTGCAAAAACACAACAAAACACAACAACTGGAAATGCATTTTCATTAAAAAAACAGATACAAATCGTCACAGAATGACAGCATGATTAAAGCCACACGAAACAACGGCGCAGACACACACAGTGACCAGCAGCTGCGGAGCCTCACCTGCCTCTGGCCCCGAGGCTCTGAACACACAGCATGCGGCCCTGTGGGGCAGCTGTCCAGCTGCGCAGCAGCAGCTGCACGCAGCAGCAGTTCACACATGGCCGTCTACACACACGCACCAGCCAGCGCACAACAATACACACGATGCAGTCTACGCACAGTGCAAAAGTCTAACACTGTCAACAGACAACACTCTATGCATGACAGTCAACACAATACACTGTATCCTCAATAGTCCACAGTCGTCACTCTATGCACGACAATAGTTCACACACAACAATCAATATACAACAACTGACACACAAGTGGTTCTGAATCAGACAAAGTGTGTTTTGCTGTTTTTAACAGTTTCATTTGAGCGCTTCTCCAACATTTCCACGAACTTCTCCCTTCATGAAGAGATGCCATAAAAACAGCTCTTACCTGTGCGCTGTGACGCGATCCGCGTGCACAGCAGCAGCAACTGCGTGAGGGCGAAGGCGCACGCGCCGCGAGCAGAGGCGCGTGCACGCATGTCGGAACCCCTGGGTTTTATGCTTATTTTCCAGCAACGAGCTGAACTCCTGAAAACGCGCGGCCGCCCGCACACCTGCGCTCCCTGCGCCGTGTGTGCGCACCTGGAGGCTGAGCTGCCCCCCTCCGACACACACACACACACACACACACACACACACACACACACACACACACACACACACACACACACACACACACACACACACTTTCCTGTCCCAGCCTCTTCAAAACAAGACCTCAAGGGAATACAGTGGCAATTCCATTAAAGAAAGTTATTATAACCAGTAATTCACTTTTTTCACTACCAATTAAAAAAAAATCCTGATAATTTGTATCCATTTTGTATAACTGAAAACATTTCTAATAAATCAATAATTTATTGAACAATAATCCCACCCATATTGAACTTATTTTTTTTGTACTCTAAAGCCATTTTCAGGCATATCACTAAAATTCCAATGCTTATTCTTGTGATATTCTCAATAATCACTGATATTCTGTGACTGATCAATACATTTGTAGCTTTGATAGGTTAATAATTAGCAATCTTAGGCTCCCTGTGTGTCATGTCGACTGCATCCTTCATATCCACTTTGACATGACACACTCCAGTGTGTGTGCACCATCCTCCATCATTTTAAAGCCATCCCCTGGACCACTGTAAGGAGTATTTTGTCCACTTTCGTCAGTCCGGCTCTGTCTCCTATTCACCTCCAGCAATTCAGCTAAGCTAACTACGATGCTAACAGCCAGGATCCAGTCACTGGATGCACAGACACAAAAAAGGTATTTATGAGCTTATCTCACTTTGTCAATGATAGGGAAAGGGCGTGGGTCCAAAATCTTGGGAGTATTCCTTTAACTATGGCGAACACGTCCACTGCATCCACACTGAAGCCAATGCATCCACTGCATGGAGTCTGTACCACCTCCTCTTCCCCAGTCATCACTGCTTCAGACAGATCCTTCTCAAGCTTGTTCTCAGCTTTTAATTTACTGGCAGTATCTTCTGAGGCATTGGGATGTGATTATGGTGCCATGCTTTTATTGTGAAAGCAGCTGCCTTTATCTGAGTGGGACTGACGGTGTTTCCTGCTGTCAGCCTGCAGGTCTGAGGACCTCATTTTAAACCGCTGGATGAGGTGTGGACCCTCACAGACCCCCCCGGGCTGCAGATAACCTTGCTAACTGAGATGTACTTGCTCCAAGGAGAAATAAAGGCAGCTGCTAACAAGCTCCAAGCTTCGTGAACTTTGAGGTTAAAGAGACAAAATCAAGCGCTAACATACTGAGAGAGAGACAGACGTTGTTCAGACCTGTCTGTGGTCTTCAGTCTGCATTCCTCTTACACACACACACACACACACACACACACACACACACACACACACACACACACACACACACACACACACACACACACACTTTATATAGAGCGACATGCAAACATTCACAGTTTAAAAGTCTTAACATGCTGACTTGTGTCAGACTCGAAAACCAAGAACACCTCAGGAAGACGGTCGCAAAGGATGAACTCAGTGAATATCTCAGACAGCAGGAAGCTGATGAGAACGAGGAGCAGCAGGTAACGTCACTGACAGAGATCGAGGAAGGGGCTTATATCAGAAAGACCAATCATGACCGAAGATCGACCATCTCAGATCAGATCTAAGCGACAAATATAGGCAGGAGTCGATGATTGAAGACCAGAATCAAAGTGTGTGAAGATTCCCCAGAGACAGTCCAGCTCATGGTAGCAGAGTGTAAAAAGCTTGAAGGATCAGCGTAGAGTAGGGTTAGGGTTAACCCTAACCAAGTAACTGGTTGTTTTCTTAATCTGTTGATGACCATTGAGAGAAAAAGTGACACGTTACCATAGCAACCACACAAACGCTTCAGGGTTAGCACTTTATTGTCTCTTGTCAGCACTGGCGAGAACGGCAGCGGCACTCTCCTGCGCCTCGCGCAGCAGCGCCGAGGCCTTCTTCTCCGTCTGCGGAAGGAAACGGACAGCGGAGTGAGGGCGGAGCTGCTCGGGCCGTGCACGTCAGGCCGCACGCACTTACCGCAGCTCTGAAGGCGTCGTCCGTCACGTCCTTCAGGTTGATCTTCACATTGTAGTACGCTCCAAAGACCGCCGCCTCCAGTGCCTTGGCGGCGACCTGCAGGCGCAGCGAGACGCTGAAGTCGAGGCCCCTCCCCTTTCTGCTGGTGTCACGGGAAACGGCCCGTTTACCTGAGCGTCCGACTTGCACCCGATGTTCCCGTGGATGACCACTTCCTTCAGGGGGGCCCAGAGGACGCTGATCCTCTCAGCCAGAGTCAGCGGCACGCCGACTGCTTGCTTCAGCCCATCCTGCAGCGCCGCCTCTCTCCTGAGGGTGGCGACAGAATACATCAACCGGTGAGGAACAGCAAGCCAAACAGCACCTCCTGCTGGTTTGAAAGAGGAGCACAAGTACCGTTTCAACTCCTCTGGAGTGCTCTTTGGCATCTTCAACGCTGCCTGCAACAGCCACACACAACTTTATCTATACAACACTAACGCAACATCAACTAAACAATACAGCAAAAACATGCTGCCTGTCGTGCTGTCCTATTGTTTTTTCCTGACCATGTACTGGTTGAAAGCAGAGGCGTCGGCGTCCACCATGTGCAGCAGCTGCTGGGCGGCGTGATGAAACGGAGGAATCAGCTTCCTCATGACGGCGTCCAGGTCCTGGAACTGCCGCTTCCCGTAGGTCATCTGGCCCACCATGGCCGCCAGCGCCGCGCCCTGCAGCACACAGTGACCGGCAGGTGATCCCGCCCCCGATCCTCATCCCCCCCCCGCCCTAAAGGGAACAGCTCCTACCATGGCAGCGATGGCGGCGGACACGGAGCCCCCGCCAGGCGCCGGCGTGCGGGCGGCCACGCTGTTGACGAACTGGCGCAGCGATAGGGACGCCAGCTGGCCGTCCTGCTGGGAATCCACCATGTACCTGCAGGAGCGAGACAGAGAGCGCCTCAGCCAGAGTCCCCGCCCACCTGGCATGCGACTGGCCGGCACTCACTCGATGATCCGCTCCTTCGGGTTGAACGGGCCGAGAGAGTCCAGGCCCAGTTTACTGACCACCTGCCCGGGAACCAGCAAACAGATATCAACACACAAAACAAAAAAAAAACCAAACAAACAAACAAAAAAAACACACATTCAGACGCCGTCTGTATGAAAACCCACCAGGCGGACTTTGTGCTCCTCTTCGATGATGAAGAGTCCATCTCTGCGGATGTAGAAGTCAGCGGTGTCCAGCAGAGCCTTGAGAGGGATTAGACCCACAATCTGAGATCCAACCACCGGCAGCTTCAGCTCCTGGAGAAACGCAAAGACCATGAATAATACAGCATTATTTAACAGTGGCTATCAGCATAGTGGACAGCAGGTAATGACAGCCATCTTGAGTCGTGGCGTCATGACTCGGGGGGGTGTTGAACCTCTGCGTCCCTGCAGATCTCTTCATAGACGGCGTGCAGCGGCGTCAGCTCGAAGTCCAGGATGTTCGTGGACACCTGAGCCACGTTGGCCTCGTCCAGGTACCAGCCCATCCCCTGGACCTTCTTCAGCAAGCCGGGCTGCTCGACGACAACAGCAGCACATCATCAGCGAATAAAAACCTCAGTCATGATAAATCTGATAGAAATCTGTTAACTAACAAAAAGAGAGATCAATTAATTTTTTTCCCAGCATGCACCTGGTCCTTCCCACGACCCTGCTCGCGCACATCGAGCGCGATGCGGTGCGCCTGCTCTTTAGTGCCAATCAGGTTCACGTTGTACGCGATCAGAAACTTCCGGGCGCCGGTGACCGTGGCGCCCCACGACGGCACAAAGTGGGCGGGGCCAAAGTCGGGCGCCCACTCCACCTGTTTGAGCTGGAGGGAGACAGAAGGAATCAGGGCGAGTCTCTGGGGGAGGGGGGCGGGCTGTAGGGGGGGGGGGGGGGGGGGGGGGGAGCAGGGGCCGTCTAACCTTTTCTGGCAGCGCTTCGTACTCGCCGGCTCGCACCGTCGGGAGGTTCCTCCGTCGCTCAGTCCGAGCGGCCTCACCGTAAAGATACACTGCAAATGTACACACACTTTACCCACAACGCAATGCGCTCGCAGCATGGGGGTGTTCCATTTGACCGTGTTAGCTGGACTAAGCTAACAGCAGCACTCACCGGGGACGTGCAGCGCGTCCGCTAGCCGGCGTCCGAAGTCTTCGGCGCAGCGCACGCAGTCGTCCATGGTGACATTCTGCACGGGGACGAACGGGCACACGTCCAGCGCACCGGTGCGTGGGTGCTCCCCCTTGTGGCGGCTCATGTCGATGAGTTCAAAGGCGCGTTGGGCGGCGTTCAGCGCGCCCTGCACCACCGCCTCGGGCGAGCCCACGAAGGTGTAGACGGTGCGGTTGGTGGAGGCGCCGGGGTCGACATCCAGCAGGCTGCAGCCCGCCGTGTCCGAGATGGCGGCGGCGATGGCATCGATGACCTGAGGATGACACGCGGGGATGTCTGACCTTTGGGAATGGAAGGTTCAAAGCTGTTCCACAGATATGAGGAGCAGAATACAAGAAGATGTGGTGTTAAGAGTTTCAAGGCATCAGTGTTGGACTAATACTGTCAGATACACGTTAGCACCAAAACCATTACCACTACTACCATCAACTGGAGTAACAGTTGCAGTATTTAAGAGCAGTTACAGTAACAATAGCACTACTTGCAGAGGTCTTTAAAGCAACAGTTGCAGTGACAGTCAGAGGAAGAGTAAAAGTTACTGTCACTGCCACTGTTCCCACAGCTGCAGCAGTGAGTGTTGCAGAGGAACCCGGTCCCAGAGGAACCCGGTCCCAGTGGAGCCCGGTCCCAGTGGAACCCGGTCCCAGAGGAACCCGGTCCCAGTGGAGCCCGGTCCCAGAGGAACCCGGTCCCAGTGGAAACGTTTACCTGTTGGTTCCGGCCTTCGGAGAAGTTTGGGACGCACTCCACCAGCTGAGCCATTCTGTCTGCAGCACCGATCCGCACACCAACTGACCACAGTCGAAGGTCACCCAACGATCACCAGCACCTGAGCCGCCGAGCCCGCCCACCTCCCGCTGCCGCCCCCCGCAGGCTGCACACACACATTACAGTCAGAACTGGAGGAGATACTCATTAACACACACTGAGGAAAACTGTTCTTTCAGGGGGAATAAAGTCCAACTGCGGATGTTTGTTAGTCACACAGAGTCACACAGATTTACACACACACACACACACACACACACACACACACACACACACACACACACACACACACACACACACACACACACACACACACACGACAGCTTTACTCTGATAGGTCGTCACAGATAAACATTGTTTGAACATTTCATAACTTCAGAGCTGATTCTTGCCTCACTTATCAGACTGATCACATCAAGGGCTCCAACAGACACACACACACACAAACACACACAGATATGTGTGTGTTCAACACTCAGTGTACTGAACCATGGAGGCACTCACAGGTCACTTTCAGTCATGTGAGGTTCTTTATTATGGCCACAAGAGGGTGCTCACACTCCACTGAGGCCCCAGTGTGTTTTGAAGGGAAGCAAAACCACACACACACACACACACACACTTCCACACACTCACACACACACACACAGGATGCAGTCTGCTGTGTAATTGAGTGCGGCGCTGCTTTCTCCGGACTCTGTGTTGTGCCAGTGAAGGCAGCAGCTCTGACACTGACCAGACGTCCTCGCGGAGGTGAGACGTGTCGCCGCCTCACGTCTTTCGGTTTCCTCACACACGCCGCCGCGTGACTCCCCATCCGGGCCACGTGCCGACACCTTGGCCACCGAACAGTGGGCGCCTGTGGAGGTCCGGGGCGGTGGCTTCGGCGCCGCCGGGCCCCCGGTCTCAGCGCGGCCTCCATCATGGAGGACGGTCACAAGGCAGCCATGCAACTGCACAGCCTTGAACAGGTCAAAGGTGAACTGAGCCCAAACAGCCAACCAACAAACCAGGGTCTGCGCTGAGGGGCTCCTGACCCCGTGTCTACAACCAGACACACACACACGGACACATGCACACACACAAGCTACAGTTGTGTAATCATCCTGATGTGAACCCTCTGCTGAGGGGCCGTTTGTTTTCTCTGCGGGGCGTGCAGGCGGGCCGGGTGGGCCGGTCTGGAGCACATTAAAGCCTGAGAGCGCCGCGTTCGGACCTCCGCTGACTGGGAGCAGATGTGCAGCTGCAGCGCGCCATGCAGGAGGGGGTCGCTCCGTCTGCAGGGGCATTCAGAGACGATGCCAGTGTGTTCATCCTGAACGCCTCTTTCTCCTCAAGATCGAGTCTGAGGGTCCAGAACACATCCACATGGGATGTTGGAGCACATTTTTTATCTAACGTCTGAGACGGACTCAACAAGAACAATCAGACACAAAAAACTGAAAACAAATCGGTTGAGTGAGTGGCAGACAAAATGACAAACCACTGTCAGGAAGAAAACATCAATTCTGACAGATGGACGGTTTAAGAAGTACTTCGGGACAAACGAACATCTGAGAGACGGTTGATTGACTGACTCTTCGCAGACAGATGTGCGCTGATTGAACAGTTGACAACTGATGGATAATCAACGAGTGGATGATTGGCGAACGCTTGAAGGACGGCCAGGTGACCGGGATAAACCCTCCTCCTCTGGAGAGAACTCCTTCGCTCATCAAAGCCATTTCTCTCTATGCCATTCCCAGTATTTTGAAGACGGAGCCGATGACGATGTCCAGCCGTCAGACTGTGACAGGGTTTCGGGGTCTCTGTGGTGTTCGAGCTGCGAGGATGTTCCCGTGTTTTTCCCATCATGTTTCCTGGCTGTGTTCAGTCACGACGTTCACCAATCGCAGGCGGCGTTCGGCGGGCCGTTCCCAGCGGTTTGGACCGGGCCTCCCCGGCTGCACAGAGCTGTAATCTAATTTTCTCCTTAAAGACGGCGATGAGAGCAGCAGAGTGGAAACATGTGGGGCAAAAGCAGGCCTGCGAGTCGCATCCAGACCCGACGAGTCCCCGAGGGTCGACTCTGACCTGAACAGACGCTTCAGGATCAGTTTCAAACAGTGATGAGCATTAACGAAGAATAGAGTTTAGGTTTATTAGTCTCCATAATGGAGAACTCTGTCGTGGGTAAGAGTGAACGAGAGAGCAAAATTAACAGGAAAAATGTAAATTAAAACATCAGTCAGCCCAGTTTGGGCCCACTGAGACAAGTTAGGACCGTTCAAGACCAGTAAAAAGGATTTAAAGCCATTTTGGAGCTGCTAAGAACAATTAATAACATTTAAGAGGTTTCCAGATTATTCCACTTTATGTAGACATGTGGATGAAAACATCCTCCTGCTGATGAGAAGGCCGGAATTGTTGTTTTTACACGTCAAACTTCACCAAAAGATCCCGTCACCTCAAATACCAAACTAGCGGGGACACGCTCTCAGGTCCTGAGGTCCGGACTCAAACCCAGAAACTCTGGATGTGAGAAAAACAGCTAAAGATCTGACAGTAAAGACGGCGAGTGAACGGACTGCAGCGGGCTAGGAAACTGACGGGTCGTCTGTTTCCTGCCGCGAACTTCCCGCGCTCTGGCTCTGCTGATTGGGCGCCTGCTGGTTACATAACGGCGGCGCTCGCGGGGACTTTCCTCTGTGAAACGAGAACCATGCAGAGCGACTCGCACGAGGCCCCGCGGGGCCCCGGGGTGAGCCGCTGCCGGCAGCGGTCCCCCGCCGGCGTGTTCGCCGGCCTCGCGCCTTCTGATGCGCCGCGCACACAACATAATCGCAACCACACACACGCTTGTGAATGGAGGTCTAAAGGCTGCGTGTCTGCTGGAGTCGTCAGCTGATCGGTTCACACCGCAGTGAGAAACGCCGCAGGCGAGACGACAACGTTCACACAGCAGAGACGCCAGAGCAACGCCACAAAAACCGCACATTTACTGTTTGACAGGAACGCTTGTGTGTGTGTGTGTGTGTGTTAGGCTACATGTGCTCATGTTGAGTTGAAAATTATGACATCCCAACTTTTCTGCCACAGGCTGTAAACAATTTTGTTTTCAGCATCACTTTAAACACCACAGCCGCGGGGCTTCTAAAACTGTAAAGAATCGGGTCACTGATAATAATCCGGGTCACCTGCAACGATCCAGGTCACCGGCGGCGATCCGGGTCGCCTCCGGTCGCAATGCTAACCTCAACAACATTAAAGGATGTTTTGAACGATCCAGTGCCATCAGAGCGCCGCCTCGGCTGCGAGGAGCAGGAGGAGGACTGGAGCTGGACGCTTCTGAGCTTAATTACATGAACAGAGAGGGAACGACCGGGGAGGGGTTGGCTGTGCATGTGGACAAAAAAACCTCAAGTACCGAGTTGTAGAAAAAAAAATGTCGCAGGTCATTAGAGAAATATTAGAAAGCCTAACAATAGAAATATCCATGGAAAATAAGAACATGTAATAAGCTGTATTTATAGCACACCAAACTGTAATCTGGACATCTGCAGGGAATAGTTTGAAGAGAAAATATTGTGTAAGGACTGGACCACAACTGGCAGAAATCTCCCAGAGCCTGGAACAACGGAAGAGCGGAATATTGATCTCATAAATACCAGTCCGAGCTCGCTCTTTCTCACAGCAGGGGAGCAGAAATAACTTTGAGATATTGCTCATAAATGTAAAAAAAAAAAAAGAAGAAAAAAAGATTCTCTTACTATGTGATAGAAATAAGCTCATAGTCAATAAAATTACTATTGAAGCTGTTCAACCATTGACAGAAATCTGTAATCTGTCATTCCAAACATATAAATCTCCAAACACGACGAAAAAAGCTAAAGTCAAACCATTTTTCAGGTCTACACAGGCACCAACGCAGTATCTGTTTCCTGACTGCCACAACTTTATCAACGTTTAGAAAAGCTCTTTGTGGACAGAACAAACAAATTCATTGATTAAAAACACACTAATTTAATTTTGCCAGGATGGCTTCAGATCACAAAGGTCCACGTGACTCGCAGTTCTTGAATTAATAGAAACAACCAAGAGGTCTACAGTCAGAGGAAGTTTGCACTCTGGATTTCCATTGATCTTATGAAAACATTGGACATAATAGATCATGAAATATGAATGAATGAATTACATTTACACTTCAATGAAAAGCTATTTAAGTAACGGACAACAACTTGTGGAAACGGGGGATTTCCTGTCATCATCGGACACTGCTCACGGCGTCCCACAGGGGTCGGCACTGGGACCCAAGCTGTTCATACTACACATACATGATATAATATGAAGACTGAGAAGTGCTCCCGTTTATTTTGTTTTCATAAGACACCAGTAGTTTTTTTTTCCAGGTGAGAATTTACAGCAGCTCATGGAGGAAATCACATCTGACCTGAGTAAACTCAGACGGTGGGTTGACTCACTCGATAGAAATAAGGCGAATTCCCAGCATGCTGGAACTGCACCTGGACTTAAGGACTTAAACAGAACCCTAGATCAGATCCAAAATCAGGCTCTGCTCAGATGTCAGGATGAACCTGGGTCTGACTGCGACCTTCTGCAGCACTGGGTCCGATCAAGTTCCTGGGCCTGGTTCTTGTCACAACAGTGTTCTATTAGGGACCAGTTTGGAACGAAACACGGAGTGGGTCCTGGACACAATCTGAGACCTAATCCTGGAATTGGACCTGATCCTGCACAGGAACCGGTCTCCTGGGTTATGTAAGCAGACTTGATTGGTCGCAGTCTTGCAGCTGAAGAACACCTCGGGGTCTGGGACACATGGAGCTGCTGGTGGTCCACGTGCCGCCCCATTCCAACAGTTCAATAAGATCCTGCAGCGGATTCCGGACTGCAAACCAAAGCAGAACCAGGTGGGTACGAGGTACAGACGCCACAGATCCACTCCGGAGGAGGAACTCTGTGAACTCCCGGAACGACATGTGGACACAAAGCGTCTGTCTGCCAGCACGGCGCAGGAGGCGCTGGAGGAGGAGACGCAGGAGGCGAGGAGGCGACAGAGGTGCACGGTGATGAAGGCGCGCAGGAGATGAAAGAGGTGCACGATGATGAGAAGGTGCAGAAGGGGGGAGATGCAAAGAGCTGAAAGAGGGAAAGGTAGAGAAGGAGGTGCAGCGGCAAGAGGAAGAGAAGATGCAGGAGCTGCAGAAAGAGGAGGTTCTGCAGGAGGAGGTTCAGTCAGACGAGGTGCAGGAGCCGGCGGTGCAGCTGAGGCACTGGGTACAGCAGCAGGACGTGCAGCCGTGCACAGCAGGAGGCGGCGCGGCGGTGAGCCTCAGTCTGACTGGGTCACTCCAGCTTGGTTCACGTTCAGAGCGTCGGCAGGATGATGAGAGTCAACGTGACAGGAGTCCTGTGTGTGCAGCCAGCGTGCGTCACAGCTTCCTCTGGAGATGATCCACTCCATGTGTGCGCCGCTCGCCTCCGCCCGCCGCCTCCTCACCTCCTCAGCCTGTAAACTGAACATCCCGCGTCCCTGATGCTGCTGGGAGTCGATAAACTCCATCAGATTCCAGTGAATGGCAGGGCGTTGTGTGATTTCCCCTCGGACTGCACAGCAGTGGCAGACGCTGACCTCTGACCCCGCAGGCCTTCGGGAAGGCTGTGAACAGGCTGAGGCTGAGGATTGTGGGTAATAACAATAATCATGGCAGGGCTGTCATCTCTCGCAACCTGATCTGAACCCTCATCTCTCATGTCCTTTCATCTCTTCTCTCTCTCATCACACGGTTTCTGTTCTTGGACTGTGTCTCTGCGTTTCGTGGTCCAGAGGGTTTCAGAGGTCCTGGGTTTGATTCCAGGAGTCTTCATAAGTCTTAATGAGTAGTTCAAATTTTCAAAGTTCCAATCCAGGCTCTAGATGTTCACTCTTTGTGCTTTGAGGATTTTTTGAAACGGTTTCAATAGTATTTATCCAAGATTCTCGTTCATTCATAAAAGTTTCTGCCAGTTTCTGCCGTAAGCTGATCTTCTGACGGATGCCTCAGCTGACCTGTGACTTGCAGACGTGCCGCCTGTGAGTCTCTGCCTGAAGCCTTTCTCTGTGTGATGGACAGTTGGGTCCTGAACGTTTCAGGTGTCCTGGGTGCGAGGGGCGGACTTGTGACGGCGCAGCGTGGAGGAAACGCACAACACATGACGGCCTGAAACTCAATCCGCTTCTCAGCACAATGGCAGCCACATGGAGCCCCTGAAGCCCCGCGCACACCCGGCCAGCCAGCAAACGTGGGCCACGCGTGGAAGCGAGGAAGTCACCTGGAAACACTTGGGATTCTGGGTAATTCCCCCCCCCCTGAGGTCGTTACGTGAGCGATGTTAGCAAACGTTCGTGAGCACGTGTTCGCACCCGTCAGAGAGATCAAGTAGCTTAAGCTGAAAATAAAACCAACAAGCGCTAACATCAACAGGCTGTCTCCGTCAGACGACGAGCGCCGAGCGTGTGAGGCAAAACCTGGAGAACGGGCTTGTTCATTCAGGGTCAAATGTACAGTGAGTGACAGCTTTGAGTCGTTTTTCCCAGAAAACTTATCCGCTGTCTATTCACCGTGTTTTTGATGCGGACAGGAATTCATGAAACAAATATTTGACGTTCTGCTGAACCTGCTCTGTGATTGGACGGCAGACGACTGGAACGAATGCTACATGGCCACAAAGCTTTCTTCCTCTGCTTTCTGTTCAATACGGATTTCATGGATCATCAGTGAATAACCACTAAAACTGGTTTAAAACTTCCACACGGCTTATCATAACTATTTGAAATGAACTTGCAGGGACATACCGGCTACTTTTCCATATTCTGTCCATATGGAAGAGCTCCTCAACGTGTTATTCCATATTATTGACTCAATCCAGTAGAGTTCCAGTAGAGAATCCAATAAAGGTGTTTTTGATGGATTCTGGATTGTATATGTTGGAGCTTCAGTGCTGTGAAAACCAGATTATTAGCAGCACTTGGATCCATGTCTTTACTTTTTCAACTCTCAAATGTTGCTGAGTGGAATCAGATAATCCAGATGTTTAAAGGAACTTGTTTTCGGATCTCTTGGTGGGGACTCGTTTTCCAGATCCACCTGATTGATGATGGAGTATTTGCAGCTGCATGAAAGGTGACCTGAGGTCCCTCTGAAAGCCTCTGACCCCCCCCGGTGAACCACAACCCGAAGAGAGCAAAACCTGAGCGCCCGAGCGTCTCCAGAGCTGCTGTGGAAGACATCAGGAGGTGGAGCTCTTCACGGATCCTCCAGCGCTCAGGGTTTCCCCCGGACTCCGGCCTTCACCGCGTCCTCCCTCTTCAGCCAGGGCCAAGTGTGAGTCTCCTCAAACAGGGGAATCCCAGGCCAGATGGGAGGAGAGGGGGAGTCCGTCCACATTGTAACTCATCCATCAGAGAAACTCCAGGGAGGAAGAGGAGGAAAGAAGCCAGGGAACAATGAGGGAAACATTTGGAGCAAACATTAGGGAGACCGGAGGAGGTCCGGAGGGTCTGAAACCGTTCCACATGAAACAACACGCAGCAGTTCAAGGAAAGAAAAGTACTTCGACACATTTCAACTGATTTCAGGACGGAGACTCGGCGTCGATACGCCTAAAATCACCAAAATCAACAAGAGCCACGGCAGTCTGAGAACCGCAGTCACAGCCAGGTCAGAACATTTTGTCTTGAGACGGTGCCTGAAAATGGGCCCAGACCAACAAACCCATCCGAACAGCACAAAGGCCTCGTCTCATACTGATCGAAAACCGCAGATCCAACACGTTACATAACCGCTCGCCGAGTCTGGAAAAACAAGAAGCGAGAAGGTTCAGTCTATAAAGGAAGTGAATTCAAAGTGCGCCCGCAGAGACGAGCAGGAGGATCTCCAGGGACCCAGAGGTGGAAGAACATCCATCAAGCTGTCAGAGGAGGAGACGCAGGTTTCATCTGACCGCCGAAACATTCACGTCTGCATCCGAACACGGAGCCACGTTCGCCCGGAGGAGGCCGGACCCCTGCGGACCCTCGTCTCCCTGCACGGAGCGGGCGCCGGAGCTGAGACGCATCGTTTCCAGGGTGGAAAAACAACATGGAACAGATGGACGATGTTCAGCAAAGACTTCCAGCAGGTGCAGGAGAAAAACAGGAAACACCGATCTGGTTGTAAAGGAAACCACAAGGCCTCCTAAATCCAATTTAATCATTCTAAGACCAAAGAAACCTCAACAGAAGTCTCAGAAGTCTTGAGAATCACAATGGAACTCTTTGAGGACGTCCAAATCTGCAACAAAGCTTTTTCAAATCTTTGAAAGGACTGATCATTTGAATCTCAGTGCAGACCTTTATGTCCTTCTGTGTGATCCTTGACATCAACTGCACCAAAACAATTGGAAGTGTCACATAAAAACAACAAAACCTTAATATTTGCCTCGGAAACCAGAACAAGCATGAAAACATTTTCTTCAGGACCTCAAGTTCATCAGCAACAGCTTCTAAAACCTCTGCAGTGACTTTTCCTAGCGTCAACAATCACTGGGACCTGGATCTCCGAGACCTCCCGAAAGACCTCTGCAACATCAACGAAGACCCTCAGAACCTGTTCCGAAGGTTCAAACTAGCGCTGTACGATTTGGGGAAAAGGTGCGATTGGCGATTAGGTGGACAATATTGCGATTTAATGAAAAAAGTTGGTTCATGAGTCTACAGACTTGCTTGGTTATCACGGGGAATAAATCAAGGTAAAAGCAGAGATGGATTACTGAGGATTTTAAATGTGTAATAATTCTCAAAATATCCAAACCTACTGTATACAAACAACAGGGTCCAGCACAACAGTACTGTTTTGTTTTTATTCAAAATAGCACAATTATGCATTGTACAAACTAAAAAGGCACATCTCTAAACTGAAAACAGTGTGAAGTGTCGTCTGTGTGATACATACACTGGAATGATAACACAAAACTTTACCACAGAGAGGGTTGGGCGCTATGAACAAAATCTTATATCACGGTATCAGAAATTTCATATCACGGTAACGGTATATGTAACGGTATGTATTTTTCCCCTGTAAATTCAAATAATTGCTTAAAAATAACCAAACTGTCACATTTGCTCATTGTCCCGTTTTATTTTTTAAACTCCGGTTTATAAAACTTCAATTATAAAAAAAAAAAAATCACACCATGAAATAAAAAAAGAGCTGAGTTTTTAGCGTCACTCCCGGAGCCGCTAGTCTCTGCGTCCGCCATGATGGCTCCACCTCTCCTCTCCTGGATACGCTGGTGTTGTTCGCGAGCGCACCCTGTGCTGACCTGACCAATGAAACGCAGCGAAACAAACCCCGCACGACGTCGGGACGCGCTGTGAAAATGCAAAAACACACCCAAACAACTGCGCTCCGGCTGTCCTGTTAGCGAGTGCAGACGACTTGCAGCAGACATCTGCTCTCTCTCCGGGTTAGGGTTTTTTTTTTTACACTTTTTTTTAATAATTGCACAATAGCACCCCTGCGATTACGTAATTGCACGTGCTGACATTGCGATTGCGATCGCGATTGCGATAATCGTGCAGCACTAGTTCAAACGTTCAACTGGGGTCCCACAAACCTCCTGAATGATCTCCAAAAACACACTGAATGCCTTCAAGAACTGGAAAAAATCTCAACTGAGATCTCCTCAACGACCTTTGATCACATCCATCACCTCATCAAAGAACCAGAAAACGTCTACAACGCCCCTCGATCACTACAAACCAAACAAACCTTTCTAAGAGCTGTGAAATCTCAAATAAACCACATAAATTCTTCAGGGCCTTCACAACATTAGCAAAGACTTCTGAAATCTCATCAACGACATTTTGAGCCTTGAGAATCCTCCTGAAAACCTCCTGAGCAGCCCTAAAATCCTGGATTGAGACTTCTGACTCCTTAATGACCTCTGGTCCTCGTTCTGCCCTTTGGACGTCCTTAAAGACCTGCTCAGCCTTTTTAGTGTCCGAGCTAAATCACCTCTGCCACTTCCTGGCAGGGCTCTGTGTGGAGGCTCAGCTCTCCACCGCCTCCCCGGGATGTTTTCTTTCCACTTGGAGGCTCGCCGCCGTTAACGACACTCGTTTGTCAGCGCTGTCGTGCCTTTACGAGTCCCATCATGCCGCGTCCTCCCTCACAGATCCTCTTTCAGCACAATAAAACCTCTGAATTTACAACTGCCGCTCAAGTTCAACAACACCGGCCAGATAAAGATGAGGATTGGACGGTGTACCTGCTCCTTGAAATCGTTCAAGCCTTTTAAGACACTGAGTACTTATCTGGACTTTCGGAATCTGCCTTCAAATACCAGCTTCATCTATGAGCAGTTCCATCAGGTGCACGTTCAGTGACATCGGAAAAGTGAAGTTTCACCACATGACGGAGGCCATCTTTAAAGAAAACAAACTTCTTCTGTTCAAACAAGCAGACAACAGCTGCTGCTGTGCTCTGGTGGGGGTGTGTCAGCGGCACTGTGGGATCCCAAGACCTCAGAGAATGTATTTAACAAGGCCCAGCATGTTTCAGCAATCTCAACAAAGACCTTCCAACCCCCAGAGACCTCCACCACTTCAACAGCACCCCTCCGACCTCAATAAAACACCTTCAAATCCTCGCAAAGATTAAAACCTCGGCAGACCTACTATTTGAGCAAAGACTCTCCGAACTGCACTGAGAGAACGGGTTCAGAGAGGCTCAGCAAGAATGCGCAAAAACACCAAGAACCCAAAACCCAAACAAATTGTAAAGACAGCGAAAACTTAAAGGGGCCTCTGAGGTCTATCAAAAAACTGTGGAACATGGTCAAAAACTCTCCACAGTCACTTTCAAAATCTTGTAAAAACCTGCCCACAGGTCCCGAAACTCTCAGAAGAAGCTTCCAAAACCTCCACAGCTTCAAAACAAAAAACCCCAAAAACCTCAGCAAGAGCCAATGAAGCCTCTTCAAGGTTTGTACAACTTTCAACCCCTTCGAAACGTCAACACGCACTAAAAACTCCTCAAGGGCTCTACGGCGCCGACGGAACCTTCTCAAGCCTTCCAGCGACCTTCAAGTTTCAACAGACTCCTAAAAACTTTTACAAAAAATTCCAAAACCAATTAAAACCTTCACAGAGACCACAG
The DNA here is from genome assembly GCF_902148845.1 of Salarias fasciatus. Classification (NCBI taxonomy): domain Eukaryota; kingdom Metazoa; phylum Chordata; class Actinopteri; order Blenniiformes; family Blenniidae; genus Salarias; species Salarias fasciatus. The sequence continues at coordinate 15,129,111 of NW_021941230.1, forward strand.
AAACTTGGCTAATTACCCCATAAACATCTGCAAGACCTCCACAATCTCAGCAGAGCCCGAGAATTCTGAGACTTCCACAAACCCTGAAAACTTTAAGGACGTCTACGGACTTATCTTGGTCGCAGAACTCTTCTTATCACCTTTTTGGGTTCTGTTTTCAGGACCCTCTGAAAGGCCCCCCCCCCTCTGAGGGTCCGGGTGGCGGAGCCGAGGCCGTTCTGGCTCTGCCTGAGCGGAGCGAGCCAACCTGGTTACATAAGCAGGTTTTTGTTCCTCTGCAGGCTGAAGTTACAGCAGAGCTGGCACACACTCGCACTCTTCCTCTTCTTATTTTCTCTCGGCGGCAGACCTCCACATTTCCCTCACAACGCGGCCCGTTTTGTCCGCCGTCCACTAAAAAAAAAAAAAAAATGCACACGGTTACCATGGCGACCGTACATAAACGATATATCATCCTCGCTGTGGTTTCAGAGCTGGAAAACTGACGTAATCGAGCGCCGTCCTCCGCTGGATGTGCGAGAGCGGGGGTCTGCGGTCGGGTGTCTCACGCCGGCGGCGGCAGCGGAGGGGGTTTATGGGTAATATGAGGATGGATGGATAAAAATCCCCCAAAATGTTCCCGTCCGGCATTTTAACGGCTCCACATGCTGGCGAGGAGCGGCGCTTCGCTTCAGGCTGTATGAAGACGTCATTTTGTCGCCGGCGCCCGAGACCACCTGAGAGCCTCAGTCCGCCCGGCGCTGCCAGCACATGACCGAAGGCCGCCGCCGGTCCACCAGGGTCTCACACACACACACACACACACACACACACATACAATGCAACCATCATGTCTGAACTGAGGGAGGAAACCCACTGGCTCAGGCAGAACATGCAAACTCACCACAAACCTCAGAGTCTGAAATCAAGTCTTTTTAGTCAAATAGCAGGTTTTTTTTCCTCCAAAATCACGACATGCTTCTTGACAACACTGCATCTCTGCACCTGCACAGGTGTGATTGTTCAAATTCTGACTGCCAGTCTCAACATTTCAGTTTTATCTGTATGAAGTCTTTCATTCCATGTTGAAAAGACATTTTGCTTGGAAAATATTTAACGCAAAAAAAAAAAACAGCAACACTTTTGTAGTCAAATGTGGTGACTATCTTTGCATAAATATATCTTGTTTGTGATGTTTTTAAGATGGCAGTTTCTAATTTTCTCTTTAAACAGCTGATGTCCGTTCAAAGAGTTTAAAACTGCAAAGTTAATTGTAAACACTATTTCAACCTATAAAAAAAAAACACCAGTGGGTAAATAACAGTGGTATTTACTCAGTGAAGACAACTTCTCCTCCATCATGAGTCCACAGGCTGACTTGATCCATCTTTATCCGCCACCAAGCCTCCTTCCTGCTTGAAAGCAACACGTTTCCTCAGTGAGTGGATTGATTGGGGGCGTCACCACAGTCAATAGGCTCCATCTGATTGGCTCCGGGAGGACCAGCCATGACTCTGATTGGTTAAACTAGGTGTCTATCAAGAGAGTTTGTATATTATATATATTATATTATATATAAATCAAAAATTCTGCTGAGTTGCTAATACTTGCTCACCTATTTAAAATATCCAATATACTGAACACATCAAATAATACAAATAAAGAATCACAATCTGTGTGTGCATTTTACACCTGATATTAAAATAAAAGTGAATTTCATATAACAGGATGACATTGGGTGTAAAGTGACCCCGTGACAAGTTGTTTGCAGATTTCTAAGATGCAAAGGTTCAATATGAATGAGATGTCCGTTATATTTACAGGATATTATCAGTGAGACGGTTTAATCAAGGAGCAAGAATGTGCTGCAAACATCAGCTCTCTGTATGCATTTTATTCACAATGAATGCTCATGATATTTACAGGCTAAAGTGAACAAATAGAATTTTCTAAGTTAAAAATTAAATCCAAACAGCTGGTTTCTAAACTGAACACGGACAAGCTGCCAGTCCGACACGGCAGTGACTTTTTCGAAAACTGCAACCTGAGGACGGGGAAGCTACCGATGAAACTTGTCATTTGGTTTCGCAGCAGCAAAGCACCATGGGTAATGTCCTTTTTAAAATATAAAATCCATCTCACTGTTCCTGTGACTTGAATTATTCAAATTTTATTAAAAAAAAAAACATGTTCATATTCAAAACAGAAATACATTCAGACTGATTTTTTACAAAGCACTTCTTTGTGTTCAAATGATCCCTGCTCGTTAACAATAACAACAATACTAAGAGTTAAAGGCACAGTACGTCACTCCGCCACACTGTACAGGAAGGAGGTGAAAGTCTTGGAGCTGCACAATGTTTTCTGGAAAATAACGAAATATTACAGCATGTGTTTAAATCACCTCGACTCAGCCAGCTGTGAGAATCAGAACGTTTGCCGCCATGTCGGTCCGCACCGAAATTTTATACAAACTCCAGTCGTACGTTTCTGTCATATTAAGGAGACAAAAGCAGTGGCAGAAATGTTGTGACTAAAATACACTGTCTTCATATACATATAAAAACATTTCTGCTGTGCAAACTGCAGGAAGCCTCCGGCGAACGTGTAGCTATATGCTGGCAGACGGCGTGCGCCTTATGGATGGAGCGGCGGCGTCCATTGTGGCCATGCCAGAATGTTCCTCAGAGAAAATGAGTGTTTTAGGTGTCTGTGCCGCTGCCTGCCGTGAAGAGACTGTGGCGTTCTTCCTGATAAATATCGTGCGGCGTGACGACGAAGACAATCGGGGAGCCAGCTTCCCTCCATGAAACAATGTCCAGCCTCTCTCAGTCCGCACGGTGCCACAGCGGCCATGTTGGCCATGCCGCTCGTCCCCAGCTCGCTTCCACAGGAAGTTGTCGCTCTCTACCATTTCCCTGGGATGGGCGTCCCGCACTCGTACCAGGAAACGTAGCTGATGTGAGAGCGACCGCCGATCTGTCCGAAGTGAACCGGCTCCTGACGGACGGCCCGATAAAAACCTGCAGAGGAGGCAGAGTTCACTGACTGTAGTCGTGTCGCACTTACAGTCGCACCGATTGTACGAGGACTGTATTAGCAATCTAAAGGGTGTCTGAAGTACGATTGTGTGACACCTCCAGGTGTTTACAGTCTTAACACACCATCACCACATATGTGAATTCAAAGTGGCGCCCCCTGCTGGGCTGAATGCTCATGACGCATCAGACACACGAAGTCTATGTTTTCCTTCACAGGTGTAGCATAAATGGGCCTCAGTGGTCACAACAATGGAAGCGGTCCAAACTCAGACGGAATTCTAGAGTTTTCAAGAAGTGAATCTGTGAGGTGAGTACCTGCTCTGGAGGGCAGCTGGTCCGCTTGGAGCTGACGACCCGTTCGTCCATCCAGGAACGAGTCTACGAACTGACAGTGGTCCTCACCGAAACCCGTCTGATCCCCAATGTTGTAGAATTTACCTGCGGTGAGGAAGACCAGTCAGTTAAGATCGTAGGTCTGGTCCCACCGCATGCAGGCCCAAGGATCAGTTCTCGCCACGGGACCACTTCAGCTCGGACTGAGAAACTAGCTCTGGAGTCACAGTGATGCAGGATCCAGTCTGACCAGGACTACTAACCATTGAGAGAGTCGCTCAGGTAGATCTTGTAACGCAGAGAGTTGCAGAGCTGGACACCAACAAACTTGCGGTACCAGGTCCTCTTCACGTACTGCTTCCCATGGCAGTCAGAATACGAGTCGGTCTTGAAGGGGAACTGAGTCCAGATGGCATCTTTTCCTGAACCCAACACAAAGATTCTAAACCTGAAGCCAGTCTGGTGCAACCATTACCACGATTACTGAGATTCGCCGACTTACCAGAGACGTTCTCGCTCACCCGAGGATCAGCTGAGGAGAAGACAAAAACAAGACCATTATTGTGACTGTCGAAGATTCCTATTCTTAAATGCTGTGGCGAGGTGGGGCAGTGGGAAGCTCTGGCGTACCCGACTCGGTGTTGAAGGACACAGGTTCACTGGGGGGACCGGTGCCCAGCTCATTCTTGGGCTTCACTTTGAACTCGTAGCTGAGAAGCAGAAGAAGAACCAGATGTGGAGATCAGAATTTTATCTCCGACATTCATTGCAACTTTTTACTTATAACTTCAGACTGCAGAGTTCAAAACCCAAAACTAAACTATGACTTTTTTCGCTTGAGCAGATCAACTTCCTTTGCTGCAAACATCAGACGTACTAATCCTACTCAGTGAAATACTTCACCAAATAGTGAACAGTACAGAGAGAACAACAGCGGCTGTTTTCTCATGCTAAAGCTCATATTCAAATCAGTGAGCAGTTAATATTGAAGTGAATGAGTTGTTTCATCTGGACAAGCGTGTGGTTAAAACCTCCTTCTAGCTCCTGAAGCTTGAAAAAACTCTGAAGGTTTTCACCAGTGAAACCAGCTGAAGTTTAACTGGATGAAACTGATTCCTGGAGCGTCTCAGACCTGCCGAAACCTGCAGCAGCTCCGTCTTGCTGTGTGACTTCATCCTCTGTAAATAAAGTCCGAGCCGGAGCAGCTCCCCGACTCAGCTCCTGTTTCTGCTCAAAGTCACACAGCCAGCGCCGTCTGCTCCTCCTCCTCCTCCTCCTCAGCAGCTGCTTTTCCCACATCGAGCCTCATTAAAGCGTCACGGGCGAACGGCATGTTTTACGTGGTTGTGTTTGTGGAGCTGGAAGCAGCGCCAAGCTGCAGATGTTCCCTCAGCATCACCATAAATCCCCCCCACCCCCCGAAACCTTTCACGTTTATGCATCTGATCTGTAAATTCGAGCCGGAGTGTGACGAAGAAGCATCTGCAAGAGCTCACCTGCTTTCCGGTTTCAGGTTCTCCACCGCCGTGTGCGTCTGGTTGGTGGTCAGGATGGAAACCTGCTCGCCGTCTGGCCCTTTAGCCGTGGAGATGACTTCATACTCTGAGCAAGACGCAATCACCAGAACACATCAAGAAAACACACGTAATTCCAAAAATTCACAGCAAATAAACAGTTTTTTTTTTAGCATCTATGCTAACTCTTTCCATTTACTTCCAGTCATTGTGTTGAGCTACGATAAACATTCCTCTATGTCATTAATGCTAGCTGCTAATAAATGGATTAAGAACTGTATGCTAACTACTTCCATTTACATCTCACATACATTCTTCAGTGTAATTGTTCATAAAAGTCGATTCCTTTGCTGGTTCTTTCTCACCAGTGGTGTCGTTGTCCGTTTTCTCCCAGTCCAGGATGACGAAGGAGGGACATCCCTCCACCGTCACCACGGTGAGGTTGGAAGGTGGACTCCTGGGCGGCGCCGTCACATTCGTCTCTCCGGGCTCGCTCTCAGGGAAGAAGTTCAGGGAGGAGGTGATGGAGCACGGCTCGTCTGGCTTCTTCCCGGTTTTGTAGACCACATGGGGCGCTGCGGCAGGACAGGGGGTCAGTCAGGGTGGCGCACAACGCACAGGGCTGAGAGGTCGCGGGATTCAGAACTCACCGACGTAGCGCTTCTTGCCCAGAGCGTCAAGGTCGGAGGTGGGCTGCGCTTTGAACAGGTCGGACTCCTCCCAGGTTTCCTGTCGAGTTGCTAAAAGGAAGAAACACAATGAGAAACAAGCAGAAAGACTCAGAGCAGCTTCAGAGTGAGGCGGTGGTCCATCATACCGGTGGGCGTGGGCGCGGCGGTGGTGGTGGTGGTCTGTCTGCGCTCCGGTTTGGTGGGTTTGGCGGTGGGGGAGGTTGGGACTTTAGTCTTGAGGAGGGGTAAGTCGACACTCTGTTTGAGGCTGTTGACTTTGTCTGGAGGGAACAGTGATGGGAACAGTTGGCCTGAGGCGTGGGGGTGTTGGGAGACAGGACGCTGGATCAGGCCATTGGGGGTCTTACCGGTTTCTCCGGGTTTGCCCACCAGGTTCGGTTTCTTGTTGATCTGAATGGACGGACGAGCAGGAGACCCTGAAATGGGCCACAAACATCAGCATCCTTTTCACCAGCAGCAACCGACTGGTTCGACTCTGTTTCTTCATGAACTGGTTTTAAACCGGTTTTCTAATGGCTCGCAATTGGTTATAAAATGGTTTTAATGTGGGTTTAAACTGATTTTGAATGGGCTTGAAACTAATTTCAACTAGCTTTATAACAATATGAATGTGCTCTTAGACTGGTCTTGAACTGATCCTAATTATACTTGAAAAAGATTTTAAACTAGTTTTAGTCCAGTTCTGAACTCATTCAAACTGGTTTTGGTCCATTGGTAGACTTTAATTGCATAATAATCCAGTTAAATCAGTTTTGAACTGGTGTCAGATTATCTACAAACCAGTTCCAGAATGATTATTCAGGCGGTGGGCCTGACTGTAGCCCTGCTGATGACATTGTTACAGTTATAATTACACCACTTAAAGCAAGAGTCTGGCTTCTCAATATTGAGATTCAGACTTTGATTGATTAGATTTGGACCACTTTCAAAGAACTTAAGAGTATGTTTTTCCCTTTTTCTAGACTGGTTTGGAATGGTTTTGGGGAAGCATTTGACCATCTTTTGGTGGTTTTTGCACCACTTTTAGACTGACTGTATAGTGCAGTGAAGGATCTACCGAACCAATATTGGATCAGAACAGTTTTTAGCTGTGCAACACTGAACATTGACAGCAGACGGTCAGCAAGCAGAACCAACCCTGACGTAGGTCCAACAACCAGAAGGAACATTTCACCACATGAGAAACCAGCAGAAGCTCCACAGTGGGACACAGAGACAGCAGGATGGGTGGACAGATGAACTGATGGATGCAGATGAATTAATAAAACAAACACACCGAATGAAGACAAACAGCAGGGGGCGCTGCAACTGCAGATGAAGGGTGAACAATGAAACACAGAGACAAAGACAGGGTTTTTACCAAGTCTAGGTCGGGACCATAAGGCCGGTTTGACCGCAGAGCTGCCGCCATGCGGCTGTCCGTTCACTGGTGGGAGAAAAATCAGCGTTACAGAGAGGAAGATCTTTGTTTGTGAAAAGTGAAAAGGACATGACAACCAAACGAGTCCACAAACCATTTATCTGTAGTTGTTTTGAGTGGCTTTTCTTTTTGTTTTGCACCTAGTTTTACTCAGCTGGTATTTGTTGGTGTTTTGTGTCACTTTGTGACTGTTTTTTTGTCTGTCTCTGGTTGTTTGTTTGGCTTTAGATTTTAGTGTAAGATTATTGCGCTGTTTGTTTACATGGTGACAGATTTTATTGGACTTGTTTGGTTTTAATGCTCAAAGATTAAAGACGGAGCTTTTGGATGAAAATGAAAGCAGTGACAATAAAAAGAGCCCCAGAAAGACTTTTGCAGGAGGAAAAGCTGGGAGGTTTACCCCCAAGGACCCCTGAGGTCGGGGACCAGCTGTTGGGTCTATAGAGGGGAAAGAGGGGCCTCGCGGATCCGGTCTGTTGGGGCAATGCAGGGCTGTTGGGGCTCAGAGATCTGCTGTTGAGACCTAAAAAAGGAAGAGGAGTGGGGTTACAGGTGGCTGTGTGCTGGAGGAAGAGAAGCGAATAGCAGGGTTAGTGATGGACCCTGCAGCATGATGGAGTTTAGGTGATGGCGTCCATGACCAGCGATGGGAGCTGCATGCTCCTGTGGATGAAATGTCGAAGAGAGCCAAGCTGCAGAGTTCAGGAGAGAGGACCGATCAGAATTACCCCAGCTGTTAGTCTGAGCCCTCTCATTGGCCAGAGATCTCAACAATGCTGATCTGTCCTTTGATTGGCTGACAGCTGTGGGGGCGAAAACAAGGATGAGTTTGTTAATCAGAGGCAGACTCCACAAACAGAATCATCCTGAGCCTGTCGGACTAAAAAGAAGAACAGATGAAAAGAGAGGAAGAAGAGGAAGAAAAAGAAGAGCGTGGAGAAAAAGTGAAGTTTTGAACTGAAGTCAAACTGTTTGCAGACAACAGTCGGCTCTCTGAAACAAACAAACACCATCCCTCATCTCTGGATCGTTTTCACCAAAACTGATGTTAGAGTGAAACCATTGCCTGTGGACACTTGACGACACCAACGTATGTGAATACTTCCGAAAACCGTTGTCTGCAAACACTCCTGATAGCCAGCCATTAGCTGTGGACAGTTCTGGATGCCATTGTCTGACAGCACTTCTGAAAATACTTTCGAAAATCATCATCTGGAAATACTTCTGGAAGGCATATCCCGTCTGAGAACCATTGTCTGTCAAAAACTTCTCAAAGCCACTGTCTGACAACACTCCTGAAAGCCACCGAATGACAACACTTCTGAAAACCCTCGTCTGAGAACATTGCACGCGGTACTCTCTTATTGACTTATGGAACATTTAGCACGTCCCCAGGTGATGCAGCAGTTTCGTTGGGAGCGACTGTGCGCTGGTTTCAGGCTCTCTGGGACCGACTTTAAGAGGACCAGCCTCAGAGGGATCAACAAAATGAATTACCAGCGGAGTGTGGTGGCTTGTTTGGTGCCTTAATGGATGCTTCAGTGGTCCGCCCGTGAGAAGAATGGCCGCTGGTGGGTGAGACAGTAATGCGGGAGGCAACAGTGGTACTGGTCTGAGGGGCCTGGGTGGCTTGGAACCATGGGGCGATTGGAGGGTCCTCTGGAAGGTGTGGGGCACTTCTAACCAAGTTCTCAGTGTCTGGGGCGAGAGGAGGTATAGAGGAGGTGTCAGGACTATGGTGGGTGTCTTCATCCTGAGCAGGACATTCAGAACCAAGTGGACAAGTTCTCTCTGAACCCTGCACAGGATTCAGGTGACCCTGGACCCTCCAAGAGCTGGACTCTGCAGGAGATCTGAGACCTCCAACGACATGGAGTCTGCAGGAGATCCGAGACCTCCCGCTGCCTGGACTCAACAGGAGATCTGGGACCTCCCACTACATGGACTTTACAGGAGATCTCGGACCTCCCGCTGCCTGGACTCTGCCGACTGAACGTGCAGATGTTTCCTCACAGGAAACTGTGACCACGTCTGCATCTGAACTTCAAACATGCTGCGACGTCATGCAGTCTGACCAAGGAGGAGCCGGTGGAGCTGGAAGAGTCGCAGGGTGAGGAGGAGTAAGAAGAAAAGTGAAGAGTCAGAGGTGGAGGAGGGGCAGAGGGAGATGAACTTAGAGGTAAAGGAGGAAGAGGAGGAGGAGGAGCAGGATAAGGAGAAACATGGCGGCTGAAGCACATTTGCGATCACATGGCCTTCAGCTGCAAGCTTGTTTTCTTTACCTTGGAGACTCTCCGCACGCCTCACTCAGACTTTCTGACTGGTTGAGAACATGCTGGCATGCAGCCAATCGCAGCAGCTGCACGGCCCCGCCCATGTCCCCTCCCCAACAGACCCCGCCCCCCCCCTTTGAATCCGCCCTCTCCCAGGTGCTGGGCATAAGCAGGTGAAGCCTGAAAGAGTGACAACGTGGTTACCGAGCAACGGGCGGGTGGGCTGAGGGACGGTTTCCTGCTGGCCGAGAGGAGGCGCTGTGGGACAAAACGAGGAGGTGCCCAGTGAGAGCGGAAGTAGTCAAGAGGAAGAGGAGGAGGGGGAAGAGGAGGGGAAGTCGGTGGAGGAGCACGGGGAGGAGTAATCACCAAAGGTGCGAGGAGCTCCAGGGAAGCCGCCATTTTTCAGTATGGTGGAAAATCGCCCCCTGGTGGCATTGTGCAGAGCTGCAGACACAATCACTGAGCTCGTGAGCATTTCAAGAATTACTTATAATTCAATAATAAATTTAATGGAATTGTTTAGACTACAGAATGTTAATCACTAATAAATTAATAGTCAAATAATGTGTTTTTAAACAATTAAAATAAAGGAGTGAGTTCATAAAACTTTAAGTAGGTCTAATGCCAAACTAAAAACTGTAAAAAAAAAAAAAAAGAAAAAGGAATAACTAAAAAGTATCCATTGAATTTACGTTATTGTGCGTTATTGTGATCAAAATTTGAATTTATGAGGAGATGCATGAGAGAAAACAGATCTAGTGTGGATGAAAGTCTCACCGGGACGTGGAGGGAAAAGACCATGAGGCTTCTGCAGAAACAAACAAAACACAAAAACGTTTCAGTTATTACAATAACTGCATTCACTGGCATTCAACTCAACATTATCCATAGTTATTATTATCAGATAAAAAAAAAAAAAACCTCTCAATTACTTCTTTGTTTTTACGTACCAGTGGATTCATGAGTGGGTTACGCAGCTTAAAAGTCTTCTGCGGGTTTTTATCTGAGAAATCCAGAGAAGAGGGATTTCATTGACCGACATCCTCGAGACAAAAAGAAGAACGTGAAAGGAAGGAGGCCGTTCTTCTTACTGCCCATGTTGGTGTTGTGGACGACTGGTTTGCTCCACGTGCCGCTGTTCTCGTCCTTGTTGGAGCGAACGCCGAACTCGTACGGTGTGTTGGGCTTCAGGTTGTCAACCACAGTGTCGCTGGTCGGACACGTTTGGTAGATCCACTTCCTGTTCCTCTCCCTGTAGCGGATGGTGTAGAACCTGCAGGAGCATGCCAGAGAAATAGCTTCACATCCTGCTGATCCGCATAATCCCAGAGAGGAGTCTAAATTGCATAATAGCGCACAAAAAAAAGTGATGAACACAATAACATCGGAAAAGCACATAAAGTGTTGAAAGAATGATGTCTGTAGAGAAGAGAAATGGAACAAACCCCCCCCCCCCCCCCCCCACCATTCTGGCATGTTGAACCACAGGCAGGAACTGACCCGTCCTCAAGACATTCGTCCAGGATGTTCCCTTCGTACGGCGTCTTTGCCATGTTTCCCCACGACAACAAGACCGCCGTTGGACTCACGGAACCAATCACCAGGTGCAGGGGTTTTTCCAGGTTGACCTTACCTGAGAAGGGAGGAGGGGGGGGACAGGTGGAATCAGGTCAGAACAGATCATCAGACCAGGTGAGACCAGTCAGGACCCGGGAAGCATGCTGTACCTGTACAGTGCTTCTTAACGTCATTGGTTGGAATCGGCTGAACAGCGATCAGGTACTTCGGTTCAGCGTCTGGAACCAAATGTGGGCGTCAGTCACGTCAAGGCGAAATGATAAAACAAAACACTGCAGAAAACTAAAGAAATGGCGCAAAGTCAAAACAGAGAAGCAAGAGAAGGTTTGCAGAAGGTGAACTGTGGCCGTGGGCTCATGCAGCGACACGTCGGCAGTGAGCGGGTTTGTTTTGTTTCCCTGAGCCGTGAGTGAGGAGAGGCTCCGTCTGTCATCGTTTAACATCACCCGACACCTCCACAGGTCGACACAAGCCCCGCCCCCTCTCTCACCCCATCCATCAGCTGCAGCAGCGAGCGCACTTTTCTGGAGTCACTTTTAAGAACACGTGAACAGGAAGCGGCCCGCAGCGCTCACCCATCTCGGCTTGGTACGGCTCGCCGTCCTCGGGAAGCGGGATGAACTGTTTGGAGAAGACGCCGCCGCCGTATCCCAGGATGTAGCCCTCCAGCTTCACGTCGGCACTTGGACGCACAAACGTCATGACGATGGTGTCGTCGGTGGCGTTGATCCGGACCTTCAGGCTCTGACGGCGCTCTGAAGGCAACACAACACATTACTGACCGGGTAACTGTAAACACCTCGTCACAAACAAATAGTTGAACAAAGCTCAAAATATAATGAACTGGCATTAAAGTACATCTCACATGCCGGGTTAGCAATAACTGATGAACAACTGGCTTTTAAAAGCTAAACGCCAGGTAGAATACCAGGTTAAATAAAGGATAAATGTCAGTCTAAATACCGGCTAACACCAGGCTAAACACAGGATCAATTCCAGGACGTACGACACAATAAATACCAGGATAAATACAGGCTAACACCAGCTGAATAACAGGATAAATACCACTTAAAAACACGATAAATAGCAGGCTAAACAACGGGATAAATGTCAGGAACGTTTGGGTGACGGGCTCCATCTACCGATTGGATCCAACTTCCATGAACCAACTTCAATGTTGACACAACATGTTGGGGTTTAGAAACGTTTAGAAACATGTTTCCCGTCTTGTTTCGACATACCAACCGAACAAAACCAATACGTTACGACCAGTGCGGGCTAATTTGCATTGGTAAAATGCGCAATGCGATTGGCAGAAAATCACAAGGGTTAGTCCCAGGCGGACCCTCTGCTCTGCAGCGCCCCCTGCAGTGTGGATGTGTGACTGCGGCAGCTGGCGGTGCCTTTAACGACTAATGCATGGAAGTGAAGCTCCACATTGAAGCAATCAGCGCTAATGAGGCGTTCTAACGCTGCGCGAGCAGCAGGAACAGCATGTGCCGATCCTGAGTTTAACAGCGAGGAGGGTCCTTCAGCGCGACCCCTCTGAGGATGAGCCAGCAGGACTGCCGTCAAAAGCAGCAAGAAGGACAAACTGTACAACAAACACCAACAAGGACTGCGAGAAGAAAGCACTGGACTCCCAAAGATTCTAACAGTATAGGTACTGGACCACCAACCAAGTATTAAAACAAATACAGGTAATTCCTGAGCCTAGTGCAACTAATAAGCTGCAAGAAAAGGTGATCTAAATAAAGTTGAGTAAAGTTAAAAGACATGCATGAAGTTCCTGGAAAGTCCAAGCAACTCAACTCCTGCACGATTGTGCACGAAACCAAGAAATACTGAGATCTACATCAGAAACATCACAGTCTTCAGAGAAACAGCTGCAGTCATTTCATGTTTTTTTTTTTTGAGAACATAAGTGACAGCAGAAGGTGGGCGGGGCTCGTCTGTAAAGCTCCTCTGAATGTAATAAAAACAGGGAAACCAGATGTGTGTTTTTCAGCTGGAGTCTCATTATAATGTGTCCCAGAGTGCTTTTCTTTTCTTTTTTTTTCTTTCTTTTTTTTTTGAAAGTCGACATTAATTAGATTTCATTTCGTTATAATAAACCTCCATAAAGAGACCCCCGCCTCCCCGCCTCTGTTGCTGTTGGCGGTCTCCGGCGCGTTGAGGTAATCCTCTCCGAGTGGCCCTGACAGTTTCCTCTGCAGGGGATTTTATCGTCTTACATAACTGCCGACATTTAAAGGAAAATAAGACGGAGGTTACATCACCTGCAGCTGAAACATCAAACGGGCGCCTCGAGCGGCGGTCGCTCACAAACCGAGGACCTGAAACACGGAGGGAAACGCTTCCCGCAGCCGCAGGAGCGTTGACTCGGCAGAACACATCTTTTCTTGCCGTTAGTTCGGCGCTAACAGGGATTAATAAACGCCCACTGGTGAAAACATGAATCGATAACGCTCCTGGACCTCCTTTCCAGCATGCGTTCACGCTCACAAGGCCAACGACAATTAGCACCGATGCTATCAGGTGTCATGCTAACGGTTTGGTGCGAACAGGTGGCTCAATGCGTCTTTCTCTGAATCCTTACATTTCAGTGACTGATGTCCCTTGACTTCCATCGTTTCAGTCTGGAATTATTGAGATGTTCCACATTTTGGAACATTGGTTCACCTCTGCACGATAATATTACCACTTTACTCGACACATCTGCAGCATTTCACTGAAATTAGATTTTAAGGCTGAAGCCATCCATTGACTTCCATTTGAAGAAATACTTTCTCTGAAGTAATTCCACAGTTTGTGCCTGATCTGAACTGACAAAACATTTTAAATTTTTCACTTTTCTTACAAAAATGATGACAAAATTTGAATATGTCTGCTTGAACCAATAGCATGTTTCTAGATAATAATAATAATGATAGTATTTAACCTTCCAAGCTTTTTTTTTTCTTCTATTTTTCCCCCTAAAAATTCACCTTTGGTCAAGTACAAAAACATCCACCCCTTGACTTTCAGCCTTGCAGCTTCTTCACAACCTTTGAGAAACTTTAAGGAAAAGGTATGTTCAAAAGTTAGCTCCTTTTTGATTTTGTAAACTTCAGTCTGGACTCAATCAAACATGGATTCCTGGTTGAAATGTTTCTTTAATCCTACAACCTTTCTGTGTTCATGACAAACGTAACGCCCACTTGAGTGTTTAGTTTTCAGTCTGCGAGAATTTGTGTCTTCTAACTTAATTTACTCAAAGTTTATAGTTTTTCCATTGACTTCCATCCATAGGTGTTATTGGAAGATGAATTTACAAACAAACCTGAAATGTAATTTTAATTGAACAGACTCCGTCCACTCACTTATTAAAGCTTCATTGTTGTGGTTTTCTGTCTACTTTTTGTTCATGTTCTGGATTTATTCAAGACAAGCTTGCGCTTGTTGCCTCGCTCTCGAAAATGTTCCAACATTTTTCTTTGCAACTTTTCTTTGATTCCAAGTTCGACCTGTTCTCGTCCATCTTTGCAACCGTTTCCTGTCGTTTAACTCTGCACGTCTGGAAACGTCACACACATCAAACCAACTTGTTTGATTAAAAAATGCAACCGTTGACTTCCATCCTCATGTCTCACAATGGTTACCTTTCTTTATGCAAGCTTTCTTTCCTGCACTGTGTGTGTGTGTGTGTGTGTGTGTGTGTGTGTGTGTGTGTGTGTGTGTGTGTGTGTGTGTCAGGATCTCTTCCCCTCCTAGACACACACCTTTTGTTGCACAGAGTTTTTCTCTGATTTCCGAGTGTCATGCAGCGACTCACCTCGGATCCTCTGAGCCGGGACGAGCTGCAGCGTGACGGCCAGCAGGAGGAGGAGGAGGAGGAGGACCGAGGAGCCCGCCATGAGGAGGAGCAGGATGAAGGACCACTGCACTGAACGTGGGACCGAGCGGCTTCGGGACTGGTTCGGCCGGGGATGTTCTCACTGTAGGGATGAGGACCACCGGGACTCCAGCATGTATAGGCTCCACGAGTGGGCGTGGCTCTGGAGGAGGGAGTGGCTCTGGAAGCCATCAGCAACCCCACCTCCACCTCCACCTCCTCCTTTTGCTTTCTGGACTTGAGACATGACTTTTTTCTCTCTGTTTCTCTGCTTTCTTCATCACCCCCCCCCCTTCTCCACGCTGCCCTCAGCGTCTTGTTTTCAACCACTTTGCGGCTGTGGTTACTCACAAAGTGTTTCAATGTTGTATTTCTTCGTACTTGCTTTCCTCGACCCCTCCTGGTTCTCCTTGGTGCTTCCTGAACCCTCTGGGTCGAACCGCCACGAGTGTGTGGTGGAAAACTCCGACAGGAACACGGACCACCGCTTGACCACCTACCTGATCCTGCTCCTGGTCTTAGCACCAGTCACAAACCTCCATGTTCTCAGGAACTTGTCCCTGCAGGGCCCCCTGGGTCCCTCTTCACTAACTGGGCCCCCTTGTTGGCCTGTCACCTCCCACCCCGTTTGGTTCTCAGACTTCCTTAGCTGTGTGTGTGTGTGTGTGTTCTCACATGTTCTTGCTGTGATTGTGTCCACATGTCTTGATCTGCGCCCTCATTGGCTCACGCGTCAGGTTAGTGGGCGTGGCCGCCGCAGGAATTCGAACCTGCGGACCATCAGCGGGCGGGTTGACGGCGACCGCTGACGAGCGTCTGTCGGCGCCGCGTCGTCAAGGTCCGTCTTCACGTGTCTCCGCCGCTCACGGTCGGGCGCGATGGGAAGAGGAGACAATCCACCCACTGCACACGTGCATGCTGGGAAGCTGCCGATCGGGAACCGACGAAGAGGAGGATGAGGAGGAACAGCGGAGGGTCCCACACGTGGCGTGGCATGCGACAGGACGCAGGCAGCGCTGCCAAACAGCAGCTGTGGGGGAAAGTGTGAGAGGAGCTGAGAACAGAGACGCCTGGAGAGTCCTCAGCGTGAAAACATCCTTAAAGTAAACTGATTAAACACGTCCACATCGCCTCACACACACTCTGCAAACACAGCTAAAAATAGCCTCACAACAGCCTCAAATAAGGCCTGAAAACAGCGTGACAAAACATCTGAACTGAGCATCAGGAAATGCCGCAAAACAAGCCACGAAAACAACAAAAAAATTACTTCAGGATTTCAAGATTCCTGAACAATGAAACAAAAAACAAAAAAAAAAAAACCCTGAAAACATCTTGAATGCCTACAATCAGGCTCACAGCATTTTTAAAAACGGCTTCACTGAATGCCAATAAACAGAAAACATTCACAAAAACCCTAAAAAGACTGAAACAAGAAACACCTGCGGACACGGCAAACTGCAGGTCTGTGTTTACTCGGCTCCACGCCGGCCTCGTCTCTCTCTGTCCTGTAAAAACCTCTCAGAGTCGCCATGATGAGAAACACGCTGGCCGCCCAAGGTGAAGCATTCCCGCTGCGTTCTGCTATTAGTCTGCATTAGTCTAAATGATGTTAACGTTTTTATAGTGATATGTCTAAAAAAAGACAGATTTCCTGATTAAAGCTGGTCTGCAGCGGGACGTTCAGACACACAGCGGGGTTCATCTCCACTAACCACACGAGTAAAGCTTTACGTTTCCTGCAAGCTGGCTGTTCTTCCAGCTACAAAACTTCAAAGCTGTTTTACTGTGAAGGTCTGTATTTTATTGTGAAGGTCTGAGGCTGACCCTCCTCCGCTAACCTCGGTTTGACCCCTGCGACCTTTGGTCTCTGTTTGGAAATGTGAGTAAAGAGACATCCACCTGTTGGCGAGCCAGCCGCCGCCCAAGTGGCTGCTGGGTGATGAGGTAATCCTCGTCAACACGCCGGGCCTGCTGGGAAACCGGCCAGAGAAAACCACAACAGAACTTTTTCAGTGAAAAAAAAAAAACAAAACCCTTAATTTCACGAATCGCACGAGTTTCCCTCGAAGGTCCAAAATCAGCAAAAGACACGTGAAAAACAGGAAGTCGTCAGGGCAGAAGTTTCTACGTCCGGGACAATAAAAACAAGATCGCATTCCAGGAAACGTTTTCATTGACGTCTCATGGATGCAGAACTGTCACATTCTGAACTTTTTACGAGTCGTCACAGAGTTTTCTTGAATTCCGTGAGCGGGACTCCCCGCTCCCCACCCCTCCACCCCTCCACCCCTCCACCCCCCGGGTCGGTGCAGAGGTTTGTAAAGTGTTTGCACACACACCCACCTCGTTGTGTTCTGAGTGCCAGCTTACGGGAGGAGCAGCACTGGGACAGACGAGGAATTCCCCAACGATACAACCTGGAGAGTAGCAAAGTAATCTGAGTACTTCATCCACTCAACATCGTCAGACTTCTTTGGATGGAACACAGAACTTTTTGGCATTTTCATGAAAAAAACATTTGATTTAAACAATATTTGCAGAAAATTTTAAAAACATTTAAGAAAATATTCAATATATTAATTTTCTCATGAACAGTCGAAAGCCTCTTGTCTCCATGGCAACAAGGAAGGGAAAATTAACGAGTTTGGTATCCATTCCTGCAGGAAGCCAAGAGGCCACACCCACTTCCTGGATATGTCACCCTCTGCTGGTGATTTCAGGAATGGAAATACGACTTCATCACGTGTCCAATCAGAGGCAAACAGGGTTGTGTTAAAAAAAAGTGTTTTTATTTTAGAAAAGTGAGTCTACCACCACACAGATGACACCAACAAACACAGACGTGCAGCGGCTGCCGATTGGACCACCGACTGCCGGAAAGCAAACCGACAGCTCTGGGGGCGCCGCCTGTATTCACACCGACACGCCGCCAGGGAGTCAGTCCTCCGTTCGTCCGGAGAGGCAGTGGGTGTCCACGTGAAGCGTGATCAGGACAGACTAGACGCTCCAGCCGGCCACCGCTGACACGCACACAAGTCACATGACCTTCAAATGCACAACATGTAACACTTTTCAGTTCACACACAACTAACGACCGAAGAAACTCGCCCTGCAATGCCACGCCATACCGCCAGGGGGCGCTCTGTATTCGCTCCAGCATCCAGTCTGTCTTCAGCCCTACTGGAGAGGAAGGCTCCAGTCTAAAGCGGTTCAAATGCAACCGACTAGTCAGAAGCCAGTTGTTGAAGGAGCTTTAAGCTCAGTTGAAAGCAGTTTTGAAGCTGTTCTAAATCTAAATTCTGAATGAGTTTTTCAGTCACTTCCTCTTCCTGTTGCTGACTGAAGAGCCTGAGGACAGACTGGAGGTCACAGAGAACTTGTCCGTGTTGTGTAATGTTCCTTTAAACATGAGTCCGAGCTGCAGGGGTCGACGGTGCGACCTCCGATTCCTGAACGTAGCGGATCTCCGCTGAGACGAAGACCAGAGAAATGTAAACATGGAGAAGCGGCCGCCGAGGCGTCTGCGCCTCGTCTCCCCGGAGAGCTGACGGATCGGCGAAGGCACTGACGAGGAGGAGCGCAGGGAGCCGCCGACGGCGGTGAAGCGACGCGAAGTTTGTCCAAACGGAACGTACAGCACAAGAAAGGGGCGGAGTCACAGGCCGGGCCACCGCCCACTGGCCACAGTCCAAAAAAACACGGTGACCTCCGCCGAAGACACGGATCCTCGTCTTCCCTTCAGCCTGTGGCCAGCAACGTCTCTGTGGACAGATGGAGAGAGGGACAACTCAACAGAAAGGTCACTCTAATGACAAGTTTAATGACATGTTCACAATAAAAAATGTTTGAGTTGTAGTTTATTGGTCAGTTTTATTTGGATACTTTACAGCAAGCCTGGAGTTTGAAAGCAGGAAGGTTGGTCATAAACATATTGAGAAGCTTACAATACTTACCGGCAAGTTTTGGGGAAAGTTAACGACAATTTGGTGACAAGAAACAAATGACTCAAACAACAAGCTGTAGACAAATCCACAACCAGCGACTCAAGTCTAAAGCCAAAGGTGTGGGTGAGAATATCAGGGATCAGAAGGTCAGCGGTAAGCGTCAAAGCGTCGGGGTCAGAAGTCAATCCGTCAGGTGTCGGAGATGAGCTGGTGGGGTCAGAGGTCAGAATGTAAGAGCCGCTACCTGGAGGCGGGCGGTCGCCAGCTTTCCCGGTTACGTGGTGGAGCTTCCTCTCCTCTCCAGGAACCTGCTCAGCCGACAGGAGACAGAGGGATTCATCTCATGAACCAACTTCTTTCACTTTATTTGCTTCTCAGGTTTTAACTCTCCTGCCACTCGAAGCGTCTCAGATTCCGTCTAGACACTCACACTTGAGTTTGTCGCACAAAGTCTGCGAAGTGTTGGTCTCTGGCACACAGCTCGATGATCCTCAGCCGCTCCTGGATCTCCTGCAGAGACCACACAACAGCTTTACGTAAGAGGCGGAGCTAAAAATACCGTCTGCACCCTGAGACTGAACCCCCGCAGCCAAGACGCTGTCACAACAGTCTGACGGCGACATGTCTGAGTGCGGGAAGGTGTCTGGTCTCACCTCCTTGGTGAGCGTCGTGTTCCCGTAAATGTTCCTGATTTCCTCGCTGCTCAGCTCTTTCGAGGCGTCGCCGCCGTCCGAGCCGCCGTACTGCGGCGGGGCGGGGTCCCCGAAGCGGCGGTAGTACTGCGGGGCGTCGTCGTCGTAGCGACGGTAGTACTGGGCGGTGACGGGGTCGCTCTCGAACATGGGGTTGAACTTGGTGGCGCGCTCCAGCGTTGGCACGCTGTCGGTACGCCTGCAAGCGAGACACACGCAGAACTCTCAGCATCTATACGAACATTTCAAGAAATGATTCGGATTCCAAAGAGTTGTGGCGTACCGGAGCGGGTCCTCCGTGTCCTCGCCATCGTACTGGTCTCGCAGCGTTCTGGCCAGGAAGAAGATGATTCCTGCCGCCACCGAGAGGAAGCCAGCCACCGAGGCCACGGCGATGCCGACCACCAGCGGCTCGGACACGTACTCCTCGCAGTGCTCGCCTCGGTACCACCAGTTCTCCCCGACGCGACACCTGGAGGGAAAGGTCACTGGTTCAATTCCCAATCAGGACACCAAAAAACAAAACAATCAACTGTCTAAAAAACTCTACGGAAGCAGCTCAAATTGAAGATTTATGGTAGATTTTTGCTGTGAGCTCAGTGATTGGTCAACGTCTACACATATGCAGATGACAGTTAATTGTGTTTTAAAGCCCGTCACACCTGCAGATGGCGCCCTTGCCGGGGATTATGTCACATTTGCCGTCGTTGAGGCAGAAGTCGTGCTGCGCGTCGCAGACGCTCTGGCACGGCAGCCCGTCCACGCTCACGTAGCCGGCGTCGCACACACACTCGGCCTCGCCGGACCAGGCGTTGACCATGCACCTGGAGAAGTCGTTACAGGCCTGGAACTTACAGGGATCGGCCCGGTCACCTGGGGGAAGAGGAGGGAGTTCAGAGGCAGACGCCACGCTGTGTTAACCCCGGCGCTGCCACCCATGTACGAGTGTACAGTGAGGACAGACATCCACAACAAAACAAGACACCTCACCTGTTACCAAGAGCTCCAACATAAAAGACATAAAAGAGCAGAAAATACAGCAGCCGGACTCACAGTCCACATACGGAGTGTCCAGCATAAACCAAATGAGTGCAGACAGTAAAAACGTCCACAGTTAAAACAACAGTTACAGAAAAAGACCAGCATTCGTGCTCAGCAGGCTGCTTCCAGCGAAACCCCTTAAATCTTCACTCCCAACAGTGGAAACATTTCTTCTGATGTCAGGTGATTAAATTTCGGACTTTCGGGATCTTCTGAGGCACTGAAAGTGGCCGTTTCTGGTGGATCATTAAGCGGTTTTCAGTGATTTTGAAAGAAATCCAGATTTTTTTGGTTCATTGATGTACTCGACGAAGATCATTCAAATTCAGCTGGAAGCGTCTTCGGTATTTGAGTCACTGGTTGTCAACATTCTCTCCCATATTTAGAAGTAACAGCAGAGGTCTGAGAGGTGGACTTGGGATTTAAAGTACATAGGTTCAAATCCCACAGCAGACTGTTCTCAATCAGGACTTTAACACAACATTCTCAAGAAAAATTCATCTGTACGATGTCAAACCGTTAACTTATCCACTGGAAATACCCGCAGCTCAGAGACGTTAATCACCTATACGACCGCATCAGTGCATATTTATCAGAGGTCTCCAATATTTTTTTTCCCCTTGCAGTCTCTCGATTTCCTTGAAGAAATAGAATTCTAGATATTCTGGAGACGTGAGCCCTGCTGGGAGTCTCCTGCTGGTCCGGGAGTGGCCGTCGGCTGCTAAACCGCTCAGCGATTGAGTAACAAACCCTGGCTGCATGTTTGGAAAGACCACCTGAGTTCACGGCCTCACTGTGAGGTTGGACTCGTTACTTGTGCAATGGAAAAACAAAAAAGAAAAAAGCGAAGATGAAGGCAGTAAACTGATTAGCGCCTGCACGGCGAGTGGTGACCGCCGTGACTCACTGAGGTAGATTAGGGTTATCGGGCTGTCAGGAGCTCCTCTGATTGGCTCAGACAGATTAAAGAGCTGTAGGTCAGCAGAGACACAGGAAACATGGAAGGCCCCTGCTGAGGATGCCATTTCTGATCATCACGGAGAAAGTGACGGCGAGTTTTCTGGCGAGGTGCGATTTCATTACATCATCTCTGCCTGACAGCGGCTCCTCGTGGGATTCCTCAGGGTTCAGTTACTGAGCAGGGTTTTTTTTTTCTGTTTGTTAAACCACTAAACATCAAAAGGAAACTCAGGTCGCGCTCCGTTAAATCTTTGAGTTTTCAACACTTTTATCAAGGCAGTGAGTTTTTTTAAAGTAGCAATTAAAGAAAATCGGAGAAATTGTGATTTTTATTCTCAAATTTTTCATGTCACGTTAATAAAAAGACTTAAGTTTTGTTGAATATGATATTTGGATGTAATCTTATTCAAACCAACAGATTTGACTGATCGTGATGATGCCTGTTGGCGTTAACATTGAAGCAAAGAGGAAGTGAAGGCACCGGTTTATCTTTAACTCTGTAAATCTCCTCGGAGAGTTTCTCCTCCCTGCAGGTGTGAAGGGTCTGAGTTCAGATAAACAGCAGGTGAGTCACTGCTGTTTACCTGAACCTGCTGTTCCTCACGTTCCTCGCAGACAGATTATCCCCGTATTAGTCCGCAGGGCATCAGAGCCGCTGCTCACACCCAGAGTCCATCCAAGCGGACGACAGAGCGGCTCTGCTCCTTCACAAACACTCCGACTTCTTCCCAAAAGGCGCCAGCTTCACCAAAACCCAAATGGAAGCTAATGGTAACCCTACAAAACAGACTTCTCCAAACATCGCTAAAATTCCCCAGAAACAAAACAGCTGCTCCAAATACAGACAAAAAAAACAAACCATTTCAACAAACACGCAGTTCTTCACCATATTTTTGCAACTTTAAAGATAAACACCAAATTTTTATGGAATGCAAGAAAACACAGTCAACAGACAGTTTCCTCCAAATATTTTCTCCACGTTGCCAAAAAAAATTTCACACAGTTCTCCTAAAATGTCAATGATTTTTCTACAAGTCCCTCAACTTCTCAGAAAAACGCAACAACTTTTCTCCGAAGCAGCACAGAGCTGAAATCGCATCGGGTTCATCTTGCAGGCTTGACCTCAAGATGCCAAAAGATTTCCTATCAGAGACTAAAAGCATCATGAAAACAAGAGAAACTACATGGAACTTCAAATTTAACCCAACGTACAAAAAAGAACTTCAAGTGTTTAAAGCGTTACACTCTCGAACATAATCCATGGAAATGGACCACTTCATGCTCAAGTACGTGTGAACATGAAATATCATCAAAGTGTGGCTTCATGTGATTTGAGTCGTACCTGATTCTACGTCCAGCGAGTACTTGTCTATGGCCAGGTTCATGGTTTGGTATGCGGTGTTGGCAAAGTCCTCCAGGATCAGGTAGATGACATTGGTGACGCCTTTGGAGACCGGCTTGCCGAACCTCATACGACTGTTCACAACGATGCTGCCGTTCCTGAAGTTGAGGATCTCCAGGTTCTGGAAGTTGTTCAGGTTGGACTGCAGGTACGGGACCAGCTGTAAGGCGAAGCAGAGCAGTTTAGAATCCGGACCCGCAGATTTATTCACTTTGGAAAATTCACTCTGCGTTCTCACCAGCTGGAGGAAGCGCTGTTCCAAGGCCTTGTACTCTGGCGAACTCTTGTTGAAGAGGTCCATGGAGAACACCATGTTGGTCACTCTCAGCCTGAAGAAGACGGTCAGGTCTCTGCCAGGATGGGCTGGTAAGGCGAAGGCGTCCAGGTCTGAGCCCTGAGCGCCACTCGAGAAGCCACTGGAGTCACCTTCACTCATGCCACCTCCATACTGGAAGACGTCAAAGCTAACGTCAATGCTAGGCACGTCGGAGAACTCCATGGGCTCGAGCTCGGACTCCGGAGCGCCGTCTGTGACTTTCTCGTGGGAAGAGGTCGGTTTGTGGTGAATGGCTGCTTCTCCTCCTGACGGACTCGTCAGAGTGACGCTCAGGTCTTCATCGGGCTGTGGAGCATCTGGTAACCCCCCTGGAGGACTTTCTGTTTTTACAGCCACCACCTCCGGTGTCGACGGAGTGACGGCTGGGGGCGGCGAGCTGCCTGGCAGCTCAGTGACCTCTTCATGGTTCTGGTGCTCGTGGTGAATCAGGTCCTCGTCCTCCGGCGCTGAATCAGACACTCGAGTGAATGGCGAGTCGCGCTCGGGAGAGAGGCCGATGGCGCCATGGTCCAGACTTGCAGTTGAAGTGGTGACTGGAGCTGCAGTTGTTGTCATGACAACCATAACTTCATCCACAACCAGGTCCCTGTCAAGGATTACCGACGCCGTCGGCAGCGAGGAATCGGTGACACCGATGTGCTGCTCCTCCAAAACCTCGATGGATTCCTGGTGCGGCGTGACCGGCGGCGGCGGCGGCAGCCGAGGCTTCTCTGCGAGAACCTCAGGCTGCAGAGGCTCCTCGGCAGGCGACAGGACAGATTCTTCCACAGTGACTGCCTGGACTTCCACAAACATCGGCAACGCCTCAGTCGAGGTTGTCTGACTTTCCGGTGCCTCCGGTGCAAAAGTAACAAGCTCAAGTTCAGACTCTTCCTCTGCAGCTACACGGATTACTGCTTCGCTCACTACCTCCATCTTTGTCGTCGTTTCTCGATGCCCGTGTGATATCTCGGTTGGTCCCACCAAAACGGCAGCCTCTTTGGTCCAAACATCCCACAGGGGAGGATCCGTGACCGGCGCCCCGGTGCTTTGAGGCTCCGTCAGGGAGAAGTCGTCGTAGATGCCGGACGCCTCCATCGTTTGCACTGAGAGTTCAACAGTTCCTTTGGGTGAGAATACAGGTGGCTTGGTGGTGGTCATGACTGGTACCGTCACTAAAACATGGTCCAGGAATTCCTCGGCGTCTTCGGGAGTGGAAGCTGCTGTCGTCTGGACTTCAGGAGTTTCAGTGAACTGAACTCCAAGTGCAACTAAATCGTCTTTTTCCGTGGTGTGTGGCTCAAAGGCATCCTCGTCCTCCTCCAGGTCCGGCGGTGGGAGCACCTCCAGGCCACTTTCCCCGTCAATGTACGTCCTATCAGATGTGACCGAGACTTCCCACCTCCAGAAATCAGCTCCCTGGTCATCTCCAGAGAAACCCGAACCGGATCCGTCGTCCAGTGACGCCTCAGAGGTTGTCAGAGGTTTTGAACCGTCAGTGTGTCTTCCTGGGAGGGTGTCGTCCCCTGCACCCAGAAGCTCTTCATTTTCAAGGTTTGTTTTACCTGTGGAGAACAAAAACACACTTACTGACGTTAATATAACAGAGAAGAAACAAAGATCTGACTATTTCTGAAAAATATTTTCTAATCTGTCACTCTTAGTAGCACTCGCTCCTATAAAGAGTCATTTACTTCCAGGGATGTTCGCTTCGAGGTCAAAGGTCTTCTCGGGGAGGTCGATGGGCAGCGGAGGAGCCGTGGCCTCATCGAACAGGAAGACGTCGTTCTCGCTGGCCCCCTCGCTCTGCGGGCCTTTCCACTGGTCGAAGGGGTCAAACAGGAAGTCGTCCTTCTTGGGGAAAACCTCGCTGGCCGTGCCGTCTTGCTCATGGCTCGGAGCGTCAGGCGGCTTCTCAGCGGCGAGGACATTATCCTGAAAATACATCAGCGCGTCAGCAGAGAGGGAGAAGGCCTTCTGTAAAAAAAAAATCACTCCAATGTCTACTTTTACTCATTTTCAGTGACTTTATAAAACTTCCTAGTGACTGAACTGCGGCAGTCCGACCTGCCGTTGGACTCACCATGCTGTCGTAGGCGCTGGCCGGTCGACTCGTAGGATTCACTGAAGGCAGCAGGTTCTCAGCTGCCGAAAATGAGGAGAATTCTCATTCAATTTCTTAAACTCAAACACAATTATTATATCACTAAATGTCTTCATTTATCATGACAATGCCTTGGAAAACAAAGGAGTTATGTCACGCTAATCTATTCTGAGTAGAAATCCGCAAACCGTTCTCCAGCTGCAGCGGGTCGCCCTGCCCCGCCTCCAGGCTGCTGTTGGTGAGGAAGTTGTCTTTGTGCAGCGCCTCGGTGATGTAGTTGCGGAAGTCGGTGATCGTGTAGACGACGGTGGGCTGCTCGGCGGCGCCGGGGAAGTTCTTCTCCACACGGTTGTTCTGCAGCGAGATGAAGTCCAGCGTGTCGTTGGCGACGCCGCCGCCGTCCACCTCCAGGGTGATGGTGTAGTGGACCAGGACCACCAGACCCCTGACAGGACCACAAGGCACCAGCACCAGTTCAGAGTCAACGATCTAAACTACTGGCTGTTTTCTGAACATAAGTCAGCACAAAGTAAAATTACATGAACATAAATTCTATTATACATCGAACATCATCTTCATTAAATCCAACAAGTACAGTACATTGTGTTTTATCACACTGAATCATAAAGATAAAGACTTAAATATTAGTCTGTGGATGGGTGTTTTAACAGTAAGTATAGCCTATCACACTGTTGGAAGAAATTACAAGAAAAAACAAATTAATTGAAAAAAATTGGAATGAAAATGAAAGTTTAGAGTTGAACTAAACTCAATTATTGTAGAAATTAAACGAATAAATTAAATAAAGTAGAATATTAAATTAAATTATAGTTTAAGAGTAAATGAAATGGAAATATCAAATCAATATATTCAGAGGGATAAAAAAACTATAATAAAATAATATTGGTTTGCATTCAAGTAAATGAAATGAGAAGAAGAAATGGGATTGAAATATTACCTTGTTCTGATTTTATGAATTCAAATCAATTAAAAAAAATCCAAATTAAAAAGTTGGGAAAAATAAAACAAAATTAAATTCCAAGTATAGATGAAATATGACTATTGAAAAGAAGAACTAAACGATAGTGAATGAAACTAATCAAATTAAATTTGATTAAACTAAATAAATTTGTCGAAGTAACTGAATAATTGAATTACTGGAGCGAAGAAAGTAAAATTACAACAAATGGGAGAGAATTCAACTAAACTTTATGACAAACTTAATGAAAATAATCTACTATGAATAATCAGACAAATAAAATAAATTGTTAAATCAATTTCAAGTGAAAAATTGCCCAACTTGGTTACTTTATCATATCTGAACTGTTTTTCTGAGGAAATACATTCATATTTTTCTTGCAGTGATTTGCTGGGTTTTTGTCAATGGGTCATTAAAGAGTTAAGCGCCCCAGAGGGGTGAGGAGGGCGGCCGGCGGGCTGAGGAGAGGTGGGAGGTTTACTCTGAGTGAGTTGGGGTGAGGTCTGCCTCGGTGGGGGAGTTTGTCTTTACGGTAAATCCTCGGCAGTAATCCGGCGGCGGCGAGCGACTGATCCCACTTAAGAGCTGATGGGTGATTGTTGAGGACATTAAGAGGACGTTAGAGTGGAGCCTCGGGATCACAGACCCACTAACTCTTTAAAGCCAGCAGTGGATCACGGGTGTCGATGCTTCATGCCAAGGCCGAAAATCAAACGGGTTCTCGCTGGTTCCTTCAGACAGCGCCTCCTCTGGTGTGGAGCTCAAAACCAGACATTCAGAGAATCGTTTTTCTCAAGACTGAATTAGTAGTCCCTCTCGTAAACACCATCACAGCGCTTGTTCCTGTCTCACATAAGAAGGTAAAGACGGTCCGACTCACCTCTCCAGGTCCTTCTGAGGCCTGAAAACAAAGACAAAAACACACAAACCTTAAAACCCGCTGAACAAATGTAAACAAAAGAACAAGAAAGAGGAAAAGAGCCGACCTGAACTCGATGATGGAGACACCCTTGAAGCCCGGCAGCCTCTCAAACGCGTCTTCAATCTGAAGGAACCAAAGCGTTCATCAGTGAATGGATAATGAGCGATCTGGTGATGATCTGGAAACTTCTTTTGCTAAAGAAAGTCTTTTTGGAATTCCATAACTTGGACTTTGGTTTTTTTTTAGTTGTGTTTAAGGACTCTGGGCCTTGTGAGATTTTAAAGTTTTCTCCGGGGAAATTGGAGCAATTTGTTCAGATTTGGACATTTCAAAGAGTTGGAGAGAAATGTGTGAAAACGTGGAGTACCTTCTTAAGACCCCCCTTTTTTTTTTTTTTTTTTTTTGAATCTCAACTCACTCTGCGTGCAGGTAGTAAAATATGATATTTGTAAAAACAGCCCGCATCGATGGCAGCTTGCCTCCCTCTTCTCCTGTTTCTACCTCTTGTAGCCCTCATCACGAAAATGGTCCCCGACAGTTCTCGAGAAAACTGGCGGCTTTCCTGGCAGTGTCGCTTTGTTTCCAGGTGAGTCACCGCTCGGACTCCGAATGTCGTTTTCCAACAGAAAGAAAAAGCGAGTGGAAGCCTTTAAAGACCAGCCAAAGACCTGAATCAGCAGTTCTCTGGAAAAAGCAGCAGTGAGGGAGGAGAACCAAGAAGGAAAACAAGATGACGACAGTACCGAGGGCCAAAGTGGTCACCTCAGGCGTCACTGTCGTTTAAAATGTCAGGTCCTGTACACACTCGGACACAACAGGCTCCTGTTCTCTCAACATCTCAGGAATAAAGCGAAGAATCGCGCCCAAAACTCTTTCAGCTAAATTCAGGATTTAACTTCAGAACTCATCGGAACCAATTCAAAGCTTTGTTAATTCAGAAAAACTCTCCAGCTTTAGATGCTGTCAGTCAACGTCTAATGGTTTCTCAAAGGCAGCAGGACCTTGAGGAACACACAGTTAGTGAGTTGATGCTCTCTGAACCTTTAACTGTGTGCTCTGTGTCATTAAGAACCCACCAGGAGTCGCTCCTGAACGGTTCTTACCCTGCGAGTGAACTGCCGGGCCAGCAGCTGGTACTCGAAGCTGCTCGGGTCCCTCAAGGCGTCGTTATAGGTTTCTCCTCGCAGCCGGATGCTCAGCTCCACAACGTGGTCCCTCAGAGGCCTCAGGGGCCGCAGCAGGGTGTCGATCTCATTACCAATCTGAAAGCGAAACAACATCGGTTTGGTTTTTCGAGAGTTTGGATTAAAATGAAATTCAGTGATTTGTCAAGTGCTTACTGAGGTCTCCTGCTCATCCTCCAGCCCAAAGCCATTGTTTCCCAGTAAGTCCTCATCGAGCGGAGGCTCGGTCAGATCGGGGAAGTTACCGTTGTTGTACTCCAGTACGTACTTGGTCGTGGCCTCCACAGAGCTCGTGGTTCCTTGTGACCCATCTTCCACTTCGGTTGCTGGAGTGATCTCATCAAGAGAATCCAGTGGGACTTCCTCTAAAAACTCCTTTGCATCTTCAGCTGAAAAAATGTCCTCCACTAATTCTGGACCGGCTTCCGGAGCTGCAGGGACGCTTGCCTCACTTGGGGCAGCGGGTTCCTCGGTGGAACGCTCTTTAGCCGACTCTGGGATGACCTCCTCAGGGGTCGCAGGTTCCAGAGTCTTCTCCTCAGCTTCAGGAACCGATTCTGGTCCAGCCACCTCAGTGGTGCCATCACCTTCTGTGGGCTCTGGAGGAATCTCCATCTCTGTGGGATGGCCCACAATTACTTCTGGTTCAGGTGTTCCTTCCAGTTCTGTCTCTGGTAAAAGTCCCTCAATGTCTTCTGGAACCACGACCACCACAGGAGTGGTCACTTCGCTTTCCAGTGAGGTTTCTGGTGGTCCAACCTCCGTGACTACTTCTGCTTCTGGTTCAAAGAAATCCCCTCCTTCCTCTCCTGACACGTTGACCCCAGGATCCTCTTGGGTTTCCTCCTCAGAGGCTATGGTGTGATCTATGTGATCTACTTGGGGCTTCACAGTGACTTCTTCTTGGACAGGTATCTCTATCAAATCCGTTTCTTCTGCAGATTTGGATTCTTCGTGGGTTCCAGCTGCAGGTTTCACTTCCGGTGAAGGTTGTCTTGTGGATAAAGTTTCTTGTATGTTGACTTCAATAAGTTCTCCGTGTTCTGTGTCAGTTTCTGATTCGACTTCTGCAGGTTCTTTAAAAATTTCTTCTCCAAGCTCGATTTCAGGGACATTTTCTTCTCCAGGTTCTGGTTCTTCAAGACTTTCTTCTACAGTTTCTGCGTCTTCTGGAATTCTTAATTCAGGCTCATGTTCATGTAAAGTTTCATCTACAGGTGCCGGTACAGGTTCTTCTTCAGGCTCTGATTCTTGCAGAACTTTTTCTTCAGTTTCCGGTTCATGTAGCGTTTCTTCTACAGGTTCTGGTTCCAGTACAATTCCTTCTTCAGGCTCTGGTTCTTGTGGAATTTTTCCTCCAGGTTCTGGTTCATCTGGAGTTTCTTGTCCAGGTTTTAGTTCTTCTATTGTTTCTTCTTCTGGTTCTGATTCTGGTTCTTCTTGTTCTGCAGGTTTTCCTGACACATCTCCTGTGTCCTGGACATCTCTGATTGGTTCTTCAGTTTCACTTGGTTCCTCCTCTGGAACTTCTGCAGCGTCTTCTTCAATAATCAGTGTTTCTGTTCCAACCTCTGATAGTTTGTCTTCAACAGTCCCTTCTTCGTGGACTTCTTCTTCCACTTTCGTGTCTTCTGTATTACTTTCAGTCACAACTGGCTCTTTTACATGAATGTCAGGTGTTACCTCTTCAGCAGTGTCGGGTAAAACCTCCACCTCCCCTTCATGCTCCTCTGGGGACTGTCCTCTTTCTCCTTCAGTTTCTGGAGGCGTGGTCGCCTCCATACCGGTCTCGTCCAGTGCTGCTTCACCCTTTCCCTCCTCTTCACTGGGCTCTTCGACATCTGTCAGGACGGATGCCTGCCAGGGAAGCTCATTCTCTAAGTCTGAAGCGGATTCTTGCTCTGGAGTCACATTTACAAAGATCTCCAGCTCTTCTTCATCATCTGCAACCAGAAGCACGGTTGGAATGGCCTCTGTGATGGCTTCGGGTTGCTGGGTGACTTCGGCAGGAGCCTCTGAAGGACCTTCAGGTGATGGTCTTCCAGCCTCGTCTGTTGGCGTTACATCTGAATCAATGTGCAAAGAATCATCGGGAGGTTTTTCCACTTCCTCATCGGTGACATCCGGCACGTCCACCATCACAACTTCTGGAGGAGCCAAGGAAGACGAGCCAGTCCTCGTTTCCTCCACTGTGATGGATTCTGAGGCGAAACTGGAGGTCGGCTTTGGAAGGACCACATCCGTGGCCTCTGTCGGGACTTGGTGAGCTACAACCTCAGACGGCGGCTCCTCGCCTTCTGGACTAACTTCCTGGACCACTGTTGAATCTGGTAACTCTATTTCTTTGAGGGTCGTCGAGTCTTCCTCATCAGATGTAAGATCTGGACGAGTCTCATCAAGGACTTCGGTTGTTAATGGAGTCAGACCCTCAGAAACTGGTCCAACATCTGAAGACTCGTCATCGGTGAAAACTCCAGCCAGACTGTCCGGGGCCTCCTGAACATCTTCACCGTGAATCCCACTGGACGGTATCTCAGTGGTTTGCTGAGGTGAACCTTCAATCACAGGGAGTAGGGGAGTCCCAGACGTGACCCTGAAGGCTGGATCGAGGTCATCTTCATCGGTTCCCTGGTGGGTTTCCTCCACTGTGACAGAACACAAAGACATCAGACATGTTCAGCAATTTGCTTCAG
Organism: Salarias fasciatus; assembly: GCF_902148845.1. NCBI lineage: Eukaryota > Metazoa > Chordata > Actinopteri > Blenniiformes > Blenniidae > Salarias > Salarias fasciatus. Next base: position 15,160,058 of record NW_021941230.1, read on the forward strand.
GATTGGTGAGTCCTGTTGTAACTTTCTGGCCTGAATCAGGAGCTGCTTTCAAAACCATGAAATAAGGATTGATGGTAATGAAATTAATAAAAAAGAGCAAACTGCTGTAAAGTAATTACAAAATACAGAAAGTCATAAACTTTCAGAACAATATGATATATGCCAAAATGTTCACATTCTGAATGTTTGATTTGTACATTAGTGTCAGAGAGTTTCCTTTGTCATGTGACCATATGCTGTATGTACAAGTATATTAACATGAGACGAGGTGCAAATGAAGGAAACTGCACATTCTGGCAGCCACACCAGGAGATAACGATAAAAAGTGGCGAGGAGGTCTGCGGATGTAGCCGAACAGTTGTCCTGCTCGGTGACGCCTCCGTAGACCAAACTGCTGCCGGGAAATAGGCTTACTGATCTATTCTGAGAGGCTCCACCTTCTCCCTGTACCCATCGGGGGGGTAGGAGGCGACGGGCAAACAGAGCCGCGGTTCAGGGCCCACCAGATCCACCAGGGTTCAAGGAGGGATTTCAGAGGGTCGAGTTTATCAGAGCAGAACCGGTGACTCGCGTGTGGTCTCCAACGGCTCAGCGGCAGACAGCATGAGGATTACTCTCAGCTGCGGTCATTAGGAGACGTTCAAAGAAACCTCTCAGCTTAGATGTCAGGACCCACATTTCAGGACAAAGGTCGGTCTGAGGTCCAAGGTCTGGTTGAGGTCTTACAACCAATATCTGAGGTCTTCCTGAGGTTCAAGGTCTTTCTCAGAACTGTCTGAGGTCGGACAACTGTTTGAAGTCATGTTTAAGACGTGAGGACCAAAGTCTGAGGACCGTCTGAGTTCAGAGTTAAGACCGAGGACCGAGGACTTAGGACTATATTGGATGACCAAAGACAAGAGACTGATCTAAAACCAACGATGGAGGACATGAAGCTGTGGACTGATGACAGAAGACTTAAGACTAAGGACTGAAGACAAGACTGAGAACTTAAGAATGAGGACTGCCACCTTAAGCCTGAGGATGGAGAACTTGAGTTGAAGGACGGAGAGCTTAAGGCAAATTAAGATTATGAGTTTCACTCAGACTTTACGTCCGGTCTTTGGGCGATTGTGACTCGATGTGACGAGATGAACAATGTGAATAAAACCCCCAAAGAGCTGACACTTTTACATATTTATTCTTAGATGATTTAAGTTTTAGATGAGTTTTTACCTGCTGATGTCTCAGTCAGAGACGGCCATGTCGTCGTCTCAGAGCTGCACAACAGAAACAAAACAAGAACATCACAGATGCTTGTCTTGAGTTCAACAAACTGAGAAAAACAATTCACAAAATGTCCTGCATTTCTTTCTTTTTAAAACTGACTGATAACAAAGTAAACAAAGATTAATTCAATCAGGGAATCAAACTGAGACTGAGCGGACCGGCCAGCTGACACGTTAACTTACTCTCTATTTAAGTCATGAACTCATTTGGTCCCTCAGTAGAGGGATAAAGGAAACAGAATAAAACTAAACGAATCACTCAGCCAACGAGAAAACCAAATAAAGCAAACTCACCAATTAACTAACTAAACTAATTCATTAATTGATAACTCAAACGGACTAATTAGCATTCAGCGAATAACTCAGTGATTAACTGGAATTAAGCAAATTTACTCAACAATCAGAATCACTGAAACCAAGATCAATTAAATCCTGATCACCAAAAACAAAAACCCAGACAAAGGAAAACCGAAAACAAAAATGAACAAAACCACCAACACTACAACCAGGACCGGGTAAACCAGGACCACCTGAGCCGTCTGAGTCTCCCTACAGACACGGTGCGATCACGTTTGTGCGATTGTTTGATTGTTGGTGTGTTTGTGTGTCTGCAGTCTGGCTCAGAAGGGGGAGGGGCTTCAGGTGTTCACAGGCCTACCTGCACGACGAAAGAGGAGGAGGAGGAGGAGGAGGAGAGGCGGAGGAGACGGGACCACTGCAGCAGGTGATGAAACACAGCACATCGAGTCAAAACACACACACACACACACACACACACACATCTGCTGCAGCAACAACAACACAAAAAACAACAACAACAACAGAAGAAGAAAGTGTCCCTGGAGTGTGTGTGTGTGTGTTTACCCACAGACACACAGAAATTCAGACACAGTACACTCACCTGTTGTCTGCAGTCGTCATGGCAACCCTCTGAAACACAAAGAGACGCTTTGTTGGTCACATGAGATGTTTTTTGTCTGTTTTATTGCGTTGTTTTTTGCCACGCTTGAGGCTCGTTTCTCGTGGACTCACGGCGCGGACGAGGTCTCGATGCTCGTCGGAGCGGCTGAAGAATTCGCCGATGTCGCTGATGCTGACCGAATCGTCCAGACAGCGACTCACCCACACCTGGTACTCGTCTCGCTCCGGGAGGCGGTCCCAGAAGATCTTGAACGCTTCCCACACTGTCTCCTGACACACTGATACACGCACGAACACACACACACACCGTGAGGTCTACACCTGCGTTCAGGGCGTCGGCGACGCCTGGGCCGAGGCGAGTCCCGGGGTCACCGACCTCTCAGGTGGAAGTATCTCAGGTGGTTGGAGACGACCTGTTCGTACGTCTCCTGGCTGCACATCTTCACGCCGCTGGGAAACAGGACGTTCCTCCGGCGCCGCGTGGCCGGGGCCGCCGGGCGCCGCGCGTCCCACAGAGCTCCCGAGTCCAACATGGCCGGCGTGTCGGCCTCGCCACGCTGCTGGAACCCCATCGCCCGCTCACTGCTGGCACCTGCGGGGAACAAGGCTCGCTGAAGCACTTCCTCCTGCCTCCTCGCACCCTGGCATGACCCTCTCAGAGGTCGCAAACCTCAGGTTGGACCACACATGCATGGCGGTATGGAAGTGCCTGACCTGTGTCGGGGGACACGCATCCGCCCAGCAGCAGCAGCAGCAGCAGCAGCAGCGTCCTCGTCCTGGCAGGCATGTCTCGAGCGCGTCCTCCGGACTGTCCCTCGCCGTCAGCTCAGCTCATCAGCGGCGTCCGTCTCGTCCATTCAGCAGCGGCGAGTGAGCAGCCGGCAGGCAGCATCTTGGCGGCGGCGCGGCGGGGCAGCGGGCAGGTGAGCAGATGGGACTTTGCTGCTGCTGCCGAGGATTTTTTTCCCTCTTTAATCCGATTTGTTAAGCTGCTGGAGTGGATGAGTGTCAGAGCCACCAACGGGTCACTGTTGCTTAAAGGAAATCAAACAAAAACAGGCTGATTACCACAGGCAGGGGCGAGCGGCGGCACGCTGCACCACCGTGCCCGAAGAACCTTCAAGCCCGGTTCGAGTTCCACGAAGTGCCAAAGGAGCCACAAACATATGAGAGACGGCAAAAAGTCAATCCCAGCCTGGACCAGCAAAGGCCACAGGTCAGACCAGGACCAGGACCAGGACCAGAACCAGAGGACAGCCAGACCAACACCAGAGCAGGGTCAGACCAGAACACACACAGAACCCAACCTCACCCCAACGCCCGACACCCCACACCTTCCAGCCTTTAATTGGATAAAGGGGATTAATAAAGAATGAGAGAAAACAAACTCAGTGATCAACAAACCAAAAACTGGGATCAGGCGGTCTGTGGACCTGCCGAGACCACTTCAGGTCCCGGTTCTGCTCCCGTTCTTACTTCAGACTATGAATCACTTACTGATCCATTTTCCAGCCCCGGGATTATGTTCATGAACATCATTGAGTCTTAAATCTGTCTAATCTCAGCAAAGATTATCCAGCATCACCACAGGAGGGCAGAGCAGGACCAAACACTCCCAAAACACACTTAAACCTGCACAGAGCAGCGTTTTAAGAATAAAGAAAGACCCAAAACATGGCAGAACCTGGACAGAACCAGGGTCACAACTGGGTACATTCAAAGTACAACCTGTTAAAATAAAGGGTCGAACACAGAGAGCCTCCAGGTATTGATTTCCATCAAAACTGAAAACAACACAGAATTGACTTCAATTGAATTTTTATCAACAACAACAAAAAAAAAATTGTGTGGTTTGAGTTCCTGCTGTAACCCCACCCCGCCCCGCTTCCTGTCTGATCCATTTAAAGCTGATTGGACCACAACGGGGGGCGCAAAGTCCTCCATGTTTTACACACACATACCCGCACACACACGCACACCAGAATAAGAGTCAGGAGTCGGAGGTAAAATAAATAATTCCATTTATTGTATAAAGCTATGTACAGGGGGCGTCACTTCCTGTCCGCCTCCTCCTTCAGTCTCAGGATCAGACTGCGGATCTCCTCACGCTTCTGCCGCACGCACTGCCGCGGAAACCAGCCGTCCAGTCGCAGCGGGAGGTCAAAGTGCACCACGGGGTTCTGAGGCGCCGATCAGAAAGCAAAGTACTCCAGTATGTTTGCTCAGTCCTGATTTGTTTGTTTTTTTATTACTCACATTTAGCGTGGCTCCAGTTTGTGTGTGTGTGTGTGTGTGTGTGTACCTGCAGGAAGCTGTGTGTGTACTGCAGCAGGTAGACGCCGCAGTCGCTGCTGTTGTCCTGCAGGGGAACTCTGCAGCTGCAGCTTCTCATGGTCTCCTCGGTGAACAGTCTGGGCGTGCGGCGGCGGACGTCCCACTCCACCTGCAGGTAGCTGAGGACCCGCCCCCGCGTTACCGCGGCGACGCCACACCGATAGGAAAACTGCAAAGAGGAGCAAAACTCACTCTCTGATGAGTTTGCAGACGGTCCGGTGATACGACAGCTTCAGGGAGTCCATGACCAGGATGCACGGCCTGAAACCACAACAAACAAACAAACTTTAAATCAACAAGAGGAAAGAAAAGCTGCAGCCTGAAATCATCACTGTTCGGTTTTGCAGCAGACCTCTTCAACACCGTGTCTCTGGCGCATCCCTGCATCGTGCACTCCTGAAAACACACAAACACAGCGTCCGGTTATCTGAAACGGTCGCCATGGTGACAAAACTTCCGTAACAATTGATCATAGAACCCTACGACGACAGCGAATGAAGAAAACATTCCCTCTTGTTCCTTTACTGTTCGAGTGTGATTAGCTTTCAAGAACACGTTCTTTGTGTTTATGAGATTATTATAAGATCTTCAGCGTTTTATTTACCGGAAGCTGCTGCTGCTGCTGCTGCACTCTGCTCTCTGAACCTCCATTAGACTGTCCTGAAACAAACAGCAGACACGTGAGATTCAGTCAGCAAACACACACACACACACACACACACACACACACACACACACACACACACAACTCACTGGACGGTCGCTCAAAGTCTTCATATCGAGACTCCTGCAGACCCGGAAAACAGACCACCACCAGGAACCAGTGAGCTCTGACAGAACAACAACAACAACAACAACAACAACAACAAGTTACCATAGCAACCACAATAAAGCCCTCTCTTCTTCATAGGAAGGAGGTGAAAGAGAGACTCACGCCTGGTTGACGGGGACAAACAGGAAGTCTTTGGCAAAAATGTCCACGTGTCTCGTCCACGTCTTGACGCGCTGATGTCTCATTCGACGGTCGCTGCAGCGACAAAAAAAATGAAGAGACGAAAAAGAGTGAGACCCCCGGAGGCCGTCTGAGGAACTGCGGCTACTACGCTGCACTGCTCTTACGGGACGGAGGGGGCGTCGTCCTCGCCGGGCCCTCGCCCTCTGCTCAGCTGCTTGTAGAGGAAGGAGCTGAAGACGTGACTCCGCTCAGCCACCGCGCCGCCCGCGCCCTCCAGCAGGAGGTACCTGAACACACGCCCCCTGCTGGTCACAGAGTCGCACTGCCACCCCCAGGGTTTAATCTGTGGTCATGTGACCCACTTGAGGTAGAAATCGATGATGACATCGTTGAGGAACTCGCCGTGGTTCAGACAAACCAGGTCCTCCCGGGTCACGGTGATCCGGCCTTTGCACGGGGCCTTGGGGTACTGGATCAGCCTGCAGGGCAGAACGAGGCCGCGTTGATGGCCAGGGTCAGAGGTCGGCAGAGTGAGCAGAGTGGCTGGTTTGATACCTGGTCGGAAGCGTCTGCAGAGCCGAGCGAGTCTTCTGGCCGCCGCTCGTCTCTTCTGACGTCTGTTGGACAGATTTAGTTTAAAAAACTGGTTTAAAAAAAGAAAAAAAAAAAAGGCCCACTCGTCCCCCTGAAGTGGCTCTGTCCAGTGGACGGACTCACCGAGTGTCCCAGGAGTCTGAGGAGGTGCTGGTCCAGAGGAGACAGACTGCTGTGGAGCAGCAGGAGGCCGCCGGCCCAGTCCAGAGGGGAGTCCGGACCCCCGCAGGAGGAGGAGGACGAGGAGCGGCCCCTCTGGTACTCCCTCATGTCCAGGATGGAGGCCAGAAGAGCCGCCTGCAGCTCCTGCAGCTGCTCCTTCAGCACCAGCAGCAGGAAGCAGCAGGGAGGACCTGCAGGACATGAGCGGAGCGCCGGTTCAGCTTCAGTGGCTCTGCTGCCACCCGCTGGACAGACGGGGCACTGCGCCGGGCTCACACCTGCTGCCGTTTCCCTGATGCCGGCTGCGCCGTCGCTCCACGCAGTGACCAGCTCTCTCTGCAGCACGTTGGCCTGGGCGCTCGTCACCCACAGGAACAGCAGCGAGGGGGCGGGGCCTTTCCAGGCCGCCAGCAGAGGCCGGTCCCTGACCACGCCCCCGTCCCAGACGCCGTAGCCCCGGAGCTGAGACGCCACCACAGTGACCTCCACCTCCTCCGCCTCCTCCGACCCTGCAGTACAACCGTGGAGCGTCACACGAAACAGGAGGAGGAGGAGGATGGCGTGGTCGCCGCTGTCGCCGCTTACCTTTCAGAGGAATTGTGATGCCGCTCTCGCTGATCTGAACAGGAAGAGATAAAAAGTCTATTAAATGTGGCCTTTCTTATGGAAATAAAGTCAACAACACGTCAACTTCTGAAAAAACTTCACCTGTAGCCAGAATATTAAAAAAAAAAACATTCTTTACAAGGTGTATCGTAGAATTTTAACAGTTTAAGAGATTTTACGGACCGTCACGGTTCCGTTGGCGCTGGCGTCCATCGGGCCGATGTGAAGCGACAGGAAGTCGAGCTGCAGGAAGGTCGGCGCCGCTGCCGGAAAACTCGACGACTTCAGAGCCTGATGTCAAATAACAGTGATTTAACGTGAGGGACCGCCCCCCGGTGGCCACAGTGTGAACTGCTCCTACCTTGGACGAGCGCTGTGCGCCGCTCGGCCGGCCGCTCGGCGTCGTCGTGTCTTTGTCCTCGTCTTCACTGGAAAGAACAACTACAGAAAAGTTAAAGCAAAGTTTTTTTTAACCGCCCCGGGACTCCTGGAGCGGCGCTGCGGCGGAGACGCCGGGACTCACTCGGCTCGCTGGGCCTGCGTTTGTGCTTGGGGGCGCCGGAATGGCTCCTCCTGTCCCTCTTCTCTCTAAACTCCTGCCAGCGGGCTCGCTGTCGCTCCCTCACGTCCTCCAGCAGCAGGCTGCTGCCGCCGCCGCCGGTCGTCATGGAGACGGAGGAGGAGGAGGAGGGTCGTGGCGGAGACCGGAAGTCGTCCTCAGACGAGCTGTTCTGTGGAAGAACAGAAAAAAAAAAAAAAGTAACTCCACCAATACGGTGCACAGACATGTGATTTCAGAGTGAAAGGAGGACGACCTTTGACCCTCACCTCATCCAAGGCAGCGCCCCACTTCTTTTGGTCATCTTTTGAAGAACTCCCAGTATGCTTTGCTCCTCTCAACGCAGCCAGTGAGTCGACGGCGTCAACAGAGAGGACTCTGTCCATCGGGGCTTCAGCAAACAAAAACAAACAGACGCTCAACAAACAAACAAACAAACTAAAATGTTCGTGAGGTTCTGAAAAAACTGCTCACCTCCTGAGGGTGCAGATTTCTCCCTCTCCGGAGACAGCAGTCGGTCTGACGCTCTCTTTGGGCGCCACCTGCAGGCCACACTCATTATCTTTCTTATAATTCACATCTGCCTTCAGGTTTATGTGACTTTAAAATTAACTGAGGCCTAAACTACTGAAGATATCAATTCAAAATGTGGTAGGACATTCTCAGAAAACCAACAACTACAAAATGTCAAATCCTTGAAGTAAAAGTAACCTGAAGTACGGTTCAAACAATCACCAATATATATATTCTTTTAGCAAAATAATGAGAAATATTGATCCAAAAGCAGAAATCTGAACATACCCGTTTGAGAATGATGACTCAGACCGTCCTCTCTGCTGTGATGGGCCACTTGGGCCTTGAGGTGCTCTGTGATTGGCTGCAGTACCTCTGCCACCGCCTGTTCCGTTGAATCTGAAGAGCGACTTCATGAAGTCAGGGAGGGGCGGCTGGCGCGGCGCCCTGAAGCCACACGAAGCCAATCACATGTGGTCTGTGTGGTCTGTGGGGGTGCTGTGACTAACACCCCCAGGGCGCCCTGTACTCACCTCTGTGTGTCTGAAGAGGAACCCTCGGCTTTCCCAGCATGCATCCTGACACCTCGACCAGATTGGTCCTCATAACCCTGAAAACCAGAAAGCTAATGTTTGTTATTGAGGCATCATACGTTCGAGTCATTCTACCTTTAAAGAGTCACCAACGATCATTCATCTATCAGAACAATCACTAAAACCTTAGGACCTCAAACACATCAGCTTTGTCTGAAGGTAAAGTTCAGTCTACATAACAGGGACCAAAACAGGGTCTGAAAGCAGGAGAAAAGATTAAATGATCTTCACAAGGAGACAATTTCATGTTCCAGGCAGGAGGGAAACAGGAATATTCCCTGAACTGAGGTCCCAAACTGTATTACCCCTATAAATGAGGTGCCTGGAAAGGTAACGCCACCTGAGGATGAGAGTAGGGGCTGTGGAGGCGGGACAGCGGCGACTGCACGTGCATGCGGGAGGAATCTGCGGTGTCTTTCTTCCGGGGAATCTTAAAAGGAGCGGCCATCCTGCAAAGACACACAGCATCAGGAGATGTGCTCAGAAACCATCCACGCTGCTCCTGTGAGAGACAGCAGTAGTGACTGATTAATAAGCAGCAGATGTATCGCATGATACTTCACTGCCACAGGGTCTGCGCCAATAAACTATCTTTACATGGAGTTCGGGGGATATTACATCTATGTTCAATTTTAAAAAATGCGCAAGTATTAACCTGTCCTAAGCTATTGCATGATAATCTGCATTGGAAAAACGCGCAGCGCAATCGGTAGATCGCGCAAATCGCCCAAAAGCCCTTTGCAGAAGCACCAGACTCCGTCCAGAAAGCATCAATTTTAACACGTTAATCTCTCTAGCCGCTGCGGCTAATCATATCTGCTTCCTTAACGGTGGAGGCGTCTTTTTACGTTTTATAGAGATGAACACACACACGAACACAAGGCCAGTGTAAATTGAACCCAGAACTGTGAACATTTTGCTTATTTACATTGTGAAACATGTCACAGAAACATGCTAACGAGTAGCGCCACTGCACGAAAAACGAGACACTGCTTCGGTTAAATGGGGAAAATTCTGAATTATTTTTTTAGCGGAATTTGTCCAACTGTCCAACTGGCTCGCTTCAAGTATGAATCTGTTCGTTAGCGTATGTGTACGTTTCATTTCAGGGTGACGAACTTTAAAAGCTGCATTTTCCTCTGGGAGTTCCTGGTGGGGGCGGAGCTGCGATTTTAGCTGAACTTTCTTCCCTCTCTAAGCTCTTACGGAGCCGGCAGAGCTGAATTCTTCCCGCTCGATGTCAGTCTGGTTATTTAGCGTATTTTCGTGTCCTCTGGTCATCACATAAACACTGAAATGAAACTAACTCCGCAGCGGCGGCTCTGTCACCGACCTGCAGTCTGACGCTGGAGCGCGGCTAAGCGGCTAACCCTCCAATCACAAGGACGCCCGCTGTGCTCCTCGGCGGCAGCCTCGTCACCGTCAAATGACGCCGAACTGTCGGACGACACATGGGGCAAAGTTATCCATGTAGTCCGTCCCGGAGAAACACGAAGCGCAGATGGAAAGACATGATAACCGCAGTTGCGCAGCGAAGCTACGCTAACACACAACAGCAGCGTCAAGCGGCAACGCAGCCCTGCGTCATGACGTCACAGGGCGGACGGCGGAAAAGCGTTTATTTATTTATTGCTTTTTTGTTTATTCTTTCTTGTTTTTGTTTAAAAATCTGAAAAATTTAGCACACGTTTCTAGTCAACATATGGTTAATAATAATAATAAAAAATTGAAATACACGGACATAGGAAATTACTTTACAAATGTTTCACAGTTTAAAAATGACACCTCATAATGAATGAGTGACTCATCATGATGATAGAATCATTCAAATAAAGTTTGCTGAGGCAAAGAAACGCTGAAAACATGCAGGACTCTTCCCGTTTTACTGTTTCTACGGACCTGCCTGTGCTGTTCATTGTGTCCACCAGATGGCAGGAAAACCTCATGTTTGCTCTGACCAGAGAGCTGCGTTTACCTGAGACCCTCCGAGGCCACCTGTACGGAGTCCAGCTGCACCCCGCCTCCACCACACCTGTTGTTAGTTCTTAATTCTACTTGAATTGAGAAATGTTTCAATATTTACATCATTATTCATTATTTGTTCCTAAAGTGTATCAAACAGTGTGAGTTGATTTGGTGTCACTGACTCTTTCATCAATTGTTTAATATGTTGCAAAATTGCCGTACACAATACGACGAGAAATAAATACACCATCAAAGCATTGTGCAGTATTTATTCATGAGAGTTCCACTCAGTCCCCTTTAACTCTTCATACTTCTTAAATTTCATTTTTTTTTAAATTATGATTATTATTTTTAAAGATTTATTGGAAGATTAAAGCTGGTCATCTTTATTTTCTTTAGAATTTAATCTCTACTGAATACAGGAGGGCTCCTTAACCCGGTCCCGCATGCTGATCTCTCCCTGTCGCAGCACGATTGCAATAATAGCCTCATTACTGTCTGTTTTACGTGAAGATCAGATCGAGGTGTGCTGAAGCAGGGAGAGTTCTGAAACATGCAGGACACTGCAGCTGAGGGGCAACGACAACATCCTCCAGTCTGAAGAGCTGCAGTTATTACGCCTTGAAATGGACAACTTGATGTTGCATGTATTTTGAGCAGCAGCAGGGGGCGCTGTGGTTACACCACACACTGGCCACACACGCACAAGCACGCACATACACATATACCCTGGTGTGTGTGTGTCTGTGAGTGTGTGTGTTGGTGTGTTAAAGTGCCAATTAGGGTTTGACAAGGTCAGATTCACATTAATTAATACACCAACACACACACGGTTGGTTGGAGGCATGAGTCACGTAAAAATATGTCAATTAAAGGCCAAAGGTCAGCTGTGTGTGTGTGTGTGTGTGTGTGTGTGTGTGTGTGTGTGTGTGTGTGTGTGTGTGTGTGTGTGTGTGTGTGTGTGTTGCTGTCAGTCCTCGTTTCCGTGACGATCACGGCTGCCGCTCCGACTCGCCGTCACCTGTCAGCGCTGACTCCGCTGTGGTGACGGAGGCCTGACTGACAGCTGGAGGGCTGACGGCGCCGGCGTTGTTATTTATTGCGCGTTGTGTATTTCTTTCTGTTTTTTTCAACTCGCACATGGAAAGAGGTTGCAATTTACGGTGACCAGTAGAGGGCACCAGAGCACTGTCTCTCTGCGGTCACTATATTCATATATATTCTATATATATATATTTTCGGGTGGTGCCGCATACTGGTGGGAGTCTTCTCCTGAAGCTTACTGACAACACTTTTACTTTCAATTTTCAGAAGCAATTTTGGAAAGATTTGCGTGTTGTAATTCCACCTTGAACCACTAGGTGGTGTCAGGAGTTGAAAAGGCCAGAGCTGAAGTTCTGCTGGAGCGAATGACTGAGTCAACATCAGAGAGCGAACCGGACGCGGCGGCAGCTGGTCTCACGCAGGAAGGACGAAGCGCGCCGGAAAACTTCAGCATCACAAACTCCAGATGACTGGATTCTGTCCTCATCCTCGCTCTGCAGCGCTGCTATACCAGGAAATGTGTGTGTGTGTGTGTGTGTTTGTGAGTGTGTGTGTGTGTGTGTGTGTGTGTGTGTGTGTGTGTGTGTGTGTGTGTGTGTGTGTGTGTGTGTGTGTGTGTGTGTGTGTGTGTGCGTGTGTGAGGGGAGTGATGCATGGTGGGAAATCGTTTAGCGCCCTCGCCGGTCCTCGGCGACAGCCCCCGGCGACGGGATGAGAAACGAGGCAGCAACGAGGATGTAATTTGAGAAGGAGAGAACGAGGGGGAGGACGGAGTGACAGATCGGAGGGAGGGTGGGAGGGATGAAGAGGAGGAGGAGGGGGAGGAGGAGGAGGAGGAGGAGGACAAAGGGACGGTGAATGACAGAACGAGGAGACGGGGGAGGAGGGTGACACATCGGGGGAGATCTGTCTCTCTGTCGAGGCGTAAACGAGGCGAGCGTCGTTTCTCCTTCCAGCCAATTTGAATAATGAGGCGCTCTAATTTCACACACACACACACACACACACACACACACACACACACACACACACACACACACACACACACTTGCGCGCACACGGATGTTTTTTTCTCTGCAGCAGCAGGCGAAGCTCGTCTGTTTTTTTTTTCCTCTCTCTCTTTCAGATGACGTACGAAAAAGAAAACCGCAGCAGCGCGAACAAAAAGACCTGAGCTCCGGATTCACCGCTAGGGGGCGCTGTGGTGTCACACACACACACACCAGAGAGTAATGAAGGTCATTAATGAAAAAAAATGCTGGGACTTTGTTACAATTGCACACGCGTCCACTTGGGTTATGCATTTGCGATCTTTCAAGTTTTAAATGAAAAATTATTTAATTTCCCTCGTAACAAAAATTCTAAAATTATCGCGACTAATAGTTGGAAAATCTTTACGACAAGAAAACAGGGTTAGCGGCGAGTCAATAAACCAGGAAGGAGTGGTTTTTATTACTGCAGTACCATTAATAGCCAGCAGAGGGACATGCTTGAAATTCGTGCAATTTTATACTAAAACTCTGAAGAAGACAATTTTATTTACATTTTACTTTACTTTTAGACTGACATAATAATTCTTTTGAACAGTTTTTAGCTTTGTCGGCGTATAACAATGCTAATCAGTTATGCAAGGTAACGTACGTACATATTTTTTAAATAAACTTTCCTTCGTCTGTGCACATAAAAAATATCCTATTAACTATTGTGTTGTCACGGATTTTAATGTTCCGTGTGATAAAGAAGTGTACGATAAATTTCACTCCCATATGAATTCGCAACAATCTTATTTTACTCACAAGTAATTTAGCGAAAACACGTTTCATCAGTCTTGAATGTGTTCATAAAGACGTTTCCGATAAAAAGATTTATTGCATTTCTCCTTGATTTGTACTGAACTGATTCCAGGTTCTCAGAACAGATGTGGGCAACTATTATTTTGTATATACTCAGAAACAAGTTTACAATAAGTAAATCATAATTAGCTTGGTATAAATATTTCACCAAAAGATTCTTAAGGGTCCAGGAAAGTGTTTTATTGTTCTCATGACGTTTGCCTAATTCTAGCTCAGCGTTACCAGAAACTCTGTCCTCGAATTCATAAACTCGAAAATATTCGCAATCAACACTTCTGGAAGTCTTCGAGCAAGCTTGTGGTAATTGCGTGAACCATTCACGAATTCGCAAAATGAAACTGTACAGCCTTTAAAAAAAAAAAACAATAACAAAAAAAAAAAACGTGCGTCGTAGACCGGATTCATTCGTGATATCTGAGAAAAATGATCAGCTGGTGAATGACATCCAGGTTTGATTGATTCTTCTCACACGCCGCTGAAGAAAATTAGTCAATTCTGAACGGAAAATTCTCCATGAAATCTTAACATGAAAATGCAGTGACGACAGGAAAGACGAATTCACCCTGAAAGGATGTGAAAGGAGGAGGAAGAGGAGAAGAAGAAGAAGAAGAAGAAGAGGAGAGGAAGCAGGGGAGAGGAAGAGGAGGAGAGGAAGAGGAGGGAGCCTAATTGATTTGCTCGTTTTCTCTCTCTGGAAAGCGAGCGGTCAGACGAGCGCCGAGGAGGAGGAGGAGGGGGGGCGGGGGCGGGAGGGAGGGGGAGGGGGAGGGGGAGGGGTGGGGTGGGGTTGGGGTGGAGGGGGGCTCGCCAGCGAAGCGTGAAAACGGGTGTGTGTGTGTGAAAAGTGTGTGTGCTTGAAAATGTGTGTGCGCATAAAATCCTGCCTGTGCTGTGTGTGAGTGCCGTGTGTGTGTGTGTGTGTGCGTGTGTGTGTGTGTGCTGTGTGTGTGTGTGCGTGTGTGCGTGTGGTGTGTGTGTGTGTGTGTGTCTGTGCGGTGTGTGTGCGTGACCTTGTCTGGCAGCGTGTGTGTCAGAGAGAGAGAGAGAGAGCGAGACGGCGAGGGCGAGCGAGCGAATAGAAAAGGGGAGCCTTGAAACTGTCTCCCTCCTCCCGCCTCCATTTTTCTCCCTCGCACATTCCTGCAAACCTTTTTCTTCTTCTTCTCCTCTTTGTGCTCGCCGCTGTCAGCGCCTCCTCGCAGGCGGCGTGACCTCTGACCCCCCCGCGCCTCGGCTGTAAACATTAAATGACCCCCCCACTTTGTAAGATGAGAGCCAAAGGAAGCAGTGATTTTACCGCCACGAAGCGACGGAGATTTGTGTTCGCCGCGGTTAGCTAGAGGTGAACCAAAAGTGTCGGAAACTTCATCGGAATCAATCCGACTGTTTCTGACTGAGTCCGGAAAGTTTGAAATCGTCCGACAAATTCCCTTCGTAAACCCGTTTGTCGTAACCAGAAACAAGTTCACGATCAATCATTCCACGGTCAGCAGCTTTACGAAGAGAGAGTTTCCAAGTGACTGTGGATCAGTTTCCCATGAACAAACCCACAATGATAAATTCACAGAATTTCATTTGGTTCTCTAAGTTTTCGAGTTTTACGATTAAAAAGTTTGCAATAGTTTACTGTTATGAAAAAATCCATAGTTTGTGATGGACAAGTTTACGAAAAAATAGCTAAACGGCTTCACAACGATTGAAAAAATCAAAATCAAGTTTTCAATGAAGAATTCGTAGCTGGAAACACCTTCGTGACCGATTTAAGAAATTTCTGCCTGTGCTTGAGCGCATTCAAATTTACAGATGAAAAATTGTGAAATTTGTTTCAGGAAAACGAACAAGTTCACGGTAAACGTTCAGCCGTTCGTCACTAACTTGCAAAACACGTTTTTGACTAGCATCTTCAACGGATGGATAAGTGTTCGATAAAATAGTTTACGGTTAAAAAGCCTACAGTGATCAAACTTATGAAATATAATTTAACGAAGAAATTCAGAATCAAGTTCAAAATCAAAATTTTGAGCGAAGTCTCAAAATTGTTCGTGAAACAGAACGTTAACGTCGTAAATTAGACGACGTGGAAAATTTGAGTTTCAGCGAACGAGAACGAACGAGTTGCCACAATTTCTGAATCTTCTGTGGCCTGAGGCATGTTCGTCTCTCAGAGGCTGAATTTATTTAGCGAACGTTTCAGAAACAGCCCGGTTTCCGATCCGATCTCCGTCACGAACTCGCCGGTCGGGAGCGTTATCCCCTTCCTTCACGCTACTTTCTCACATTATCGTTTGTTCGCCTCCTGCAGCTTCAGAGTGGCTGGGCTGGCGGCTGTTTGCACCCCCTCCCCCTCCCCCCCTCCCCCCACCTCCTCCCCTCCCCTCCCCCCTCCCCCCCATCCCTCCCCCCCTCCCCCCTCCTCCCCCTCCTCCCCCTCCTGCTCTCCGGCAACGATTCATCTTCCCTCCACCAACATCAATAAATGATGGCTGCTGCGCTCCCGCTTTAAATATTCATCGCAGCGCTGCTCGTCTCGCTCGCTAAACAGCCTCGCAGCTCGCACGCCAGCCAGACACACACACACACACACACACACACACACACACAGACACTGACGCACACACACTGGCACACACGCTGACACACACATCCGCTGACACACACACACACACCCAGGCACACACTCCCTGCGGTGCATTAGCAATTCAATCCGTCGTCTCCGGCATCGCGCTCGGCAGACGCACACACACGGAGGCGTTCACAGACACACAATCACGGTTACACACTCATTAAACACACACACACTCACGAAAAACACACACATAGATGCACAAAGCCAGAGAACGGATGCAGCAGCTTCTGTGTGCGTGCGTGTGCGTGTGTGTGTGTGTGTGTGTGTGTGTGTGTGTGTGTGTGTGTGTGTGCGTGCGTGTGTGCGTGCGTGCGTGCGCGTGCGTGTGTGTGCAAGAAGTCTTCGAAGTTTCCACACAATCACAGGTTTGGAAAAAAAAGGCGCATCGGATGTTGGTGATGAGAGCCTTGAGAGTCAATGCTTCGTCTGCTTGCAAGGAGTTTTTGCCTTCCGATGCCGACGCCTCTTTATACACCTCTTTACGTCAACAGAATCCCAAACCACTGGTTCAAACATTCCCTCTTTTAATTGGAAACTGCCACAACTTCATCACGTCCCTCAGTATATTTCCAATAATCCATTTTATGTGTGCAAGTCGTTGTCTTCAATTAACAAGTTTGTTATTCCAGTGAACGCTGGTGCCATGGGTTTGGCCTGTTTATCATGGATAAGTGTACAATAAACACTGATAAAGCTCCTTCTTCACCACAACATTCCAGGACAGTGACTGCAATATTGCAGCCGCCTGTCGGAATCTGTGGCCGATTTCTTGATCGCTCCTCCCATCACTCCAGAATAAGACTCCAGAGTACTGAGGCCCTGTCCACGTGAGCCAAAATGGTTTTCTGCTCCCTGTTGTTCTGTGAATACACCGTGAAAAAACAAAACAAAAAAACAAACAAACAAAAAAACGATGCAGTACACATGCCAGGACTATAGGTGGTGCTGTAACTCAACAAAATAAACCCAAAACGGAAAGAAGACACAGAGCATGCACATCAAGCTTGAGCACAGTAGACACTCTGGAACCTGTTGTCAAAATTTTGTTTTCAGGCTCTTACTTTGCTGCGTCTTGTGGATGATCGGCCAAAAACAACGTGGTCATCGTGTGGATGGGGAAGGTTCGACATTAACAGACATATGGTCAACAAACAACAGTTAACCAACCAGCCAAACCAGTCACCAACCAGCTTGGGAAAAGCCAAGACGCCAGTTCACCAGCAGACATCACAACCAACCAATGGATAAACTACCTGACTTTAACCAGAATTAATGTTCCAGTTTGGTTTTTGTTTGAGAATCAAAATTATTGAGATAAGATGAGAAAATATGAAAATCTTCAAAATGTCTTGAATTATTGAAGCAAACATTTCAAACATTTTCTCCAGTTCACGTTATTGCACAGAAAATAACCGGCAGCTGGCTCTTATTTTGTTGGCATTTGAAAACTGTGGTCTTTTATTGTGGAAACCCAAGGTCCTCATAAGAACAGGAGGACAGGCGTGTGTGTGTGCGGATAGTGAATAATGTGTGAATGAGTCATCTCTCTCTCTCTCTCTCTCTCTCTCTCTCTCTCTCTCTCTCTCTCTGTCCCTCTCTCTCTCTCTCTCTCTCTCTCTCTGTCTCGCTGATGAAAGGGCGTGGGCGATCGAAGGGGAAGACGAGGCCGAGAGAGAGACAGAGACAGACAGACCGAAAACATCCAGTGAATGACTTTTTTTCATCTCTTTTTTGAAAAAAAAATCTTGATTGAGAAAAAAAACACATTTGAAAGTGAAGGAAGGTCCTGATCAAGTATAAAAATGAGAAAATATCGTCACAAAAAGAATCTAAAATGTACAGAAAATTTTAAGTCGAAGCTAATTCTAACATTGTGCTTAAAACCAGTCAGATTATGTTAGAAATGATCAACAAACCTACCTGAAGGGTGTGTTTCGGGGGGTCGCTGTGGTGGAACAGAGAGGAAGGAAGCTCAAACATCTCCGTGCTCCACAACTCTCTCCAGCTCCTCGGGGGAACCCCAAGTCGCTCTCGAACCAAATCAGATATATCGTCTCTCCAGTGAATCCTGGCCTGACCTCAAGGCCTCCTTCCAAGCAGAACATGCCTGTTAAAACCTCCAACGGGAGACGACCTGAGGGCATCCTAATCAATAGCCTGGACCACCTAAAACTAGCTCCTCTCAATATGGAGGAGTAGCGCTGGACTTTGAGGGCTTCCTGGATGGCCGAACACTTCTCACTCTATCATGAAGAGTGATGTCTACCATTCTGTGGAAATAAGTCATTTTAGTGGCATGTATCCATGATCTTGTTGTTTTGGGTCTGACCCAAAGTTAATTGCCTTGTAGGCAAGGGTGGGGATGTAGACTGACTGGTAAACTTGCTTTGTAGCTCAGCTCATTCCTGCCCAGACCAGTCCTTTAAAGTGAGACAACCATGAACTCAGGGTGCTGGAGGTCACCATGTCACAATGCCAGAACTAGGCTACACCATCATTTGCGAAAAATAGAGATGCCACCCTTTGGCACCTCACATGATGCCCTCCTTGTCTTGGGAAAATCATGAACAATAAAATCATGAAGATCAGGGGAGACCAAGTCCAACCTTGAAGGAGTCTAGAGAACACCATGAATAAGTCCATCATAATGCTGAGGATACATTTGCAGCTCTCACACCGGAAGTGTTAGGACCCTACAGCCTGCAGCAATGGTTCCAGTACTCCATAGTCCCAAAGCACCTTCCAAAAGACATCTTGGTAGAGACAGCTGTAGGTTACAAAACACTTGTAGAGTGGATTGGTGAACTCCAAGCCAACTTGATAATGTTTGAAAGGGTGAGGAGCAGGTCCTTTGTTCCACGGCCAGGATAGAATCCATCTGCATCAGAGGATCGACTATCAGTCGGAGTCTCTTTTGCAGTACACCCGCATAGAATTTTCCACGGAGGCTGAGAAATACGATGCTCCAATTATTGGCCCAGGTTTTGGAAATGGGGACCACCACACTTGTCTGCCAATCCAAATGTACTGTACCAGAGGTTCATTTGATCCTGTAAAGACATTCCAACCAGGACAGTCAAACACACAACTCTGGGTGCGATTCATCCATTCATGGAGCTTTGCCAATGAAGGTATTTTTTTGACTATCCTGGTGACCTGCACTAGGGAAATGGACCAGGACACTCCAGAACCCTCAAGCCATGCCTCCTGTAGGGAAAGCAGAGTTCAGGAGACCCTCAAAGTGCTCCTCTCAATTCAGGATGATATTCTTGTTTGAGGTTAGAGGATGCCTTCTTTTGCAAAGGACAGCTTGAGAAAGAGCCCCAATCTCTCCTGAACCATCTGGTGATGTGCCAGAACCTTTTTGAGGCCAACCAAAAGTCCATCTCCAAACTTTTAGGCTCAAGGGCCACACTGAGTTGCGAAATTTGACAGAGCGGCTGGGCCAGAACCAGATGCACACTTATCAAACATAAAAACATAAAAATGGCATTCCAGTGTGAATACTTGCGTGAAGAGACATTACACCAGTTGACGTGACTTGTCTCTTTTTCCAAAATCAGAGAGCCAATGGCAGAATTCTCCATGCAGGTTATTCAGGGATTTCCTGTATTTTGTCACATGTGAAGGGGTCTCTTCCAGTGGAGCCAGTGTGGGAAAATGAGCAAATGACTTGTTTGACATTTGCCTTGAGAATAAAGCTAACTTGATTTTGAAGGTTCTGACATTTGTGTACAATTCATGTACAGACTGCTCTCTCCCTTGAAGCTTCACGATCAGCTCATTCATGTGTGTAAGTATCGTCACACCAATCTGTGTCACTCAGCTGAGGAAAATCGTCGGATTCCTAAGTGGGTCCAAAAACGAGATAATTTGAGCTCCCACACTTACATGCTTTCCCCAAACTTAACTCAAGATACTGTAGTGGCAAATCAAGTCCTGGTGATCAGCATCAACTTCTTCAATCAACATGATAAATTAACAATACTGAAACCTCTTCGCTGGAATAAATTTAATGAGCTTTACCATTGGCTTCACCATTGGCCAAGCTCCAATATGGATTTGCACAAAGTAGTGTAACATGGATTATGCAGTGGAACAAAGTGACCTTCTACTCAGTGGTGTCCTGTTTCACCCTCTTTTGGATTCTGTTGAGCAACCAGACATTTCTTTTTCCGGTCAGATTTGGTGATCTACCAGTGCTAACGTCTGTGAGCGTACTCCAGAATAACTTGTGCCTCTCAATGACTCCCGACACGCTGTTGTACAAGTCCTCTCCCTGAGTTCTTCCCTTCGAGGATTCCATGGCCAAAAACTCCTCAGTAATTTCTAAATCATCATTAGTCATTCTGTTAAAAATTAAATAGCTGAGCAGTGTTCTTTATGTCTACGCAGTTTCTTGGCAAATTACACATACTGCCTTTGACTGCACTTCAGTGAAAAAGTGTCAAGTTGTCCATTCCTCACTAAATACTCTGCTCTCACTGTCAAATTTTCTTTTCTTTGGCCCACTCATTTTGCAGATCAGTTTATAGCAGTAGCAGAGTAACAACAGAGTAGCTTGGGCTCCGCAAAGTCACGTGAATGCGCCTAATGTACCCCCTGGTGGAAAGCCAGGCATTACAACACAAGGTCAAATGTTTATTATATAATCTCATTTGGGCAATTTGGGCAGTTCCTCTTGGTCCTTCTGTGTGTCTCCCATCCCTCCTGCTTTCAAGGCCTTCTCTGTTCCCCTTGTCTCCCTCACTTTACGTTTCCAATTGTCCAATAGCATCTTGTGTCCTCCCCGATCTGGCTTCCTGTTGCCAGACGCTCAAGATTTCATGCCCTCATTCAGCAAATACACATTCCTTCCCATATGTGTCTCTCCAGTCCTCAACCTCCTGCCTGCTGCCTTGTCTCCGCCTCTGCTCACTTCCTCATGGGTAAATTTGACTGGAACTGATGCTCTCATTGATCTATGTGATATTGTCAATCCTGACTCGGTCTGCTTTAGGGTCCTTGCCAGTTCTGACACAATTTTGTACCAATCTTTGACATGCCAGATTAGAAAGTCCAACGGGCCAAATGTGGCCTGTGGGAGGTAGTTTGCTCATCCCTGGTCTAAGGTCAGGTGGAACAAAAAACATCCGACCTGAAATATCACCGACCTGAAGCCCAAGGACCTCTGGTTCCAAGTGCACTGATGAGCATCCTTGTGTTCAAACACGGTGTTTGTTATGCACAATACATGATAGGCATAGAAGTCCAACAACAACTTACCGCTCGAGTTAAGATCAGGCAGGTCATCCTTCCAAATCACATCCTTCCAGGTCATCAGTCGTTTCCTACACGATACTTGAAGTCACTCAGTAAGGAGTCAGTTAGCGGTGCCCTTTTCAGGACCTCACCTTCCTACTCCAAGAAGGTCAAATACTCTGAGGTGCTGTTTGGTGTGAAAGCACAACCAAAATTCAGTTTTAGGGCATGGTTATTGCAATGTCATGTCAGATTTTGCAGGTGGTGGGCCATGTAAGTCTACCCTGTTGCTTGTTCGGGATCTGCCTGATTAGGTCACGTGGGTGCCCAAAGGAAAACACTAGCTCTGGGCCTAACCCTGGGGTTGTGTCCCAGTAACCCTTCTGGAGGTAGGTTACAAGTTGGTCTGTTTCCTCGGCAGGGGTGAGAGGTTTAATCCATCCATTTCTATCACTTGTCCGGGACCGGGTCGCGGGGGCATCAGTCTAAGTAGGGATGCTCGGACTTCCCTATCCCCAGACACTTCCTCCAGCTCTTCTGGGAGCATCCCAGGCCAGCTGAGAGACACAATCTCCCTCACGTGCGACTCCAATAATGGAATTCATTTTAGGATATAAAGAGGTTTGAAAGTAGGTCTGAGATGGGGTTTAAAATCAAGTTGGAATCTGGTGTGTTGAGGTTTAAAATGAGTTTTAAAGTGAAGAACTGAACATGGATGTGACTGTTGGAGATGGCGTCAATAAAGATGAACTGATCTGATGAACTGAATAAGACTGCGACCATCAACAGACACGAGCATAGAATTCCTATTTTCATCAATCTTCATTTTTATTGGATGAAGAAGAAAACCAACATGATGCCAATTACAAAAGCACACACAAAGGTAACAAAGACCTCCAACTGACATCACCACGGCAACAGAGTCATATTTACACAGACCACGAGCCATAAATAAAAACAACTATGTACATGTTTCCATGGAAATGTTTCATGAACGCGTCTTGACGCGTCCACCCTTCACCGTCACTTTTCCCACCTCGGTTTTCAAATCTCGCTGGAGGGCGGTCACTCTGATGCCGAGGTCGCGGATATGGACCCGCACGTTTCCCAAGTTCCTCTGCCAGGCGTCGTCCAGCTTCAGGCTCTTTGCTGTGTGGTTCTCACAAGCGGTGCCACCTTCACTGCTGCCTCTCTTGACCCCCGGACAAGTTGGAACGTCCGACCTGGCAGGAGCGGGGACTCCAGTGGTCTTACTCCGGAGGCGCTGTGGCTCAGAAATGCCAGCGTCACCTGAAGCCGACTCCGACCCACTGTCCATTTTACTCCCAAGGTTTTTCCACACATGTGCCTCATTCACTCTGGTGGGTTGTGTGGCATTGCCATGGTTCCCAGGATTCTTGCTCCGAGGTCGTTCCGTTGAGGTGGCACTGCGAATACGGAGTCGTTGTGGTTCCCACGTGTTCACCGACTCCTCCGCTGCTTTGACTGACACTTCCTGTCGCTGCTCACAGTCCGTGGTGGCGTCTGGTTGAGCTGAGTCATCAGAGCTAGGTTTTTTCTCAGGCGCCCACTGCGGTTCCCACATTTTTACCTCCACTGCCTGTATAGTTTTGACGGAAGAGACAACCGACACTTCTTGTCCTTGTTTTCGGTCTTTGGTGCAGTCCAGATCGGAAGAGTCAGTGGTTCCGGGGTTTTTCCCACACACTCGATTTGGCTCCCACATGCTGGCATTGGTCACCACGTGCGGTTTGGCGCCGTTACTCTCAGCTCTCTGAGGTTCCCACAAACTGGCGTTCACTTTAACTTCCATGTTCACTTTTGAAGGGAGTCCAGACTGTGCGGTCGCGCTGTCGACCACAGCAGGAGCCTGGCATGGCGATTTCAGTGGTGGAACACATTGCGGAGGAGGTGGCGGCGGCGGCGGCGAAGGCGGCGGCGAGGGTTCCAGTGTGTCGTGGCGACTGTCCACAAACTCTACAGAGGAGCCAAGCATGCCAGCAAGTTCAGGTGTGGCCTCAACCAGTTCCAGGGGGTCGTGGACATCCGGCCTGAAGGACGACAGCTCCGTTTCGTCGGGGCTCGTGAGAAGCTGCGACAGCGCCGCCTGCCGGTAAAACTCGTCCTCCGGCAGCGACTGCACATTCAGCTGTGGGAAGAGACGGCGAAAAGAGCGCGACGTCATCCGAAGGCGACCCAGGACGTCAGAGAGGAGGAGCCAGTTTCTCCGTCTGCGGGAGAAAGGAAAAAAAAAAAGCGTCACACTCCATAAAACCACTGACATGTTTTGTTTCTTGAAGAACGTTGAGGAACATCTCCTCTGGTGTTCCTCATGAGTCCATTTCAGATCTGACCGACCGAGTTCCCATCTGAGACTCACCCCTGAGACAGGGTCACTTGGATGTTGTAGCAGGGCAGCAGTGGTCGATCGGACAGCTCGAACTCGAACACCTCTCTCCGGGCCTGCTGCTCTACATCTTCATCATTCTCTTCATCCTCCTCCTCCTCCTCCGGTCCCGGTGGATCAGCCAGGACGTTGTACACTCCGCCTTCACTGGATGGCTCTACACAATGAAACACAAACAGCAGAAAACTGTAAAAATCAAAAGGTAAGGAGTAGGAGAAAGTGGAGTTCATTGATGTACAAAATCTTTAGTCACACCCCTGAATTTCAAATTCCAAATCTTGAATTCAAACTCTTTAGAATTAAGAAATCTTGAATCCTGAGTCTCCAGTTTTTAGTATAGAATGTAAAGTCCCAAAACTTTAGTGTAGGATTTTTGGTCCTGAAATTCAGTTTCAACTCTTCAAATTCAAATCTAAAGTAAATGAATCTTTATTCCTGAATCCTGTGTTTTCAGATCATCGTGTACTTTTTTTTTTTTAAACCACAAGTCCGTGTGTCTTTTATCTGCGGTTTGTCGTCAGTCGTGCAGCCGTACTTTCTTTCATCCTAAATTATTTATTGCTCCCAGCCGTACTGCTTTTCCTCCCGTGAAGAGGAATCTTACCGGGTGTGAGCGGGTGCGCATATGTGTATGTGTGTGTGTGTGTGTGTGTGTGTGTGTGTGTGTGTGTGTGTGTGTGTGTGTGTGTACTAACCGCACACTGAGCTGCCGTAAAACTCCCAGTAGATTCCCGGATCGCCCTCCGACCTTCCCTGGAGGTCAGAGAGGTATTCTGCAGAGAGGGAGAGCGGCACGGTTAGAGGCTTCTGATCAAAGAAGCGGCCAATCAGAGAGGACGAGGGCGGCGAGATGAAAACAATAGAGCGGAACACACACACACACACACACACACACACACGCACATACACACACACACGCACGCACATACACACACACACACACACACACACACAGTGAAAGGACGGGAAGAAGAAGATGAGTGTTTGTGTTCAGACGGGGCCGGCTCGTCGCCACGGCGCTGAGGAGACGGATGCTGGCAGACGCGTGTGTGTGTGTGTGTGTGTGTGTGTGTGTGTGTGTGTGTGTGTGTGTGTGTGTGTGGCAGTAAGCTGTTCTGGGATTCAGCAGCCAAGCCTCATTAAACCCCTCTGGAGAGAGAAAGAGCGAAGAAAGAGAGAGAACAAATACAGGCAGGGAATGGTAATCAGACAGGCTGGCGAGCGCATACACACACACACACACACACACACACACACACACATATATATACGTGCACGCGTGTGCACATGCACATGTGCACGCACAGACACATACACAAGCACACAGACGCACACACTGTGGCGTCCTCCTCTCGTCTGTTTCCGTCTTGTTTACGGCACTGTTTCACCAAATCTGTTTAATCCTTTTTTTTTTTTTTTTTTGCTTCTTCACTGGAGTTTCTTCTTTAGGGGAAGAAAATGTGCGTCAGTCTTTTTGTTGACTCGTGATTGGCTGACAGAAGTCGAGTCGACCTGACAGTTACGGGTTTTTCATCAGAGAAGCTAAAATGCCGACATTAACTTGTCATCACCTTCAGTCCTCTCGTACTAAATAGTTTAACGGTGCGTCTCTCTCTGTCACCGCTAGTTAAGTGGCGAAGAACTTTCTCTTCCGTTTTAAGTCGTAAAAAGTTTGAAGGTAGCTTCAGTTTGATGAGGCCACTGGTAAATTATTCAGTACTCAAGAGTACTGACTGTTAGTCCAAACTAGTTTAGAGAAAAGAGGCTTTGGTTCAACTTGTTCAGAAGTAGGGTTCGGTGTTAGAGGGTCTAGGCAAGAATCTGTAGTCCTGACGAGTTTAGAGTTAAGACTTCGTGGTCGAGGTAGCTTGGAGGCAAGACCCACGAATAACGAATTCAAGATGAGGCTCAACCGTGTGGAAAAGTCCAGAGGCTCAAATTTAGATGTGAGGCTGTTTTGGGTGTTTAAGGTGTAAAACTATTGTATTCTAACTTGATTAGAAGTAAGAGACTCTTGTTATAACTGGACCTAAGTCAAGGTGGTTTAGTTCTCATAAGACTTCTCTGTTTCTCTAAAGCTTCGATGCGGTTTCGTCTGATGGAGGCGAGTTCAGGTTTGGTGTTGAACTGCTGCTGGAAAATTTACTGGGATGGTGAAATGGTGCAGATGGAGCTCTTCCCTTAATTAAAATGTGGAGCCTTTGTGCTAGCTGCCTCCAATCATACCGTCCAGAAAAGTCTCCATGGCGGCGCTGTGGGTCATGTTGATTGGTCCTCGTCCGGAGTAGTGGGTCAGGGTGGGGTCGGCGCCGCAGGCCAGCAGGAAACGAACCACCTCCAGGTGATCGTTTTGCACGGCATCATGAAGCGGTCTGGGCAGGAGAAAAGACAAGGCGGGACTCAATCCTTCATCCCAAACAAGTCGAAGAACGTCGTTCGCTCAGAAGAATCGACAAACAAAAAAAAGGAAAAACATTCAGCTAAAAAAGAAAACTCATAAACTGATTTACTGGAACTCTTTCAGTGAAGACAATGCTGTTCTAGAGTACGATGAAAAAGTAAGATGTGATCCATCAGTTCAGCAGCACACTACCTGGTTCCGTCCTGAGAGCTGCAATTGACGTCGGCGCCGTTCTCCACCAGGTGGCGCACAATTCCGAGCCAGCCACGTGCGCACGCTTCATGCAGAGCACAGTAGCCGGCATTGTCCCGGTGGTTCACGTCACAGATGCGACGCTCCAAGCAATACAGCACCACCTCCTGGAGACGCAGATGAAGGTTCACCATCATTAGCGTCACAGCTTTCTGAAACTCAAGCGCACGTTTCTTTTAATTTGAAGCTTCGACGAGAGAAGAGTGCAGCAGCACCTCCGCAGAACTGATCAGTGGAAACTGTTCAGACCACCAAGTCTGAACCACCTGCGCCAATCTGACTCCGCCCAACACAAACTGGGACTCCGCCCACAGCGTCTGAGCACCTGGGTGCGTTTGTGATTTGTTACCTCGTATCCCAGACGGGCGGCGCGCTGCAGCAGCGTCTCTCCGGCGTTTTTGTTCACAATGAGGCGACGAACCTCAGGAGGGACGGGTCGTGGAGAGGGAGGCGGTGAAACCTGCGTGTGTGTGTGTGAGCGTGTGTGTTTGTGTGTTTGCGGAGGGGAAAAAAAAAGGTTTAAAGTGATTAGCGTGCGCTCAAGGATCCGTTTTATTACCCACAAAGCAATTAAAGACACACAAAAACAGACGCCGGCGCTCCTCCGGCATCCATCACTGTCACGTGTTGTGTTTTTCTAACGCACACACACACACACACACACACACACACACACACACACACACACACACACACACACACACACACACACACACACACCACACAGCCCTACTTTTCCAGGCTCGGTTGAAAATAGCGCTGTCACCACCTCTGCTCCCACGACTCTGTTTTTGCGCGTTTTTTGTGTGTGTGTGGTGTGCGTGCCTGCGAACACACGTACGTACGTGTGTGTGTGTGTGTGTGTGTGTGTGTGTGTGTGTGTGTGTGTGTGTGTGTGTGTGTGTGTGCTTGGCCCGCGGCTGATGACAGAAAGCTCAGGAGGAGACAGAGGAGGAGGAGGATGAAGGGGAGGAGGGTGATGGTTCGTCTTCAAGTAAAAAGCGGGAACAAATCAGGATTTTCTGCTCCGTCTTCACGTTTTCGCCGGCCTGCCGTCATGTGGAGTCGCGCGCGCGTGTGTGTGTGTGTGTGTGTGTGTGTGTGTGTGTGTGTGTGTGTGTGTGTGTGTGTGTGTGTGATTTGATTGGAAACTGATTTTACATACAGTTTTTAAACTTGCTCTGAAAAGTTAAGTTAAAATAATTTCAGACCGAATAAAACTGGTTTGTGAACTGAGGTTTCAGGCTTGAAATTAAACCAGTTTCAGACTGGTCATTAAACCAGTTTCAGACTGGCCATTAAACCAGTTTCAGACTGGTTATCAAACCAGTTTCAGACTGGTCATCAAACCAGTTTCAGACTGGTCATTAAACCAGTTTCAGACTGGTCATCAAACCAGTTTCAGACTGGTCATCAAACCAGTTTCAGACTGGTCATTAAACCAGTTTCAGACTGGTCATCAAACCAGTTTCAGACTGGTCATTAAACCAGTTTCAGACTGGTCATTAAACCAGTTTCAGACTGGTCATCAAACCAGTTTCAGACTGGCCATTAAACCAGTTTCAGACTGGTCATCAAACCAGTTTCAGACTGGTCATCAAACCAGTTTCAGACTGGTCATTAAACCAGTTTCAGACTGGTCATCAAACCAGTTTCAGACTGGTCATTAAACCAGTTTCAGACTGGTCATTAAACCAGTTTCAGCCTTGACATTCATCTGAAAAAACGCATCATTTTAGCAATTTCGTTTGGGAAAAGCTTCAGTCATACTGAAAACGATGTAGTTTTCACGTAGGGCCACTAGTGGGCACTCTTGCTTTTGCATGAAATTACACATGGGCAGACAACAAGAAGCTATCAACAAGAACAACGAAGAGAACAGATAATCGAATGGACAGACGACCAAGTCGGATTGTTCTTCTGGTGACTGTCAGTTCAGAGACGAAGCCCAAGCCTTTTCAGAAAGTCCCATTTTTCCCCGCTTCTACATATACGGAGTCGGAACCTTTTCAAAAAGTTGTGTTTTCAGTGACTCCGACCATCGTTGTCATGTGAACACCCCCTACAAAACGATTTCATGTGAAACTCTGGCGTGTTCACGGGGCCTAAGCCGGTTTCGGACTTGACATTTAACTGGTTTCTGAGTTTATATCAAATTTCAGCATCCTGGATGTTCAGCTATCGGCAGACTAGAAACGGAACCGTCTGGTAACCCTCGGTTACTGGCTGTTTTGAGCATCGCTGCTCTGCGGTTCAGTCATTCTTGACCGAACTTCACTCGTCCTGCAGCTGGTTAATTATTTTGCTCTGAGGGTTAATGAGTGTTGGAGCGGCGACACCAGATCCACAGCAACAAAATCCACGTCTTCACATTGTCAATCACAATTTCTCATTTTTAGTATGGAATTAAAAATCATGTCAGTCATTAATATAAACTGATAAAACTAACACATTCCCTTTGTACGTTTTTATACTGTAATTTAAATATTTTCCATTTTTATTCTCGTGAAACTAACGTTATTTCCTGTTTTTAAATGAGATGTAAATTAAACTGAGTTTGGTCCTCAGCAGCAGGTACACGAGCAGGAAGCTGCTGACGCCACGGCAACCGTCTCCGCCGCTTAGCAGCCAGACAGCGTGTGCGTGTTAATGCGCTTGTGTGTGTGTGTGTGTGTGTGTGTGTGTGTGTGTGTGTGTGTGTGTGTGTGTGTGTGTGTGTGTGTGTCTGTCAAACGAAGCCGCTCGCTGCCACGCATCGGCAAACAGGAGGCGAGCTTTGCCCCGGAGGTGTGTGTGTGTGTGTGTGTGTGTGTGTCTGTCTGTCTGTGCGCGCGTGTGTGTGCGTGCGTTTTCCAGCGCAGCAAACAAGGAGGAGGAGGAGGGTCGAACGAGGAGAGTGTGTGTGTGTGTGTGCGCGCAAGCGCGCATATGTGTGTGTGTTCTCTCTGCCCTGAGGAAATCTCCGGTGCAGCAGCTGTCAAAGCGGCACAATCCTCTGCCGCACACACACTGACGTACACACAAACCCACTGACACACACACACACACACACACACACACACACACACACACACACGCACGCACGCACACACACACAGACACACACACAGAGTGCAGTACATGCGGAGAATATTATTCTTCCTCCATAACCTTCAATCACTCCGTCCCTCGCTCGCTCCTTCATTTTAATCTGCACCGAATTGAATTACACACACACACACACACACACACACACACACACACACACACACACACACACAGACACACACACACACACACACACACACACACACACACACACACACACACACACACACACACACACACTCGTCCCTGCTGAGTTCTCCCGGCGAGCTCCAATCAGGACGATAATTGCAGCGATTAACAGACGGAGGGAAACACAGCGAGCTGCAACGCCGGGGCTCAGAGGCAGACTCGGACACGGAGGGTTTGTGGGTATATGAACCAGAAGAGCGAGATTTGGACTGGGACTCAGCGGGTCTTAGAATATCTGAACCAGGAGGCTCAGACTTGGACTTTGTCTGGGACCTGTGCTCAGAGGGATTTGCTAAAATGTGAACAAGTGGATTGATATTGGGACTGGGACTCGGTCAAGGACTGGGACAAGAACTTTGACGAGGACTCTAACGGGAAATGGGACGCCAAGTTTCTTCAACAAACTCATTAGCATAAACTCAGACTGTGTTTAAATGAGACTCAGTGTGATTAACTCGGACTCAGTGTGATTAACTCGGACTCAGGGGCCCACATCCCCCCTCTCTCAGACTCACCTCCTTCCCCCTCTGCTCCTCTTCCTGGTCACTGGCTCCTCTGGACTCTCCTTCATCGTTGGCACCCTCGGATCCAGCCGTGTGCTTCAGTTTACAGGGGCGTTTTCCCTTCGGCCTGTCGGGATTGTCGTCATGGCCAAGTTGGGGAAAGGTGGGTGAAGAAGAGTAGGACGGGGGAAGAGAGGGCAGGAAGGCGGTGGACCGACGACTCTCCCTCAGCCTCTGATGTTTGTCCTGGAGGCGGGACGAGGCCAGCGAGGCCAGAGAGGCCAATGGCGATGGCCGGGAGGTAGAGCCACTTGGTAGGCGAGGACATTGGTCGGGGAAGGAGGGCGGGGCTGCATGGAAAACTGAAAGAAAATGGAAAGACGAGTCAGAAAACTAGAGAGCAAATTTCATCTACAACTGAAACATCAAATAACGCCATGCTGGCTGAAGAAGCTGACTTTGTTCCATGAAAGACTCGCTGCTCAAATGAACCAGCTGCAGTCCTCGACCAAAAAGATACCATCCCATCGAACTATCGATCAATAACCTCTCTATGCACAACTTGAAACCATCATATTCACTGAGATCAACAGGCATATGGCCCAATACCTGGTGCAAGGCACACTGGTACTAACACCGGAGGAGTCAAACACCAGCTACTGGTTGACAGAGCAGTCATCAGAGACTCAACAACAGACAGACCAACCTGTGCATCAATTTCCAAGAAAGCCTGCGACTCGGTGAAACATGTAGATATCGGAATGTCTGGAACTGCAAAAGCTCAACGGGACACTAAGAGCCTTCATGAAGAACTCCAAAGGATTGTGAAAGGCAAACCTGAAAGCCAACTCAAAGCCAATCACACAAGTTAACATCAAGTGTGGCATATGCCAAGGAGATGCATTGTTCCCGCTGCTGGGACTCATGCTCCAGTAATGGTCTGATCCTTCTTGGTCATATCACACAAAGACTGACTATGGACAGCAATTCAGAAGGGGAGGAACAATCAGCCATCTCTTCTACGCTCATCTACACTTCCAATATCGTTCAGGTTCAACAAGTGTTGTCAGATGGTATCAAAGAAAGATCGGACTGAAGGGGTTGAGCTACCAGAAGGCAGCAGAGGGGATGTCCAGAATAGGTACAAGTACTTTGGGAACCAACAACCTATCCATCACAAGGAGGAAAACCACAGCCAAAACCCTCCAGAGGGTGAGGCAAATCAATTCAAAGTCAACTGAATGGGAATACCAAAGTGGTAGCCATCAACATCAATGCCCTGCCGGTCATCAGAAGTCCAACTGGGATCAAAAGCTGGTCAAAGGAAGAGATAGGTCCCAAATAGATAGACACCAAAACGAGTGAGCTCCTCGCCATACATGACCCTAAGTCCAGCATCCTGAAGCTATACCCGAGGTGGAAAGAGGTGGACTCGGGATGAGTGAGCATTAAATCCACTGTTCAAGATGGAATAGCTAAAATACAAGCACCTATCAAGAAGATGGCCCCAAAAGATGAACTACCTTTGAATGCCTCAGAGAGCTGAAACCTGGTGAGAATGAGGAGGAGGAGGTCCCAACATGGCATTTACCACCGCAGACAGAGGAAGAGGCCGATATCAAGACCTAGCAATAGCTAGAAAATGCTGGACTGACAGACAAGATTGAGGCATTAATCATGGCAGCACAAGAACAGGAACTAAGCACAAGGGTCACAGAGGCAAGGGTCGACCACGACAGGTCAGACCCAAGGCATAGGCTGTGCAAAGATTCCCCAGTGATGGTCCAAAATATCGTAGCGGAGCGTTAGA
Organism: Salarias fasciatus; assembly: GCF_902148845.1. Lineage (NCBI taxonomy): Eukaryota > Metazoa > Chordata > Actinopteri > Blenniiformes > Blenniidae > Salarias > Salarias fasciatus. Next base: position 15,191,941 of record NW_021941230.1, read on the forward strand.
TGCGAGCCAGATCAGCATAAGTGGAGCACAACCAAGTGGCAGGAATAGTGTACAGAAACATTTGTACCTAGTTCGAGTGGCTGAGAACAACAGTGCTCAGATCCTGTGGGAATTCGGCTTCCAGACTAACAAACAGCGTCTGGCTAACCAACCACACATCGCAGTGGTTGACAAGCAACCGAAGAGGGCAACAGTGATAGATGTGGCGGTAACAGCTGTCAACTAAATCAGAAACACAAAATGGTTGAGAAGTGCCAAGGGTTGAAAGAACAGCTGGGACACATGTGGAGGATTAAAACTGAGGTGGTCCCCATAGTAAGAGCACTTCGGCTGGTGAACCCCAAACGAGGAGACTGGCTGCATCAGAGCCCTGTTACAAAGTCCGAAGCCTCAATCCAGAAGAGAAATTAACTAATCCTATTTTTTTCTTGTGGTCATCAAAGGCAATACAAAAAAAAAAACAAAAAAACAAGATACAACCCAAATACAGTAATTACTGAACAAAAACAACAGAAATTAATCTGCTTGCTATTTTCCACTGATGACATCCAAACAAATTAAGGTAAAATTCAAAGAATTGTCAGTTAATAATCATTATTTTCCAGAGACATGTGGAAAAAAAAGAAGGAAAACAAATTATTCTGAAGTTGTGAAAATGAAACTATCGTCTTTAACGGTTGAAAAAATAAAGTTCTGTAAAACTTGTCAGAGTTTCTGAAAAATAATTTTGCCAAGTGGTGACTGTTGGTATTGCAATGAAACATATAAAAGCGACAAAGTAAACATCGAACAAAAATAATTCAGTTTGAACTTTTTAATCATGAGAATAAATGCTGTTTTTCCTACGAAATGTCCTTTTTTCACAAGCAACGTTTTCATGTCAGACTGAAGTGATTGAACAATCTCGTGGGAGTTTAATCAAGACAACTGAAAAGCGGATCTTCTGAATGGAGTTTCTCTGCTTGAATGAGCGCAGTGAGGAAGTGAGCGTCATGCCGGGTACGAGGGTTTGACCGCAGCGTGGGTTCCAGGAGGAGTGGAAGGAGGAGGGATTTTGTTTCACCTTTTTAGGGGTTACAAAAACATTTTAATGATCTTAAACTTTTCTCCTCATCTTTCTGAGCCGTCGAGCGAGAAATGAGCCGCCAACCGCCGCCGTCGCCGCCGCCGCCGTCTGTCCTTCAGCCGAGAGGAACAAAGAAACACGAAGCCTCCAGCTCGAACGAGCCGGCGAGCGGGCGAGGAAGGGGAGAGTGGGGGAGGGGGGAAGAGAGAGCGAGAGAGAGCGTGTGCAATGTTTTCCATCGCACACGCCTGCAGGAAGCGCACACACACACACACACACACACACACACACACACACACACACACACAGCTGAAACCGGAGAGGCGTGTAAACGCAGCACACACACGGAGCCAGAGGTTGTTTCTGAGAGCCGGCGGGGAGTCACGCCGCTTCCATCTGCTGAATTATTTATTAGGACACACACACACACACGCAGATATGCGCACACACAGGACTCTTCGTGGATTAACACACACGCCACATAACGAAGGTGTGTGTGTGAAGCCACTTAACAGGAATTTATCATTTACGGGAAGCACTTTACGCACACACACACACACACACACACACACACACACACACACACACACACACACACACACGCGCGCGCGCACAGAAAACACAAAAACACACACAACTTGGGCTGAGCGTGTGCGTGAGTCTGCGGGCGTGTCACAGTGAAATCATTCCCCGTTTGGAGCTGGAGCGTCGCCGTTGCGTCTCAGCGTGACGGCGTCCTAATCGGGAACGACAGGCCTCGACCCTCCGCCTGTCAATCACAACACTGTGTCCAGGTGTTGTTTCCTTGATCAATCGTCAAAATGAAAATACGATATTTTCACAAAATCGTTAAAATTAGCATGTGACACCTTCTTGCTCAGCCTAGTGGACACATACGGTACTGCAACTAATTTTAATTTCATTTATAAACCATAACTAAACTGCAAAAAAATAGCATGTCCCTCTATTATTATACCATATATTTTTTCATCTGACGCATTCTGCTGCATACTCTAGTGGCTACACGTGGTATTACAGCAATGTTTTGTCCACAGTAACTGAACTCCTGTTAAGTTTTAAACAAGAATATTTCACCGTTAATTAAAATTGTGAAAAATATATAAGATGGCAAGTAATTAAAAAAATGGCAGCTACGGGTCATCAAAAGAAAAATGTTTGAGCATCTAATTATTTGGTCACTTTGTCACTAGAAATGTGATGAAAAGAAGATAATTGGCAAATTAACACAAAATGAGCACATGAAGTACTAATTAATAAATAAATGCACGATTTCTAATGATTTCTTCGGGTTGCACGGTGGCGCAGTGATTAGCGCTCTTGCTCCTCCAAGCCAGAAGGTCCTGGGTTCAAATACTGGCCGGGCTCTTTCTGTGTGGAGTTTGCATGTTCTCCCTGTACATGTCAGGTTAATTTGTCACTCTGAATTGGCCTTCGGTGTGAATGTGAGCGTGAATGGTTGTAGATGGGTTTACAACAGAGTGGTGAACCGTCCAGGGTGACCCGCCCTCGCCCAAAGTGGCTGGGATTGGCTCTGTACCCCCGCGACTCTGAAAAGGTGGGAAGTGGCATGGAAAATCGGTGGATGTTTTTTTCTTTCTACATTTGCATATCCTTAATTTTTTAGTAACATTTTCAAGTTTATTTGCAATTAATCTAATTTTTCTGGTGGCCAGTCATGGTATTGCACTGAACATGATTTACCAAAAAACACTGATTGATTAACTTTCCAAAATCAGAAATATTTTACTCTGCAAAAATTAAAGTTCTGGCTTGATTTACGTAATTTTCTTCAGCAACATTCCACTGAAGTATTTATTTATTTTAAACTTTATTCCCTTGAGACCAAACTATTTTAACCGTGTAACGAAAACGGTATATCTGATTTCCAGTGGTCTTTCTGGCCGAATAAAATTATTTCTTTTGTGACTGACAGGTTTCTTGTTATTGCGGAAACTTTTTTTTCGGAGCCGGTGTGGAGCACATTCAGGGAAAAATGTCGCGTTCAGTCTACGTGACATTTGTGACAAAAAAAAAAAAAAAAAAAACAGCTCAAAGAAAAAGCATTGACGTGTGAGAAAAAGGAGATGCTGGCGGAGGGTTGCAGCTCTGCGACTGATTATCGAGCGAATACTTTGGAAATGAAAGCAGGACGTGGAGCTCGAACACGTCTCGTGTGGCGGCACGTTTAATTGGACTCATTCAGCTTGAGTTAAAGTGAATTTGACTGTTGAGGCGACCTGAAGGGAACATGTGGAGGCAAACAGAGGAGGAGGCGGCGGCTGCGAACACATTCCCGCTGCATTACTGCCTGTGTGACAGCTCCATCTGGGAGACGTTAGGCAGCTATTAGCGCGCCACGAGGCCGCGACGGGTTCAAACGCACGCACACAAACGCGCCGTGCCGCCGGGATTCAACCCGCCGGCTCCGGAGATCACGCAGAGGAAAAGGGAGATGTGAGAGAAAAAGGAAGAGGAGGAGGAGGAAGGAGCAGGAGAGGAGGTGGGGGTGTGATGACAGCCAGAGAAATTTCATCAGCAGCTGTACCTTCAAAATAAAGGCTTCTCCAGATGTCCCTGACAGGACAACAAACACACGGTTTCACATAAGTCCGTTGACAATGACTCCTTGCCACGTTTCATCAAAAGCTCCACATAACGGAGGAAAAACGACGACACCATTGACAGTGATCTCCAGGAAGCAGACACAAAGCGACCAGCGGAGGCGTGACACTCAACACGGCGTCACGCTCAGCAGCGACAACGGCACCAGGCAGGCGTTCGTACCTCTCGAGTCGCCGTCGCTCCAGCCTCCGTTGACCTCCGATTTCGTACCGACAGAAGAGGCATCCGCCGAGAGCCTCCGATCGGAGGGCAGCCATTGGCCGAGCTCCCCGGGGAGGCGGGGCTTGTTGAGCCGTAGGCCGTTAAGCTCGATGCAGACTTTGAGCTTCTTCACGTCGTCCGGAGTGGAGTCTGAAATAAAAATCACAAACATCTCATGGCTGACGAGAAAAGAAGCGGACCCAGGACGGTGCCCAGAGGAATGCCACGTGTCGCCTGAACAGGTGCAAACTGGGCAGATCCTCACCACTAGCCAGCTTCTTGTTTGTGTTCCCAGTCTGGCCGGTCTCCTCCTTCTCCTCCTCCTCCTTCTCTTCCTCCCTCCCTCGTTTCAGACGCCCGCTGACGATGCTGCTCTGATGAAATGGCTCCAGGCTGAAGAGGCGTCGCCGGTTTATCACCACCGCAGGGTTGGGGCCCGTGAATCCCAGTGAGGACGCCTGAAACAGGCCTCTGGGCGCTGGGAGGAACCTCTGCTGCTGTTGATGATCTTGTTGTTTGTGATGCTCTTCCTCGGGATGTTCCTCGTCTGTATGTCTCTCTTTGAGCAGGTGGCCATGAGGTAAGGCAGGAACTGAACCTGCACACAAGTCGAGAGAAAATCCTAAAGCATCCTTACAGATGAGTCTTACTTGTTTGAATGATGTTTGGAAGTCTTCTCAAAAAGCTTCAACATTTCAATGGGATTGTCTTTTCCTGTTCATGTTTTTTGGACTTTAAGCGTCTTAAAATATTCTTTGATCCAATTTCTGTGGGCCTACTGTCAGCCTGCAGAGTTTCCACCCAGCAAACTGCAACCTAGTGGGAGCGCTTCGTGTTCAAGACGACCACATGATTACTGCAGCTTCACACTGAGCGAAGCGTCACGTTGACACTAGGCTTGAAATGAGTTTATGAGAGCGGGACAATTCAGGAATGTTTTATGTTTAGAAAAGTTTTAGATTAACAGATAGAGGGTTGGCAGAGCAGCAGGTTGACTGGATTTCTACATTTGTCAAAGAGGGACAGTCAAGTTCAAGTTTCAAGTTCAGCAAGTCAGGTTTTGCAGATCCTCACATTTGCTTTATTGGAATATTTATCCAAGTTTCAATTAAGAGGAACAGCGTGTTTAACAGAGCAGCACATGGAAGTGAGTTTGATTGTTAGCAGAGCAACACATTTATCAAAGTTCATTTTCATTCCCTTTTTGGCGTTCATCTTTTCTGAACTCCCTCTAAATTTTAGTTTTTTGCTCCTTTGTCGTCTTTTTTGATTCTGCTCTTTTATGTCCTTCTTTTTTTTCTTCTGGTTTTCTCTCCTGATGGCGTCTGACGCGCAGTCCGCTTCCTCGAGAAAATGAGGGCAGCGGTGTGATGGGTGCAGCCAGAGTTCACACACACACACAGACACACACACACACACACACACACACACACACACACACACACACACACACACACACAGACGGCGCACAGGAAAAAAGAGAGACAAAGCGAGCGGCTCTGTGTGAGATCAGCCGAGAGAAAAGTGTGTGTGTGTGTGTGTGTGTGTGTGTGTGTGTGTGTGTGTGTGTGTGTGTGTGTGTGTGTGTGTGTGTGTACACGTGCGTGTGCGAGCACGTGTGCGCGCACGTCATCCTGCAGAACTCTCCGGAAATCCTCTTACCTCTCGGAGCCTCGACGGCGGCTGCAGTGGGAGTCCTTCCTCCTCCCCCTCCTCCTCCTCCTCGCTGGCTGCGCTCCCACCCCTCCTCCTCTCCTTCCTCCCCCCGCCTCTCGCCGTCTCCCCGCTGGCCGCCTGCCAGGTCCTCCTCCTCCTCCTCCTCCTCCTTCTCCTCCTCTTCTCCTCCTCTTACTCCCTCTTTCTCCTTGAGCTCGAGCTCGGAGAAGCGCAGCATTGCACGCTGAGAGAGGAAGAAAGGCGCTGCTCATTATTCTGATCAGCCCATTCACATGAGACAGCAGGCCCTACCTCCACCTCCTGGTGGGCTCAATAGGTCGTTATCAACCACACACCAACGTCAGAAATGACTGGTGCTAGTATTCCTAATAGAAACTGCAGTACTCTGAGAGAACGGTAAACAGTTACACTTGCAGTAAAAGAAGCGGCCTCTGCAATACGCAGTATCAATAATGAAAGTAGCAGTACTTCTAATAATCGTGGTAAAAAGTTACAGTACTTGAACTTGCATCTGTGACATTAGCAGCAGTATTAGTTAAAGAAGTCGTAAATGGCTGACCTGCAGCGCTCTCTGCTCCCGGCTCAGCTGGCTGGAGTCGGCATAAAGCTCCGTCGTCACACATTTGAAACGGTCGCCCACGTAGCCGGATGAATTTTCGATGCGCTTGGCGAGGCCGCATCGGCGGCTCCGACCACAGGAGGCACCATCGTCCTCGTCCTCCAGCAGGTCGGAGCCGTGTTGGATGCCGGAGTCCTCCTGCGCGTGGTCTCCACAGAGGGAGGACGAGTCCTTGTTGACTGGTGGCTCTGGAGTCCTCCTGAAACTTCCGCCAGGGGGTGGAAATTGTGGACAGGTTGGACATTCAGAAAAATGGCCTCCAGACATCGGAATCGTCAGAGTGCGGTTTGTGCAGGTCGATTGTAGATTGCAGCTGTCTCCATTTGCACACTGGGAGTTGACACTCCTGAAGGTTGGAGTCCCACTGAAGAGCGTTGGCTCACAACTTGAAGTCTTCAACATAACATTTCTGCAACATGATCCGACCTGATTGCTGCTGATGAAGCTCTGACTGTTCGTGTCTCTGCTGACAGTGGGTAGAGCACTGGCGCTTTCGACCTTGGGGTTAACATTGAACGTTGTTGGGGCCTGCTGACTGATGTCGCCACAGTTTGGCACCTTACTGGTGCAAAGTGTAGGATTCTTTTGGTTAGCGAGTCCACACACTGACTCCACATTCGTCAAGCTAGTGGAATTTCTTGATGAACCTTCCCCACCAGCAGGAATCACTGAGTGGCCATCTTCAAGGGGATTGTGTGGCAGTTTCACATTATTTTTCCCAGAAGAATCTGGGTTAGTTTTATGAATTACACTATTTCCACTGGCACCACGTGTCATGAGGTTTGGAGCACCTCCAGATACTCCAGGTTTATTTTTTCTTGAGTACTGCTGTGGACACGTTCGGGCACATCGCATTGTCATCTCCTCTGGAACATCTGGAAATGGACTCAGCGGTTCCAGTTCGGAGACCTCCTGAGTAGTTGAAGGGGGTGATGAGGAGCTATGCAATAAGCCCGGCAACCGGTCTATACCTCGGCCCAGAGGGCTGCCTTTTAGAGGCTCTTTGTCTTGGGTGTGGCAGCGTGCATCAGCACCTTGCTCAGAAGAGTTACACTTTCGAGAGATATCTTCATCCAGCTCATCATGGACGAGGTCAATGCAAACAATGTCTTCTCTAACAGCAGTGTGGCTTTTCCCAGAAGCCTTTGTGGTTTGGTTTGAGGACTTTTCTTTCTCCTTATTACTGGCATGGGAGCTTGGAGTCTCCTGGTTCCGGTATGAGTCCACATTGAATATCTTATCCTGGTGATTTGACCTGTTCTCAAGCTCGTCTTTGTTGTAAATTGGAAGGACAGTTGGGACCATCTCCTGGGACGTCTGATAAGGGTGTACTCCATAAGACAGGCCATGTTTTGGTGTGATGTGAGTCGTGTAAAAAGGGCCACCACCAAGTAACATTGGATGGGGGTACACAGGTCCTTTTCCTTGAATTGGTATTTGCTGCAGTGAAATATTCTCTGCAACTGAATATGGGATGTAGCGGCTTGTGTAACCTAAACCAGGTGGGAGGTAGGAATCTCCATACACTTGGCCAGAAGCGCTTCTGTTTTCTGTGCGTTGCTGCTGTTGCCGATACGATTGGACCTCTTGAGGCTCAGATGTTGCAGGAGTCACTATTTTGCTTGTTGGTGAGATTTTCTCAGAATCCGCTTGGGGAGCTTGAGGCCAAACAACTTTGGACTTTGAAGAAGGTGCCACTACAGGAAGTCGTCCACTTGAGGTAGAACTAGATGCATTTACTGACTCAACTGTTGTGGCACCAGGTGAGCGTGAAGGTTGCGGTCGATTAGTATTTTCTACATTCTTATTTTTCAGAGACTGCAATGAACTAGGCACAGCCCATGTGGAGGATGCAGTGCCAATAACTTCAGGATGATCTGGAGTCTTTTCTGATATGTTAACAGTATTTACAGTTGGAGGGAGCCCCTCTTTGAGGAGCTGGTCCTGATTGGTGAAGAGTCCATAACGAGATGGTTGCAGATATCCCAACTTTGCTAGGGCATCCAGTTTGGCTGGAAATCCATTTGCTTCTAACTCTTTGGCAGACAAATCCAAAGGTTTCTCTCCAGGATTTTTGGCCATTTTTTGAGGTACAGCTCGGTCCAACAGCGTCTTCACGGGATTCGGTGATGCACAGGAGTTGGTGTCTTTGGTTTTGTTGCCACTGGAGTGTTTGGGAGAGCAGTGCCCGGTGCTCACGGAGAACGCGTGATGCAACGAGGACAAGGAGGTGCTTGTGTAAATGGATGTTTGGAGGTCTGTACTGGTGTTGTTGAGAGGTTGGACTGAGGGAACTGAACATGGCTGACGGGAAACAGGAGGCGAATCCAAGATGGTGGTACCAGCTGAACCACCACTGCTGCTGCTTCTGTTCAGTGTGTTCTTGGTCAAAGTGGTCTGACTGGACTTTGGTAAACTGTTACCATGTGGTCTCTCAGTACGGTGGCCAGTTTGACTCGGGGGGTCTTGATGAATTTGAGGACTGGTGCTGAAGGCAGACGGTTCTTGGTGCACCTGAGGACTGAGACCCTGCAGGATCTTATCCTGGCTATGTGGTAACGGTGAAAGCACTGTAGCTGAAGTAGCTGGAGACATTCTGATTGGCGGTCCGAGCTGGGAGGACATATGAGCCTGTGCGAAGGGAGGCAGGTAGAAAAGTCTGTCCTCCCCTGGTGTGCTGCCTCCAGTCCCAGCAGCACACAAAGACTGGTATGCCAGCTGCTGATGGATAAAGTGTGATGGCTGGGACAGAAAGGAGGCTTTGTACGCCATATCCAAGAATGGGTACATGGTGGCATCACTGTAAGAGCTGATCCAGGGTAACCTTAGGAAGCTACCAGCACCATTCAGGCTCAGCTCTGCTTGCTTTTCGCCGTGTAACACTCGGCGGTCCAATCCAAGGCCACTGTCCCCTCCTGCAGCCGGGATCAGCAGAGACTTTGGGGGTGGGTTCTTATAGAGTCCAATGTAGCCGTTAGCAGCTTTTTGTCCCTCCAGCAGTGAAACGTCTGGTTTGTACAACAGCTCATAGCCCAGCGGGAGCGAGGCGGCAGGTTCCTGGGGCTTTTCTGCAGACAGTGGGTGGATGGTTGGGTAGAAAACTGCCCCATGGGGGCGCAAGTTTTCTCCCATCAGAGCGCTGCGATCAACACTGAGAGCAGCTAAGGGATTCATCCTGAAGGGGGCGCCGGTGTCTACCTGGGACAAAGAGAACCCGAGTTAGGGATTCACGCAACATAAATCACCTTGTCAAAATCATTACATTTTTTTTAAAAGTTGGGATTGATGATGGAATTCAGGTGACAAAAATGATATCAGCCCATTTTTCCATGCAACACTCATTCTCCTGTGAGAAAGAATATAGAAGCTCTTCTTTTTTTGGTTAAAATTTCCGAACTTCTTGGTTGACATGGGACACCTGCAACAAGTCATTCATTCAGAAGAGAGGGGCAGATGAGAGACAGGCAGAAAGCAAGCGACAGGTGGGCCTGCAGAGATGGGAAAGCAGTCTAATTGGATTTCCTGTCACACTGCGTGGACGACCACTCTGATTGCCTATCAGCAACGAAAAAAAACGATCCACACACCACCGGAGGCAAAGACAACTCACCACGCATGACTCACAACGTGGAACTCAAACAGCCTCTCAGGTGCATGAGCAGCTCAGTGAGGCGCCACACAGCACCACACGAAAAGCGTTCCTCTGACTGCTTAAAATTTACTGGAAGCATTCAAGAGCGGTGTTGCAGCCGGGTTCAGATGTGTTCGGTACATATGTGCTTTACAGGGAGGTTGTTTTGAACCGCGATGAAAGGAAGTCTAGGGAATTTGGTGCGCGTGTCGGCGGAGTAAGATGGGAGTTTCACGTTAAGGTTAAAACACTTTGAAGTTATTTGAATCCATTTTAACAGACAGTTCTTCAACCGATTCTCCTTTCAGACTTCGGCTTTGAAATGCTAAACATTTTCATGGAGCTCATTGGAAATGTGGTCATATTAAGGGAAGCTGACAGAAATTGAACGTTTCCTGAGTCTTTTTTTTCACATTTCCATTTTATGGAAAGACAATGGGCTCCTGTGTGCAGTTCAGGTTTGACTGAAAGTCAATATGAACGCACTTCTAGAAACAACGATGACGTGAGTTCACAGACATTCGTCAAGCGTTTTCCTCATTTCCAGGTTTATATCTGTTCGATTTTAAAGGAAGTCGGTGGTTTTCAGTGTCTGTGATGCAGCAGCGACGTTTTCATGCTAAAAATCATCAGAAAGTCAACAGACTCCTGTTTGCCGTTCACATTTCAGCTGCGCTCACACGAAACCACACACACAAGCGCTCTGTGTGTGTGTGTGTGTGTGTGTGTGTGTGTGTGTGTGTGTGTGTGTGTGTGTGTGTGTGTGTGTGTGTGTGTGTATGCTTTATCGCACAGCCGGGGGACTGATAAGGCACGTCGCCTCGTTTCCCGAGGAACTCATAATCCAGCCGAGAGAGAAAACGTATCAGCGGCGCGCACACACAGACACACACACACACACACACACACACACACACACACACACACACACACACACACAGAGTAATTGATGGCTGTTAGCGAGCTGGGATTTCAATAACGCTTCTTATCTCCAGACTGCTGAAGGACAGCTGTGTGCGTTCTGGGTTTTGTGTGTTCGTGGGGACACACAATCAGGTTCAGGTTACAGCGGGCGGCCCTCACAAAGACAGGAAGACCAGCACGTGCCGCCCAGTCCCTCCTCAGGGGACGCCAAACACATTCACCCCTAAAATAAGGCTCTGATTGGGCTGACAGCTTCTCTCGGGATATTTTTCCAGCTGATTTTTGAGAAACTCCTGAATTTTTTTCTGCATAATTCACATGGCGAAAAAAGCAAGCAGTGAAAGAGAATCTCCAACCACGAAGCAAACTGACCAGATAAAAATTACACAATTGCAACCAAGTAAGTAACTTTCACAAATTCGCAAACGTCAAAGTTAGCGCTCCCTGGATTTCGATGCAATCTGCTTCAACATCGGCCGAATGTTAAAACTTCGAACATGAGAAAAGGAGCGCGTCACATGCATGAAACAGTTTCAAAATGTGAATCAATACATATTTTTATTGTCCCATCAATCCGAAGTCCAGCTTCTGGAAACAGAAAGTCTGCTCCATGTCCCCCTCTAGTGGTTGGAGCAATGATGACAGCAGCAATGTAGGGAGAGGAAAGTAACAAGGAGGAAGCTGGTGTCAGAAGGACCCTGGTTTGATTGCCGACCGACACCAACAGGAAAGTTTTTTAAAGGAAGAATTAACAGGTTATCAAAAACACCTTTTATTTCTCTGCGAGTCCTTAGATGTGCTTCAAAATGGAACAGGGGTGAGGCTGGTCCAGTGTTCCAGATTTATGGGGATTATAAAGAATTTAGATTCTCTGAATGTGTTTTTATTTTGTAAACATGATTTAAACGTTTATCTTAGGGTTAAATTTCTTACACAACTGACAAACAGTGCTTCCAGAAATTAATGTTACAGCGTTAAAAAAAAAAAAAACGTTGCTGTTTATAAAACAGCAGAAAAGTTTGTAAATCAATGAAAATGAGGAGAATCTTCACTGTCGAGAAGAACATTTCACCTGTGCAGGTAAACAACACCAAGCAGGCGGCTGAAGAGGAAAAGCGGCGTCAATTCACACGTTCATGCGTCAAAATGTAGAAAATGTGCAGATTGAATATTGTAAAGTCAGAGCGGCGCTCGGAGCGCGGCTCCAGCCTGCCTTCGTGGAGAACACGGGGATCCACAGAGGAGCGGAAAACGTTGAAAGTCTGATAAAAGCAGGAGTTTGAAGTTGGCAGAGTAAAAGCAGAAACTCACCGTGTCCTCGCGCCGCCGCCGTGACCTTTAAATCCGCCGCGGCTCGCGCCTCTCCGCCGCGACTCCCATTAAATCCACAAGTGGAGGAAACACGCGGATCACGAGCCTCCGATCATCCTCATCGATCCGCCGCGTGCCGCTCTGCACCGGGAGGCGGCGTGGGCGCGCACGTGCACGCCGGCGCACGGACGCACGCACACGCGCGGCTCTCTGCCCGTCTGCTTCTCAAATGAAATAAAAATTAAAAACTCTTCAGGATAAAAACAAAGAAGCGTGCGGATCCGTGCACGTGCCCGCGGGGGGAGAGAATGGGGCTTTAATTCAGGCGAGAGGCTGGCGCGCGCACACGCACGCACACCTGTGCACGGCACGCACGCGCCGTCCGGAACCGGGCTGAACTCCCGGTGTGTGCGTGTCTGTGTGTCTGTGTGTGTGTGTCCCGGCAGCAGCCCACCCCCTCCTCCCGGAAAAAAAAAAAAAAAAAAAAAAAAAAAAAAAAGAAATCCGCGGAACGACCCTCCGCGAGCGCAGGTAGTCCTGAGGGGCGCGCGCGGCTCGCGGGTGATTTCACCTTTCTTTTTCTTTCTTTTCGGTCCCGTCGCTCCTCCGTCCGTCTGCGGCTGCTCCTCCTCCTCCTCCCCCTCCTCCCCTTGACGTCCCTCCGCGAGCCGCCGTCACGTTCAACTCAATTATCCACTACGTTTCCCGCCAAACCCTTCAGATTAAAACCACTGACACGCGATTTCACAAATAAAAGCAAATTATAGGTGAAAATAAAACACTTTAGTTTTTTTTGAAAGAGACCTTAAGTTATGTTTTTTATTATGGAAAACAAAAAATTAAGATGTAAAGTTATGATTAATGCATTTTAATTTTTCATTTACATTAATTTTTTATTGAAGAAAACTAGAAACCGAGTTGTGAGAATGAAGTTTTGGTGATGATATCACGAAAATGAAGCTAGTGAAAATTTTCAATATTGATCAGTATTTAATGTAATAAAAAGCTACAACTATTTTCCATCCATCTTCCCTGTTGCTGCAGAGACACTCTGGACAGGTCATTAGTCCATCACAGGACAAACACAGACACACAACCACACACACTCACGTTCACAACAGGGGCAATTTAGAACAGCTAATTACCCTCACATGCATGTTTTGGGACTATGGGACGACTCCCGGAGTCCCCGGAGGAACCGTATTCACACATGGGAAAAACAACACAGAACTTCTCGCTGTGCAGCGACAGCACCAACCACTACTCCACCGTGCCCCTGAAACAGCAGCATTCCAAATGGGATTGATCTTATTCTGAATTGTTTCGGCAGTTATTTGGTACAACATTTATTTTTTTGTGGGGAAAAGAAGCGTTTTTCTACCCTCATTATTTCGTTTCTTCAACTTAGATATTTTCTGGATAAATCCAATCAGTGGCTACTTTGTTTTCTTTGAATGTTCAAATAACTATCGATCTCACATCTGGAATCATTTCTAAGGTAAAAGAACAGTGATCACACCAGGAATTAAATTACAGATTAACTAATCGAAGCAAAAAAAAAAATTCAAATGAATCCAGTTAATTTTTTTTTAAATGCTTTTGTTTTGAAAGGCCAGTATATGGACTTCCACCCATATTTTGGCTGGCCAACACGCGCTGAAGCTCACGAGACAAACATCTGGAGCCGCACAAGTCCCCTGCTACCGGACATCTGCGCTGAGCGCTCGGAGCAGACAGACTGTCCGGCCGCTCCAGCTGGGAGGAAACTGCTCAGATGAGATTAACTCTAACTGGGATTAACTCTCCAACCGCCGCCGCGCCCTCCCTCCTCCCAGCCCCGCCGCTCCGGTCAGCCGGGCCGCTCCGGCTTCCACCTCCCGGCCCCACAAGTCGACCCGCGCTGCTGGAGGCGCGCTTCTGTCTGCAGAACCACAGCGCCCCCAAGTGGAAACGGCACATCACTGCAGCTCATCGCAGCACCGACACGACGCTCAGTGTGAGGGGGAAAGTTTCTCACGCGCTCATAATTGTGTTTTCAGAGCTACAAAACCTCTGGAGTCTTCACAGGAACATCAAGAACTGTCTGTCAGACAACAGCTTTGAATTATGAAGGTCATCAGAAAAATAAAACACCTCCAGAACGTTTAAAATTCGATTTGTATTCTCAATAAAGTCTGTTTGAAACCTTCAAATAACTCATCAGAACGTTGAAAATTCCATAAAGAACTTTACAAATAAAATCGATAAGCAGAACATCAACAGAAGATCTCCAAACTTTTCCATAGCGTCACTTTAAGGAGTGGAAAACCTCAAGAAGTCCCAAAAAATCCTCATAAATGATCATAACTACCTAAATCAAACCCAAAATACCCAGAACTTCAACAGGGAGCTTCAGATTCCGCAGACTCATTCAAGACACATTAATTATTCAGGATGTCATTAATGACCTTTCAGTTTTCTGGTTATGAGAACCAGCAAAACTACTGGTGAAATATCTCCGTCATCCCCAAATCTCCCCCGAACTGCCCCTTTAAAAGCTCAAAAGGTGATTTGACAGCTTCAAAACTGCATCTACACCATGCTCCGGGTTCATAAAACTGTAATCGGCACCATTAAAACCCCACAAACCGTCTGTAGAACCCCTGAACTCCGACAGGATCGTCCCGATAACACGGAGAGAACCGGGGCGATGTGGACTCGCCTCCTCAAACGGCTTCGAGGAGAACCGCAGGATCCCCTTCAAGAAGCCCCACAACCCTCAAATTAAAACCCGAGGGACATTAAAATTAGAGTAACTCAAAAACTGGTCAAAGGATCATCCAACGGCAGCAACGTTCTCATGAGGACTTTTTAATTTCAGTCAAAACATTAAATAGAAAAGATGCATAGCTTCTTTTTTTTTTTTTTTTTTACATTTTCACACAAACTGAAATGTTCTTGGACTTCGGGATGAAGACGGAACTGTGTTTCAGTGCTTGACGGTTGAGTTTTCATCTGAAATGGCGATCAGTCGGTGGAATGCAGCGTTCCACCACCTCCTGCTCCCCGGTGGCGTTTGCATAGCTTCACAGTCGCAGCGTGAAATGGATGGATGTCGGGACAACAAACAAACACGAAAACATGAGTGCAAACAGCTCAGAGAAGGAGAAGAAGTCCTGCAGCTTCCCGTTTCTCCAGCCACAAAAAATGATCTGCATTCAAGGACATGGTGACATTTGAGCCCTGATCAGAGGCTGTGGCGTCCCACAGGGTCCTCGGTCAAACATTTTGCCTTTTTTTTAATCAATTCATTCACACTTTATGAAAATATTTGATCTCATCTGTGACAAAAAGCAGCATTTTATCTTTGAAATGGCTGAAATGTAGAAATTGTCTGAATTTTAAAAGACACAGTTGAATATTTTTAGTCGTAATGTTTCAGAGAAAGCTAATGAAGTTTTCAAGCGAACAGCTCGCCACGGTGTGATATTTGCTGTAATACCACTTCGTACCAGCAGATGGAGCCACAAAAAGTCAATTATCTCTCATCCTGCATTCACAGGAACAGAAAAAGAAGCTGCAGCTTTGGACTTCAGGAAGAACTGCTGCCACCCAGTGTACAGGAGTGGTATTACACAAAAGTTAACACCTGTACCTTTAAATTCACAGCTCGAACAAACAAACAAAAAACATAATTAGTGCTGAATTAGTTTTGCAGATATCAAGTCCCAAATGTTCATTTCTCATTAAATTTAACTGTTTTCAGCTTTGGCTGTGTTTTTATTTCTTTTTGGTTGAAGGTCAGCTTGCCGGATAAACAGACGGCGTGATTGCCGGATGGCGCCGAGGCGTCAGTTCCCGCAGCCGACCTCCTCCTTGTAGCGGCTCGTTAGCGTGTTCGCTCTGAGCGTCAGTTTGGACAGAACCATATGGAGTCCGTGGAGGTGGAAGTGGAACTGCTTCTCCAGGTCGTCTTCACCCGCCACCGCGGCGTGGGTCACCTCTGCCGCCGCCGCCGCCGCCTTCTCCCGCCGCCGCTCGTCGCCCTGCAGGACGCCCCACTCGATGTCGTCGCGGATGGACTTGAGGAGGATGTACGACCCGTACATGTCGCTGTCGCGCTGGAAGTATCCGTCGGCGGGGCCGGGGCTGGGGCCGGGGCTGGGGCCGGGGCCGGGGCCGGTGCCGTTGGCCTTCAGATCGTCTCCGTCGGTCAGCGGGACGTCGCGCAGCAGGTTGGGCACCATGACGGTCTGGTCCATGTTGTTGACGGCGCCGATGAAGCGGTTCATGGCGTTGAAGAGCGAGTTCTTCTGGTTGTAGGAGTCTGGGATCTGCATCGTGCCGGCAGAGCCAAACTGAGCCACTAAAGCTCCTTACAGGATTACCTAGAGTTCCTCTGACCAGCTGAGTGATGCCGACTCACAGCACCTGCTCACCGCGAGAGCCTCGTGACCCCGCCGGGATGGAGGTCGACCCCACGACAGGACCCAAGCCAACCGTTTCACCCCAGGATCTGAAATGAATCACAGAAGGAGAATTCAGGAAGAGCGGAGGAGCTGGAGCAGGAGCTGCTGAGGCGATCAGTCATGTGAAAGTGAAAGTGGATCATTGAAGATCCAGTGTTTCTGCTGAGATCGATGATCGGCCACAGACCCGGCTGTGTCCGATAATGGAACTACGAGGAACCTGCCGGTGTCCGGCATTAAAATCAAAGCACGGCGGGTCAGACATGCTGCTGGAAAGACCGGACAACGTGTCGGTCGCTGCCGCGCCCTTTCGCACCGATTTCCGCCTTCTTACCGGAGATTCCCCGGTAAACTCCCCGTGCTGGCAGCTGCAGCCTCCCCGCCTCTGCTCACGGATGATTCCGGGTTGTGTGTGCGGGCTCGGCTCTGCTCGGCTCGGCTCGGCTCGGCTCGGTCCGGGCGGCGGTCAGCGGCAGCGGGGCAGCAGTCAGTCCAGGCAGACCACACGGAGTCGAGGGGTCGTAACCGGGAGACCGGCGGCGGGGAAACGGAGCGTTTAGCCCGGTAATCTGATGAGAGCGAGGACCGGGGGCGAGCACCAGGGCTTTGGCAGGTCACAGGGGGCGGGGCTACAAATCATCTGTAGCCAATCACAGCGCCCGACGTCACATGGGACGCTGGAAAAAGTTTCTTTTTTTTTAAGAAAACAATTATTTATTTACATTAATCTTCAATAATATATCTATTTCAGATCACATCACATTTAATATTATATTTTTTTTTATTTTTTTCCTCTTTCTTGTTATTAAACTTGCTCATTTCCTTGACAGGTGTTTGTGTGCAGGAAGTAATACATTCAAAAACAACAAACACAAACAGCTTCACATCGCAGGAAATATTTATTTTGTCAATAAAACATTTTAAATCGTCATGGCAACAACACATAAAACACTTTAATAATGAAATGTGTCTCAAATGTTTCTGCCAATAAAACACAAACTAATTGGTGTGGTGCCCCCTGGTGGATGGAATCAGGCATTACTCACAGACTGTACAGATGAAAACGGAACCAATCAGCTTAAAAAAAAAGTTACAGCAAAGAAACTAAGGGTCAAGAGAAGACTTCTGTGGAGACGAACCTTCTCAGCTCTTCACTGGAAAACAAAAAAAGAGCTAAGTTGTGGTCGATGCTGTCACTGGAGACGAATGAATAAGTGAGTGAATCACCTGTTAAACCATCTCATACTGGTTGGCGTTGACAAGTCGAGACAGACAACAGGCCAGAGACATCCCGACCAGCTGAGAAACACAGAAAGAACATCGGACTTATCATCAAACTGCAGAGAGACTCCCTTTAATGCAGCAATACTGACATTCCAGAGGTACCTGAGAGAAGGCGATGCCAAACGTTACTCCAGCAATGATTCCCATGTTGCTCTCAATGAAGGACGTCACCAACTCATAGCAACCCTGCAGGCACACAGATCATTCATTCACTCATTTATTCAAGGAACAGCCCAACAGACACACACAGATCAATCATTCATTCATTTGTTCATTCACATACAGACACATAATAACTGTACAT
Source organism: Salarias fasciatus (assembly GCF_902148845.1). Classification (NCBI taxonomy): domain Eukaryota; kingdom Metazoa; phylum Chordata; class Actinopteri; order Blenniiformes; family Blenniidae; genus Salarias; species Salarias fasciatus. The sequence goes on from NW_021941230.1 coordinate 15,210,049, forward strand.
GTGCAGTCTGTACATATCCAGACCGTCTGTGTGTTTTGTGAGCGTCTGACCTGTTTATAGACTTTCTGTGCTGCCAGCGTTGCGTTCTTTAGGTCGGTTCCACTGCAGTCTGCAAATGTGACGCAGCAGCTCGCAGGGACCCCGCTGATGGAGAAATAAGCGCTGCTGAACCAGCTGGTGTAGTTATGCACTCCACAGCACTGCAGCTACACACACACACACACACACACACACACACACACACACACACATACAAAAACATCAGAAAATACGTGTGCAACCAGCCAACACAAGTCTGAAAACAGATTGCACTTTTGCATAAAGGAGTGAATCGTCAGCAAATAAAAACATCTGTGCGCCGTTAAAAAAAGAACAAAAAAATTGGAGCACACATCTCGACTTGACTAAAATGATGAAGTTCACAGTTCAAAAAAGAGATAATCTAGTTGTTTGTAAAGTCTCTGACTTTAGCAAACAAGAGGATGTCAGAATGAAATTGTTGCAGGATCATTAACAACGAAGGTAATTCATGTGGATCACTGATGCAGCTAAATATCTGATGCTATATCCAGTTGTTTTGGTACTGATTTTTCTGCTTACAACTATTTTGATGAAACAAGCAGTCATGGGACTTTTACAAAAAAAAAAAAAATCAAAGTTATTTAATTTAGTAATTTTTGAAAACATTTTTCCATAATGTGATGTATTTTTTTAAGTGTAATTTTTCTGTAATCGCTTGACTGTCATTCGGGTTTTTTCTATTTTTTCATGTTTTTTTGTATTGTTTGTCTTTTTTATACTGTGTAATTTATCTTTTACATTTTTAGGTGTTTGACAAATTTGACAAATGTGATAACTTTTTTTTTGTGATTTTTGATTTTATCCGTTTTGGGGTTTCTCTATAATTTTACATAATTTCTGAATTAGTTTAACTTTTTTTGTCTTTCATTTGTGATTAATTAATTTGTAATATTCTGTATTTTTTAATCACAGTTCTTTTTTTCTTTGTGTCATAGTTGTTCTACTTTCAGTTTTTAATTTTGCCCATTCCTACCACCTTCCCTGAGAACAATGGGCATTTTAGTCTTTAAAATACAATTTTGGCAGTTTTTTTTTAAGTTCAGATGTGACACTTTGAATTCAATAACAATTGCTTGAGAAAAGGGCCAAGAACAGAGCCCTGAGGAATACCATGAGACGGAACAGCTGTTTAGCAAACTGGCTTTTAAAATTTAAACTGTTTTGGCAAATTCTGACTTAAATTTTTAAGACTTATCAAAATTGAGATAAAAAGACAGATTTGTAAAAGCAGAAAAAAAAAATGCCTGAAGTCAGAGTAATGGAATCAGCCGTGAGACTCTTACTCTGCGTTGGACGCTGTCCACTGCCAGACTGCGGTCGTCCCGCCCGTCGTACTTCAGTACAGCGTCGCTGTATGTGGTGAGAAATGTGCCTTTAATCTGAAAAAACATGAGCCTCTGTTGGCCAAACTGCGACGCCACTGCAGGGAACACTTTAGAGAACGGAACGCTGACCTCGTGGCGAAACACGAATCCAGAGATCCCGGCGATGAGTTCGATCATGAACACCAGTGACAGGAAGACCGCGTACTGTTGAGAAGTCAGAGGTCACCGCGAGGTCATGGTGTAACAGTGAGACCAAGGCGAAAGTGCACTCACCAGCTTTAACATCCAGGGGCGCCCCCTGCAGGTGGCGAAGCAGCCGAACAGCCCAAACAGCATGATGGCGGCGCCGGTGCCCATCAAGACGTACGGCGCCGTGAACGGACCGCTGGAGATCAGCAGCGTGTACGGACCTAGCATGAACTTCCACCACAGCCCGACCGACAGCAGGACCACGCCTGTCACCTGAGAGGGCAGAGCCAAGCGTCCCGTCGGTTTACGGCCAATTACAGCTCACAGCGGGATGAAGCACGAACCAAGGCAAAGCAACAAACACCACAGGCAGGAATGTCCTCTATGACTGGGAAACTGATTAGGAGGTCGACAAAGTCCCAAGAACCAGTAAAATTGGACTGACACCTTTCAGTTCCCTGATGGGAAGACTGTCTGCAGTGTCCCACTCTCTCACCAACATGCAGGAACCTTCAGTTTCCAAGATCTGCTCCAGATTTTACAAGAGATCCAACCAATGTTGGAAGTGACCTTGTACCGACGAAGCATGAATGTGTGAAAAATGAGAGACACTTTTCTATGATTTCAGTCAGAATAACGTGTACAGCCTCTTATCATAAACACAGATTTTCTCACCCAGAAGATGAAGGAATAGAGCAGCAGCAGGGTCTTCAGGCAGAAGATGAGCGGTTTGGTTTCCATCCTTCGAGGAGCCATGATGTGTCTGACACTGACCCACCGAGCCTCCTCCTCGGCGATAACCCGGAGCGCCGCCCCTGCTGGTCACCCGCTGAACGACACCACAGCAACAGGCAGCTGCTCCGGGAACACACGTCTTCCAGTTTGAACCACACAGCTTGTTTTTATGTTGACTTCATCATCTTGTCTCAGGCTTCCTGACTTTATTTAAAGAAAACTATAAAATTAACCGAATTCACAAAGGTGGAGAACCGAAACGTGGAGCTTTGCATTGGTGACTCCGACCTTCACCTGAATGTGAACTTTAGAGTCACAGTGTGAAGTATGAGAGTCACATGCTGTGTTGCCTCAGCAACAGAGGCAGAGGACAGGATGACACACACACACACACGCGCGCGCACACACGCACACAATGGACTGAACCAATTAACACGCACCGGAGACTCCTAACTGCACCACAAACACACAAATGCGAAGCACTGCGGGCTGAAGAGAAACAGGGTCACATTAAAGGGCAGTGCTGTCTCCGGGAAAAGACGTGCGAACACAAAGTGTAAATGCAGTTTTGTGTCATGGTGTCTTTGTGGCTGTTTTTTCGAGGGAAGGGGGTTTTGTTTTCCTCACAATCACTTTGTTTTTGTGTACTCTACTATTTCCGGAAACTTAAGATGGATTCAGACTCTCGCACATGTATTTCTGACAGTTTTTATTGCAAAAGCTCTGCTCATTACTTGATTGGTCTTGTTCCATCACAGACGAGTGAATCACGGACAGAAATCAGTGAAGCACAGTTCAAGTTAATCACTTATGCAGATGATGCAGCTTCGTTTATCAGTGAGTCTGAATCTTTAAGATCTGTTACTTATCCGTGTTATATTGCAGCAGTTTGTTGCCTCAGGTGCTGCTTCGCTGATGGATGAGCTTCTTAAACCTGGACCGACCAGGGCCTGAAGGTGCCCGGCTCAGCAGGAGGACACTGCAACACAAACACCACTGATTCAAACAGAGACACGTTTCATTTTGTTCAGATACTAGTTGTGAGCTTCATTTTTGTGGGTTTGGTGGAACGAGTTTCATCAAGACACCAAAAACGTTATCCACCAACGATTGTTTTCTGGTTTGATCAGAATTTGATAGCTGCCTGTCTTTATTTTCATTCTTAAATGTGGATGAAAGTGAAATTCTAACATGCTGGCGAACATGGAAGCTTTGAGGGAGCTGTACCAGTTTGGTGAAACGGTCACTGCAGGCATTGCGGATCCTTTCGGCGGAGGCGGGGCTGTCCAGCCTGAACGGCCCACTGATGCCAGACTCCGCCCGGGCAGCACTGATGGCGTCTTTGATGGCGTAGAAAACCGAGGAAGCCAGAAACAGTGGCGGCTCGCCAACAGCCTGGAATGAAAGAAAGGTCTGAAGTATTTGTCTCTCAGGGAAAGTCTTCAAACTGGTGGTGCAGCGGTGTTACCTTTGAGGCAAAGATGGCCTTGTCGTTGGGGGCGTCACGGAGCAGTGAGACGGTCAGCTGAGTCGGAATGTCACCAAATGCTGGAATCTTGTATAAACCGGGGCCTCGAGTGAGGAGGACACCCTGAGGTGAGTAGTGCAGCTCCTCCAGGGTGAAGAGACCCAGACCCTGCATGAAGGCGCCCTCCACCTAAAGGCAGAAACACTGTGGGACGTGAGAGGGGCCTTCAGGCCAGGGCGGCTCGCTCTGATTGGCTCTTTATCTCACTCACCTGACCGATGTCCAGAGCAGGATTCAAACTGTGTCCGACATCCATGACGATGGTGGTGCTTAGATTCTGCAAGACAATCAGATTTTAGTCATAAGTATTCAAGTGAATGAATCACTGTGAGGCAGAATTCGAGTGGAGAGTTGGTGGTTTGTGTGAACCTTGTGAGCTCCGGTCAGGCAGTCGATCTCCACCTCTGAACAGGCCACGCCGTAGCTGAAGTAGTGAAACGCTCGACCAGAATTTGTCTCAAAGTTGTAGCCCAGATCAGGAGTTCTGATGAAGAAAGAAAGATTTCATTTCCTGAAACATATTTCCAAGCTCACGAGTTGATCTGGGAACTCACTTGTAGAACCCGTTGGCGCTGAGGTTGACCCTGTCGAAGTACGCCGTCTTCACCTGGAAAGCAGAAAATCAAACTCATTGATCAACTTGTTCCAATCAAACATTGAGCTTTAAGTGTACAGAGTGGGGCATACCCAGTCCTCCCATGATCCTTTGGGATTTCTGCTCCGGTACGGCTCCAGGCGTTTGAACAGAATCTCACAGGCGTTCTGCACAGCAGCGCCGTTCAGGTCAGAGGAGGCGGAGGCGGCGGTGGGGCTGGTGTTGGGCACCGTGTTGGTGCTGGTCTCTGAAATGTAGATCTTTGAAGAGGGGATGCCAAGAACTCTGCTGGCCACCTGCAGAGGAACACCACCAAAAACTGGTCTGCATATTTTCCATTTTTAAATGTCCATGAATGATCCCAATTTTGTGATTTCTGACTGAGATTTTCATGCATTTTTTAAAATACAAAAAAGATAATATGAAGGGATTCATCTGCTTTTCAGATCTACGAACACCAGAAAATGTTTGAGTTTTCTGGTACCTGGACCATCTTGGTGTGGAGTCCCTGTCCCATCTCGGTGCCTCCATGGGTCAGCAGCACTGATCCGTCAGTGTAGATGTGAACCAGAGCACCTGCCTGAGGGTGAAATCACATCCGAAACGGTCAAATCCAGAAGAAACTGACAGAGAAGAGATCCTGGAGATGCAGAGGCTGGCTGGACCTGATTCAGGAAGACGGCGGTGAAGCTGATACCAAACTTGGTGGGGACGATAGCAAGGCCTCGTTTGGTCCATCGGTTCTGGCTGAGCAGGATACAGGAAGAGATCAAGCAGGTGCTTTTCATTGGTACTCAAAAGCGGCGCTCTTTTTGCAAATCCAGAGCTTTGTTTCAGACACACCTGTTGCATTTTTCAGTAAAGCCCCAGAGAGTTACACGTTTTTTTTTTAACCATCTGTGAATCCACCCTTTAAGATCGGGCTCAGGTTACCTGTTGTAGACGTCTGCAGCAGCTCGCCGTTGCTGATATCCAGCCCGCTGCAAACATTCGTCCCAGCAGCGGTCCAGAGTGAGCTGATCCAGGACCTGGTTGTATGGCGTCAGCTCACCTTCCGCGTAAAGGTTCAACCGACGCACCTTCAGACAGACAGCTCAATCAAAAGCTTGTCTACGAGACTACAACTTCAACGTTCAAACTTACAAACCTCCTCAGCCGGTCTTCTGAGAGTCTGAGCTACATCGGTGATCCAGCTTTCAGCCACCATCATGCCCTGCGGCCCCCCGAAGCCCCTGAAGGCGGTGTTCGAGGGTAGATTGGTGCGACAGAGGTAACCTCGGCCACGGACATTTGCAATACTGTATGAGTTCTCCATGTGAAACAGAGCACGCTCCATGACCTGGATATGATTACAGCAAAGTACCATCAGTCAGACTAACATTGAAGTGTCATCAGAATACAGTCAGACATAAACAACAGTATTTCAGGTTGTGCCAAATGCTCACCGATAGAGAGAGATCTGTGGAGTTTCCAGCATTGCTGTAGTATGAAACATCAAGAGCCACCACTTTACCGCTGCTCAGGAAACCAACCTGCAGCGAGAGAGGAAGAAAGCACTGATGGCTCACAACAGGTTTTACTGATCATAACCAGCTGACCAATCAGACGCCATCATGCCTTGTATTTGCTGTAGAAAGGGTGCCGTCCCCCTGTGACCACCATATCCTCATCGCGGTCCAGCATGCACCTGACCGGCCTCTGTAGCCTGCAACACCAGAGTCACTTAAACTGAGTATGGCCGCAACAAGGTTTCCACGATGAGGCTGAGCGACTTACTTTTTTGCTGCCATGGCAACCACCGTGGACAAAATGGTCGTCCGGCTCTCCTTCCCGCCAAAACCTCCGCCCATCCTCTTCACCCTGACCACAACACGGTTTGCAGGGACGCCCAGAGCCTTTGCGACCAGAGCCTGAGGTAGAAACATTCAACAGACAGCATTTTTACTCATTTTGTGGAATATTTTTCTGCTCTATTTGTACCTGTGTTTTGCAGTTACTGTACCTGAGTCTTGGAAGCAGACTGAGTGGAAACAAACAGCTCCATCTCGCCATCCTCTCGGGGTACGGCCAGGGTAACGTTTGTCTCCAGGTAGAAATGTTCCTGACCTCCAATATGCAGCTCGCCTGTCAAACAGCCAATCAGATGTCAGGAGAGATGGTCACATGGCTCAGGTGACGCACCCTCTCCAAGAAATGCCTACCTTCCAGTATGTGGTCAGCCTGTTTAAACCCTGCCTCCAAGTCTCCCTGCTGAAGGGTTCTGATTGGTTGATAGAAAGACTTGGCGGCAATGGCCTCCTGTCAATCATAATAGAAATGAATAAAGGATGCTTCATCCTGATTGGTCCAGAGCGTTTCAGGTGAGCCTCACCTTGATGGTGATGATTGCTGGCAGCTCTTCATACTCAATGCGAACGGCTTTGGCGGCTCTCTGAGCGTGAAGCTGCGTGTCGGCCACCACGGCGCCAATGATGTGCCCCACGCAGGTCACCTGAATAAAGGACAGGACGTTAGCACCCAGAGCGCATCGGGGCAGCTTGATTGGTCAGCGGACAGAAGCTCACCTCGCCGTCAGCGAAGACGGTCTCATCGTAATTGATGGGTCCAGTGGCGTTACTGCCGGGGATGTCAGCGGCGAACAGGAAGCAGAGGACGCCAGGAGAACGCTCGGCCACGGATACGTCAATGGAGCTACACACACACACACATACACACAATGTAACCACCAACTACAGTAACTTTTTATAATCAGTTTCACCGTGTGTGTGTGTGTGTTACCGTATGTGTGCGTGGGCCTTGCTGCTGGTGATGAGCGACAGATACAGCTCGTTCTCGTACAGCGGCACGTCGTCACAGTAAACCGCCTCACCCGTGGCCTGTTTCATGGCGGACAGGTGCATCATGGGACGTCCCACCACGTCGTCCTGGTTCTGGCCCTTTGGCACCGCCTGCAGGGGGACCAGGTGACAATATCAGGCCGGGTCCTTTGAGGCCCACCTGGTGACGGACGGTGTGTTCACTGTACCTGGTAAATCTGGACACTGGAGGGCGTCTGTGGGTGGTAAATCTCTGTTGCGCTCAGACAGTTCGAGGCAACGTCGTCCACGTTCACGCCCTGAGGATGGAAAACACGGATTACCTTTAGATCTGACCTGCGATCATCCACTCCAATCAGATGTTCAGGTAAACGCACCTGGAGGCGGAGCTTCTGCAGAACCGTCAGGTAGAACTTGTAGAAGAGGCTGAGGGCCAGGGTCCGACGGTACGGCACCATACCGCCCGGAGCAGAGGGGTCCAATACCATCTCCTCAGCCAATGAGGAGCAGGCCTCCTCCAGAAGCTCCTCCCCCCACGACCTGATTGACAGCAGACGTGGTCACTGACTCCGCCCCCCTCTCCTCCTCTTGCCTCGGGACCAGTTACCTTCCCAACAGTCGGCTTGCCGTCTTTTTGGCGAGCACCGTATTCGCCGCCATTCCGCCGTAGCTCAGCCTCAAGTCCTCCACCACATCGGTCCCGGGGACGAAAGTGACGCTCATCGCCGCCGTGACGATGCTGATGTCGTCCTCACGACGGGGCGACTGTTTGAAGGCGGAGACGAACTGAGTCTGAGGGAAGCAGAAAGTCTGTGAGGTGACTGACAGCAGCGGCCAGGAAGAAGGCGTACAGTGGTTTCTAGGTGATAAAATGTGGTTGCGAAGCGACGTGTCGCTCACCCTGCGGCTGTACGGGATGAGGATGGAGAGCAGCACCTCCTGCGGGCGCACTGCTGTCCTTCTGTAACCTGTGAAGAAGCCGTCGTCCATGCGAAGCTCATGGCTGCCTCCTGGTGACATTCCAGGTTCAGAGGTCAGAGTTTTCAAATGAAATCCATAGAGTAACTGAAGTTTCAGTGGATTTCAAAAGTTCCACCTTTGTCCATCAGAGTGAGTCTGCAGCCGGCGGCCATGAAAACTGGGTTGAGGTCTGAGATGGGACTGGCGGTCATGATGTTTCCACCTACAGCCTGGAAACACAGGAAGCAGAACACAGACGGGTCCTGAAACAGCGGGGAGCAGCGCGAGGGTCTGGACCTGGAGTCAGAGTCTGAAACCTCACCGCCACGTTACGAATCTGCTGTCCAGCAAACCAGCGCAGCTGCTCCACAACCGCCCCAAACACCTCAGTCTGATGGGAGGGGAGCGTCTGCATCGCCCGGCGCAGCACCGCGCCCATGTGGCTGAGCGTGCACGCCGCACCAAACACAATACCTGACCGCACACACATATTCCAACACATTTTTCAGTGAAAGGTTTCGTTCTTATCCATCTATGGTAAACGTTCGGAACTCACCGTCGTCAGTGTGTGTCACTGCGGTCAGTTCAGGAATGAAGGTTGGCGCCAAAATGACCGGGTAGACCATGTTCTTAAACTTCACCTCGATCCCTGAACACAGACGGCGGAGGGATGAACCAATGAGAGAATGAACGGGAGAATGAATGAACAAATATAAGAATCAGCGAACGAGACTGACCCACTTCGGTGTTTCCGACCACCACTCGGGCCTCCGGATGTTCCCATTTCAGACGCAGGAACTCGTCCAGGCATGCAGGCTGCAGCCACGTGGTTCGGTCACCACGGAAACGCAGGGATTTTCTCTTTTGACTTTTAGAGAGAGCCTGAAAAAAAAATGTAAAAACAAATGTTTAATTCTGCTATATGCTGATGATGTTATGATTTATATATGCTTTCAGTTTCATGACGTTAGCATGTAGGATGTGTGCATCAACCGGGGACACACACCACATGTGTCGACAAAACAGTAACTGTGTAAAACAAATGCTTCAAAACATGACTGATTCTGATCACAACATGCAGTGTGTGTGTTTACGTTTGTGTGTTTACCATCAGCTCAGGAGGAAAGATGACTTCCTGTGTTGGGTCAAATGGTTTGAACTCTGCGGCGTTGAACAGAGGCGTGGCCCCCTGCGGACACGCTCACAGTTCAGGACCAACGAAAACACGAAAAACTGAATAAACCTGTTAAGAAACAGATCGACCTCTGACCTCCTCCTCCTCCTCCTCGCCAAGACTCCTCTCAGCTGCGCTCCCGTTGGTCAGACAGCAGCCGTTCTGCCGACCTCCGCCTCCACAGCACCCACCCTCCTGCATGGAGGAAGACTGTCACCTTTCGTATTTACTCACTATCAGTCCTGAATGAATCACAGACTCTGACCTCCGGGGTCACCTGCTCTCAACCCAATGGTTCATTCACCTTTTTTGTGCTTGAATGTGTGAAATCTGTCTGGAGCAGATCGTTGAACAGGTCATGAAAACAAATCTGATATTGCACCATCGTCACAGCCACCAGAGACTTGCTCGGACCTGGTTTTCTTCCAGTTTAAAGCTGGTTTTGGCTCACAGTTCCATTCATTTTTCCACTGGTTGGAAACAGGTTTGCAGGCTGCTCCCAAAACTGACTTTGGTCTGATTTTCTGTATGTTTTATTAGAGGCATTTGAACTTTGGTTTTTAGACAGGATTGAACCCAGTTTAAGACCAGCTGCCAGACTGATAATGGACTCGTCTGGTAGCTGCTTCAGGTCTGGTTTTGGTCTGGTTTGAACCCTACTTTGGTAAAATCTTCTGGACTGATCTGAATGTTATTTCAGTCAAGCTTTAAGATTGGTTTTAATCAAGTTTGAAACCAGTAATTGAATGTGTTTGAAAGTTTTTGGCTTTGTTTTAGACTATTTTGGGCGTTCTCCTGAGAACTCGATGTCTTCCTGGGCTGAAGGTGGAAACGCTGTCCGTGCTCACCACAGTGAAGGTCCTGTATCCCTCCAGGATTGGTCGGTACCCGGTGCAGCGGCACAGATTCCCTGAGAGGAAAAAGCACTGTGACTCTGATGTGTCCTCCTGCATGCTGCTGCTGATGTGGGCGTTTGGATGACGTGTTCCCGTACCTTGGAAAGCCTCCTCCACGTCGCCCATGGTCGGGGTGGGGTTGTTCCTCAGCAGAGCGTACATGGACATGACGATGCCGGGGGTACAGAATCCGCACTGCGACCCGTGAGACAGGGCTATTCGCTCCTGAAGGATGGAAATCATCTGCTTACAGGGCTGAATCGTCTTTGACCAAAGTTTTTTTTTTTTTTATCTAATTGCAGAAACAAACAATTTCCACCTTTTTCTTTCCTACTCTTCAGACGTCCCTACTCAACTATGGTGACAGATTTTTAAAGCCTGAAGGACTTGGTCCTCTCTTCTTCTGTGGTTTACCTGGACCGGGTGCAGCTTCCTGGCCACGCTGCCAATGCCCTCCACGGTTGTCACGGCAACCAGGTGCAGGGAGCAGAGTGGGGCGAGGCAGGCGTTCACGGCATGATGTCTGAATATGGCTAAAGAACCAACTGTGGACTCCAGGAGAGGATTCAGAAACACACACACACACACACACACACACACACACACACACACACTGGTGAAGGATACTGGAGCTGGTTGGTATCTGTTTGGTATCTTGACAACATGACAGTGCACGCTCCACATCCACCTTCAGCACATCCCAGTTTAGTTCCTGTTAAACCCACTTAGTGGACACACACACACACACACACACACACACACACACACACACACACACACACACAAACACAAACACAGTTAAACTGTAATAACAGTTTTCTGTTTGATGTCTGTGGTTGCTGTCACATTAAGTACAGGTTGAAACTGCTGTTACTTTGTAACCGGACGCTTCCTATCAGGACATTTGCGTGGTTGTTTTGTGACTTTGAGGGAGCTGCTGTGGTCGTGAAAGCGTTGGACTCGGACCCCACGGTCAGTGACCTGACAGTCAGCAGCCTGTAAACTCCAGGTAATAAAAAATGAATTCAAACAGCAGCTGCATCCGTGTAAAAACTGCTTTTTGCTCTGTCTTTTTTTTTTTTTTGCCTCATAAAACGAGAGAAACGGTGAAAAATAAAGGTCGGAGTGTGTGGCTGAAGGTCGTCACAGAGACAGGAGAGCAGGTCGAAGTCCAGCCGCTGCTCTGTGTTTACACCATTCTCATTTCTGTATGTTTTGTTCTTACATTTTCTCCTCAGATATGTCAGCAGTGTCATCTCGGGATCCACCTGCTTCTCAACAATCTACACCAAAAACACACACAAAAACAAACAGAAAAATTAATTTTATGAATGGAATCAGCAGCAGAGTTTCCACGACAAAATTTAAAGCTGAATCTGCAGGAAAAAAAATAAGCCTGGCAGCAACTTTCAGGTCCTAACACTGATTCCTGAGCGAGGACCATCCGGTTAATTTTCCATGTCTTGGAATCCTGGCCTGTGCAAAAGGTGAATCGGTGCAGTAAATGTTTGTTGGAGTCGCCAGGCTCTGTCACACAGAGGATTATTGACAAATTCACCACAGTCATTTGATGCTACACTTTTAATTCAGCGTGTTAATTTCTTTCACATCCACACAACTCATGACTTCACATTTTCTACATTTTTCAGCTTCAGCAGGCTCATTCACTCCTGTAAAGGGATGCTTTACGTTACATCTTCTTTACAACTTTACAAAAAATAAATTTAAAAATGTTCCTGCACAAACACGTGATTTCCTGTATTATTAATTAAACATATCAATAAAAGTAATAATAAATTATCCTTCCCTCATTTATCAAATTATAAGGTAAAAACTGCATCGGTTAAAGATGGAAAAAAATTATATTCAGAACTCCGTTTAAAATGCGTCTAATTTAAACTTCGTGGGATTTATCTTTTACCTTTTTGCCATTAACAAAGAAGATGAGCTCCTCAGACCAGGACTCGGACCGGGTCTTGGTTCCGGCTCCGGTCCCGTTCACCTCCAGTGCTCCGCCGATGCGCTGCGTCCTCTCCATCCTGTCGCTCTGCAGTGATCCGGACGGCGGTCTCCCGCTGGACCGACTCCTCAGATAGAGAGGTGTGTCCTGTGGGACCCGAAGCACGGACAAACCCCTCCTCCCCCCAACAAGCCCGATCAGTGGAGCCCACCGGAGCCGAACCTGGTGCCGCTATCAGGGCCTCCGGAATCCGGCGTAAAATCCCATCTCAGACCAAAGGGTGGAGGATTAAACCACAACAGATCAATTTTCTGATGATTTCTCAACGAAGTCCTGAATGGATGAAGCGCAGCGGACAGACGATCTGATTGGCTCCCAGAAGACAGAGAAAGTCATCCTGCCTCTTCAAGGTAATCATTCACCTTCAGGTCAAAGCTCACACACAGACACAGTGACATTCACTGTAATCTGATTACTCGGTAACGCAGCGATGCATCCGGCGGCGTGACTGAGCACGGATGAAAATATTTGATTTTATATAGACATATAAAAAATGAATTAAATTATTCTAAACATGACATGACAGTCAAAATGAAAAAATTATTTAGAGAAATTCATAATAAAAGAAAAAATGTGGATAACTGAAAGAAAATACTGAAAAAAGATGGTTTTTAGTTTTTACACTTTCCCAATAACGACGTAAAAAGGAAAGCCAGCTAGTAATACAAACTTCATGATAAACAAATCAAACCATGGCTGTAGTAAAAATCAAATAAGAGACAGAGTAAACAGAGTGGACTCTGTTGGCTCTCTGGCCTCAGTCTTCCTTCACACAGTATTCACATTAGTTTGGCCTCATTTCCTCTTCATGTGATCTGAATCGTTTGGATTCACCCTCAGATATCCGGAAGCCTCCAAAAACTCAGACTGAAGCTGAAAACCTCAAAGTAAAAAATAAAGATAACAGAAATTACTACAGTTTGCTCTCCATATTTACCACACTTTGATGAAAAGCTCTGGGAACAGACGAAGAGTCAGGGAGATGTGTGGACCGTTCCAGCTGAAAGCGCTGTTAAATGAGCTGCTGAGTTCAAAGTTTGAGGTGTTTTTGTTTCTCAACGAAGTGAGAAAAATGATCTGGCATCCAGCTGGAGTTCAAAAAGATTATTCATTAACACGCACAAACACACACACAGAGGGTTTGAATGGGCCTCTGGGTAATGGGTGACGCCGATTAACGCATCCTGAATTTAAACCCGATACGAAATTAACAGAATAAGCGACATTAAAATACACGATTGTTCGATTCGATCATATCTCTCTGCATATGATTCCATCTTTCAGACCCGTGATCTGTAGAACAAACCAGCTGTTAGAACCGTTGGAGCCTGGAATGATGAATCAGATTCAAAGCTTCAGGACTGTTTTGAAAATGCAGATTGGGAGCTGTTGACTCAGGACGCAGACCTGAAAAGACCATCGGAGTACTTCCCCCTAGCCAGCAGCAGTGGCTGGACCATAATGCTCAGGGCACCGGTTTCCTGAGACGCACAAAACAGAAGAAATCTTCACCAAAACTTGATCGTATCGTATTTATTGTTTCACTCAAAAACATCATAACAAAAGATTCCTACTGGTTCGCTAACAACAATACCAGTCATTTATGTAAAATAACAGGAATAAAGCAGTTGGGCACATGTCACAACCACAGACCACCCAGAGGACACGGACTGGACCAGAGGAACAGTTCTTTCATCCTGATGTTGATGCTTCCATGGATCCGTTCATCTTCTTCAGCTCACTGAAGTCCCACTCTGGAGACTGAGGATGTTAGAAATGCTTCCAGAAACCCGCAGGTGTGCCGGTCCTAGGAGGCCTGCACCAGGTGGAAGCCTCCGTTCTCCTCCCTCAGCCGCTCCCTCTTCCGGGCCTGGACCAGACTGTAGACCACGGCGCCCAGCGTGTTCCTGTTCAGAGTCAAGCCCCGCCCGCCGGCGCGCTCCAGCACGCTCCAGCGCTCCTCTCGGCTGCTCATGAAGAAGGTGCAAACCTGAGATGAGACGAGGAGAACGGATCTCACCCTCACTCGTCTCACTCTTGGATTCTTAGGTTTTAATCTTGGATTCTAATCCTTCTTCTTGGATTTTTATCCTTCTTAAAATAACAAATTCCCAAATGAAGTTGATGAATTTCCCAAAAAAAACTCATATTTAAAATCACCAAACTCATATTTACCAAACATGAAAAGCCTTTAAAAATGACTTCTTTCATCCTCACGCATGACTTCTTCTACATTCTGATTCCTCTTTTCTCATAGTCTTTTTTAAAGGGACTCAAAATGAAGATTTAACATCATCACAGGAGTTTTCCAAAATATATTTTCTCAAATTTTTGATATTTTCAGATTTACTGAAGATATATTCCTCAAATTCAAGATTTTTTTCACAGTGATGAAGAACTAATTTCTGAGTATGAGAGTTCTTTAAAGAGCTTCTTCAACATTTTGGCAAATTGGCCCATTTAGCGCGATTCCTTAGTCATTTCGAACAGCATACTTACTTTTTTTGTGAGGGCGAGCTGTTGTTTATTCAGAGGTGAGTCGGGGAAGGTTTTCAGGACGGACACAATGGAGATGAACGGTATTTTTGGTTCCCCTTGTCAAACTCATCAAATACACAATCCAACAACCCCAAAACACTTTGGTGGACACGTTATAATCCACACATTCACTACGCTGTGAAATATTGACGCAAAATTACCAGATTGAGTTGTTTATGCGAAGATTGCTAAGACGGAACTACTTACTAAACATGGCGTCTGGGCGTAATGATTTCAAAAGAAAAAGTAGTTCCCAGTATTTGCTTCAGTGTCGTAACGCCACAATATTATTTGTTGGTGTTCCACAGTGCAGTGAATGTGCGGATTATAACGTGTCCACCAAAGTGTTTTGGGGTTGTTGGATTTTGTATTTGATGAGTTTGACGAGGGGGAACAAAAATACCATCCACTCCCATTGTGTCCGTCCCGAAAACCTTCCCCGACTCATCTCTGAATAAACAACAGCTCGCCCTCACAAAAAAGTAAGTGTGCTGTTCGAAATGACTAAGGAATTGCGCTAAATGGGCCAATTTGCCAAAATGTTGAAGTATCGCTTTAAAGACAAAAAATTAGCTTCTTTTCAGAATTAAACGGAGAACTTACGCATGTTTCAAGTTGCTTTTTTATTTTAAAAATTATTGAGTTTTTTCTAATGCATTTTTTTTTCAAATATCAGGATTTTTTCCATCATTTATTGAAATTAACAGAAATTTGCAACTTATTTGCATAGTGAAAAAAAAACATCTGGAAGAGAGGTCTTCCATTCAAGACTTTTTTTAAATATTTATTAACCGAGATTCCCTGGAATGATTCCATATTTCTGCTAGAATATATATTTAATAAATCATTTATACATCACACTGTACGTAATACTTCTCATAATTGTGGAGATATTTTCTGGTCTTTGTGAGAAGCGGAGTTTGAGGGCCGGACTCACCGGGCCGTGACGCTCGCTGAAGCCTTTGATGAGAATGTTCCCTCTGAGCTGCCGTAGGAAGCCGTGCTCCACCAGGATGGAGCTGGTGGATTCTGGGACCTGAGGAGGAAGGGAGGGGGGGCGTGTCGGCTCTCTGTTCAGGGTCTGAGGACACACCGTCAGCCTCCACCCACACACACACACACACACACACACACACACAGGTGAGCTCACCTGGATGCGCCCGCTCACTCCGGTGCTCTCCATGCGGCTCGCCATGTTCACCGTCATCCCCCAGATGTCGTACTGAGGTTTCGTGGCGCCGATGACGCCAGCGATGACCGGACCGTGAGCGATTCCTGCACATCGTGGTTTTAAAATGATGAAAACAATCAGTGTGTGTGTGTGTGTGTGTGTGTGTGTGTGTGTGTGTCGCTGTTGTGTTCAAAACACAGTAAGGTGTGTGTCGGCGTACCGACTCTCAGCTGGAAGTTGCTGTTGGTCTGTGTGTTGATGTGATTCAGAGATTCCATCATGGCGAGAGCGAAGAGGACCAGCTCACTGAGGTGGTGCCAGCCATCCTCACACTCCTGAACACACACATAGAATCAACGCGTGTTGACAGCGTCAGTGTAAACAGGAAGTGATGTCACGACAGGACTCACCTGTCGGTCAGGTGAGAGGCCTGAAGCCGCCATGTAGCAGCTCCCGATGGTCTTAATCTTCTCCACCTCCTCAAAGTAACACTCCTCCAACAGCTAAACACACACACACGGCATGCTATGTTACCAGCGTGTGTGTGTGTTGTCTGGTTGTGTGTTTGTGTGTTTGTGTCTTGTCCACCTGGTCGAAGTCGCTGATGATGTGGTTGAGGAGTCGCAGACACTCCACGTGTTGATCGACCAGCTCTTTCTGCTCGTAGAAATCAGAGAAACCAGGAAGTGATGCGAAGAGGACGCCGACACGCTCGTACGACTCCGAGTACAGGTCCTGGCAACGAAACGCAACAAATGTCAAAAATTCTCAACAATTCCAGAGACGGAAAGCCTGAAAGCGGCCGCCATGTTTGCGCCGCTGCACCTCGTTGTTGGCGTCTCTCTGCAGGAAGTGCTGAGCGACGTGCGCCGGCAGGATGTTGAGCAGGAGACACTCGTTGTGCTCCTGCAGCTCCTTCATGTCCTCCACCTCCTTCCTGGCCTGCAGGCGCCACAGGAAGTCCAGCCGCGCCGTGGCCTCCAGCTAACCGACAGGAAGAAGACAGAGCGGTGACTTCCTGCTCCGGCCGGCGCCGGTGCTGCGCGCGTGGCGGCGTCACCTGTCGGCTGTTGTAGAGGACGGCCATCATGAACATCAGCATGAGCACCACGCACACGCCGCGCCGGCACAGGTGATGAGACCTGCGGGAATAAAACACACACACACACACACACACACACACACACACACACACACACGTGAGAAACAAACAAATAAACGAAGAGAACACCGTGCGGTGTACCTGTGCGTCTCGATGATGTAGCTGTAGGCGGCGGCGGCCACCAGGAGGATGCCCAGCTGCAGCACACAGCTCAGCCGCAGGAACACCGCGCAGGTTACCATGGCGACCACGCCGCTCAGCATCATGTACTGAAACATGGGCAAAGAGATTTTAGATTTTCAGCGTGCTCACACGGACGTGGCCCGATGTTCATGCCTTGGCGCCAGCGTACCTCAGGATGATTGCAGATGTTCACATCCAGCCAGGCAGATGGGGGCGGAGCCGAAGAGGAGTCAGGGCTGTCCGACGAATCACACCACAGCTGAGAAAGGAAAGAAGGAAACACTGACGATGGCGTCGCGTCCTCTGATTGGTCAGTTCATAATCGCAGTGAGACTCACGATGTCGGCCGACGCCACGCCGAAGTTGACTGTGATGGCGGTGAGCATGAGCACCGTGCGGGCACACTTGGTTTCATGAACCCAGCAGCAAAGTGACTGCAGGGGGGCGGGGCAACTCTTAAACTCCTCCCCCAACGTGAGCAGCAGGAGCAGGAAGTACACCAAGCCACTGACCAGGAAGAGGGCCGCCATCGGGCACAGCCTGAACGATTAGAAGGTTAAAGGAGCGCCTCTGATTGGCCGGTCATTCCATAATTGATATTCCAGGTGAAAAACGAGAAAACAGGAAGTGCGTGACAGGTGTACCTGGGGGCGGGGATTATCACCTGGACGGCCATGAGCAGGAGCACCAGGATGAAGGAACAGATCATGTTGGACTTGAAGAGTTCATCTCTCATCTGTGAATACTGAGACAACCATAGCAGGTTAGCCACGCCCACTTCACCACGAGCCACCCACACATAATCAAAGCTAGCCACGCCCACACCAGGTCAGGCATGAGACGTGGCGGCGGCAGCGGTCCTCACCTTGCCCTCCATGTGCGAGTCCTTGAACACCTGAGTGAAGGTGGTGATGTGCTCCTTCCTCATTCGCTCGCTGCTCCGCACCTCCATTGCCTGACGGATCCTCTTGTTGACCTCCCGTGACCCCGACCGCTGTGCTGCAATCTGGTTGGGCAGCTGGGTCAGGGAGCCGTTGGTGAAAGTGGCGAGGATCTACAGTGGGCACAAACACAAAGGTTAAAGGTCACCGAAACCCCCTCCAGAAAATCTCGGGCGCACTTCCGGACTCACAAAGTTCATCCCCAGGATGTCTCCGAAGGGCAGCTCGGCACTCCAGGTGGTCATCTCGTCGTAGCTCGGACGCCGCGCCCTCGGCGGCTCGGACTCCTCCCGGGGCGCCGGCCGTATCAGGAACGTGTCGACATCGTGTTTCCGTAGGAACTCGTTGCGCTCGCGGCCGTGCCCCGTCTCCACCTCAAAGATCCCGCCCAGGCAGTCCAGGGTCGCCCGAGAGATGTGGATCTGCCTGCGAGGGGGGCGGAGCCTCCATTAAAACCGCCTTTATTCAGCAAAATCTGAGTGACGCCATCGGTTCCTGGTGTGTGTGTGTTTTCAGACCCGGGTACTCCTGCTGCCTCCAGGCTGTTGGCCACATCCACGTCCCAGCTCCAGATGTCAAACTGCCATTTCTGCAGGCCGAGCACGCCGCACAGCACCGAGCCCGAGTGCACGCCGATCCGCATGTCCACTTCCTGCTGCAGTTCACGACGCACGTACCTGCAGCACAACAAACATCACCACACTTGATATGGCGCAGCCACGAGAACCGCAAGCATACGTATGTGTGTGTGTGTGTGTCTTTACCGGATGGTGTTGATCATGCTGAGGCCCATCTCCACGCAGCAGCGAGCGTGACCGCGCTGAGGCTCCGGCACGCCGGACACGCAGTAGTAACAGTCTCCCAGGATCTTAATGCGCAGACACTGATGCTCCTGCACACAAAAAAACACACCTTACTCAGAAACACGTCAACGCAGCGCACTCACAAAACAAAACTATGCCAATGCCAGATGGTTGCCATGGAGACCTGACCTCCGCCAGTCTGTCGAAGCGCCCGAAGAGCTCATTGAGCATCTTGACCAGTTCATGAGCAGAAAGGAGGAGCGAGAGCGACGTGAAGCCGATGATGTCTGCGAACAGGATACTGCGGAGAGGAAAGAGGATCACGCTAACAATCGACAAAATGACCATGAAAGGCATCATGAATGTTTCAGGCCACAAGGGGGCAGCAGACACACGACTGAGCAACACCAGTGCTTCTTAAAATAGTGAAAAGCTGCTTTGAGACACAGCAACTTTCCATGTAAAGTACTTATGGAGTTCCTCAGGGTTCCGTTCTTGGTCCACTGTTTTAGCTTTTGTATTCGCTTCTCTCTCAGTTTTTTTCGGAGTTTGCCCTGCCTGAGCTCGCCTGCCTACCTGACGTCTTTGTAGTGGTGGATGTAGATCTTGTGAAGCTGCTGAGGCAGCAGGTACTCGTCCATGGTGGCCATGTCGCTGATCATCTCCAGCACCAGAAACCGAGGCAGGATGGACATCACCAGACGCTCCTAGCAACACAGCCGGATCAGAAAACCAGCAATGTGGACCTTATGTCTCTACTTTTTACAATTCAACAACATGCTTCCTGTCTGGGAGCTGGGTCTAGAGACTATTCCCCTGGGGACGGGGTTTAGCATGCTACCTGTCGGTGGTTCTCACGTTCCAGTCGGACCCGGCCTTCGATGCAGCGCCGGGTCTCCAGGAAGGCCTGCCTCTGAGTCCGGTCAGACAGGTAGTGGATGAAGAGACCAGCGGTGTTCATGGCCAGATACAGAAAGGCCTTCGACAGTACCTGAACAGGCAAACCAGATCTCCAGAGTCAACGAGTCTGGATCTGAAAATGTCTTCCAAACAATTCAGAGACTGAAGTAATACAGGTTAGGAAACTAAAGTCTTATCACGAGGGTGGAGGCAGTAAAGTGACGGTTGTGCTGCAGGCGGATTAAAATGATCTGTTTCCATTGTAAAAGAGTCGAGGTACCAAGAGGTCTTGCAAGTCAAACCAAATGAAGTTGGAAGAGTTTTCTCACCTTCCGGATGAAGGTCTGGTCGCCATAGTGACAGCAGGTGTCCACCAGCAGGTGGAGGGTGGAGGTGGTTGTTCCGGCGATGATGGACCAGAGGAGAGGGAGGGGTAGCAGGGTGTAGGTGGAGAAAAGGGAGAAGGAGACGTACCAGGAGTGGTCCGTCTCCGCCCAGCTGAACACGCCCACCAGCACCTGCACCGTCTGAGACGCCCAGCTGACCAACGACAGGTGACGTAGCCATCGTGGCGAGGACATCACTTCCCACCTGGCCAGGGTCAGCACGCAGACCACCGCCCACAGCGCCACCGACAAGCCCGCCAGCCAATCGGTGGCCACGCCCCCCCACCCGGGCGGCCAGGCGAGCAGCGAGACGAGGATACGGGTCAGAATGTCGATGGCGTTGGTGACGACCAGCGAGGTTCGTCTCTGAGCCGCAGAGAACTGCAGATAGAGCTGCTCCAGGTCAGCCGACCTGCAGAGCAACAGGAAACAGGAAGTGGACTTTTACGCCAACGATGACATAAATCAAGATCAGGTCATTAAAGCTTTATTCAATATAATAACTCAATGTTTACTTGAAGGTGTGCTGCAGCGTGGGAATGAAGACGCCTCGCACCGTCGACCCGTACGACACGAAGACGTCGGCGTCGCTCAGCGGGTCGTACTTGAACTGAGTTGCTGCTGAGATCCTGGGCGTCGTCGGGTGGACCCGCGCCGCCGACGAGCGGCGCTTCTGCCAAAAGGCACCGTGAGACGCCCTGTTCCGGATCTGCCTGCAATACGAGAAGCGGGGTTCAGACGCACAGGGGGCCGCCGACGCTCAGGGGTCCGGCCGCTGACCTCCGGCACGGACTGACCTGTTGATGTCGGCGATGTAGGCGTCTGTGACGGTGATGCGGTGGCGCCCCCTCTCAAGGCCGCCAGCGAGGCGCAGCGACAGGTTGTGCTGGTCAATGATGTTTCTGACAGCGTTCTGCCAGAGCAGCTGCTTCCGCCGCAGGCCGGGGGCGGGGCCCACATTCGCACTGAAGGTGATGTCGCCCCCCTGCCGTGCAGCCTCGCAGTCACCATTTCGAATCACTCGATGGCCGTCGCCCATGGTTACCAGAACGAGACCCGCCTCCCAGGCGAGCTGGAAAAAGAAACCCAACGGTGTCCAGTAAAGTTTAGGACAACAAAACTACAATAAGACAGAAAACAACCACAGAGACTCCGAACATCCACCAAATGGCCAAAAACAGCTGCAGACACAAACAAAATAACAAAGACACAAACAACAGAGGCTGAAAACAGCAGCGACCCACAGAACTGCTGAAACCTGGAAACTACCGGAGTCTGGTGTGGTTCCTTTTCTGCGTCTCTTCTTCACACGTCGAGATCCTTCTGAGAAAACGCGAGGCGACTCGGGTCTCGTCCTTCATCATCTTCAAGCCTCAGCTTCACCACGGCGTCTGGGAACACTTGCAGCCTTCAGTTGGCAGAGCTGGTGAAGGCAGATGGTTTAACCCTGCTGGCAGGTGGGACCAATGAGCTGCTGCCACGCTGCACTCTGATTGGCTGCCGGCCACAGGCAGCTCTACCAGTTAGCAGGCTGCTAGCTAGTTGTTGGCATGTTATGAGCAGGTAGTCAGGAGTCTGTTGGTCGTCTGACAGCAGAAGTTTTTGTTGTTGTTGTTGCTGCTGGCCGAATCGAAGGCGTGAAGATGTTTGTCTCAGCAGGAAGTGAACATTTTGGGACTTCCTGCAGAAGCTGCGTGATGGAGGCGGGATTGAACCGGTGACCCCCTGCGACTCACCAACCGGATTGGAGGATTACTGCGCGAGCTGCCAGGTGACAGCAGAGCTTTCACCTGAAATAAACCCAAACTGGGAGCTTCTGCTCGCCTCCAACTCCACACTTTCACACGTTTTCCTTTACAAATCGACATTTTGATCGTCTTCGCGGTTGTTCTCCATCGTCAGGTTTGAACCTTCGTCTCGGCGTCAAAATGAGATGGAGAATCAAAGTCAAGTGGAGCCCGGCGAGTGTTAATCTCTGAAAACGAGACCAGGGGACACTCATTAATCTCACAGATTACCTCCGTGTGTGTGTGTGTGGGTGCGCTCAGCTGCATGATGGGATTGGGCTCACCTCCAACCAGGTCACGCTGTATTTGTGTTTGCTGCAAGATCAAAAATAGAAACCGCTTTGATCTGCTTTCACGAGATGTTTACCGATAAAGAAAAGGCACGTAAACAAACAAACACCGGGAAAATGATGAAACACAAACACAATAAGCAACGCACAGCAAGCGAGAACTGATTTAAAAAAAAATACGGAATGCATGTGAGTTTAGTTTCAGGCGGTTTATTCAGTCCTGTGAACACACACATAAAAATATAAAACTATGGAGACACATCGCTTCGTAAACGGGCACAAGTGGACCTTCATCATCCTGTAAACGCTCACTTCGTGGAAGACAAACTGACAAACCAGACATGAAAAGGAGACCAGATCGCTTCTTTTCACTCATGAAAAACGTAAAGGAAAACTAATTTAGGTCAATAATTCAAGTATTAAACAAACAAAAAAAAAAAAAGTGACAAATTTTTGGGAACTAATCAACATGGTCTGATAAATCAATGGAACTTTCAGGAAACTATTTAGCAACTGCATAAAACAAATGATTCATTTCAGGGAAACTATTTACAGTGCGAGAATAAGAACGGGACACAGATGAAAACCTGGAGGGAACAGAGTGGGAGTTGGCAACTGAACCAAATTATGACAATAATAACAGTGAGAGCCAATCGAAAGCTCCAGGGAACTAATCAGTTTAAGGCAGCAAAAATGACGAGGAAAAATAAAGTAATCATAGAACATGTGCAAATTAAACAGTCTTAGAAACTTTGAGGTAATAAAAAAAAAAAATGGCAAAGTGAGCAAACAAAAAGGCCAATTAGCGAAAAACAGATGATCAGTTTCAGGGAACTAATCTGTTAGCTGCAAAACTAATGGGAACAAGTTTGTCATTCAGGACAACAATTCACAGAAAAGCTGACAGATGAAGTATTTTCTTCCCAAAGAAACAACGCCAATGTACAGGAAACATCAGGGAACACGTTTTCAGGAATTAATCGAGAAGCGAGAACTAATGGAACTGAAGGGAACAAAGATCATGTCGAAATGTTGGACGAAGTTTGCAAAATTAGCACCGACAGCCAATTTAAAGTCTCACACAACCTTTTCTGCACTTGCCTGAACAGAAACTTTGCTCTTTCAAAACAAATAATTGAATTGAGGGAGCTAAAGCAGTCACAACGGAATTTCAGGGAGAACAGGAGAGCAAAGCAAATCCAAGGGAACCAAACAGAGATAAGATAGAAAATGATTAAAGCAAAGAAACAGGGAACACTTGGGTAAATTTAGGGAACGGACGAAGCCCGGTGTCCCAGAGAGCAGCAGCAGATGGCGACTGATTGGCTGGAGGGTTTCATAAATACTTCACATGCACTGTGCGACGAGCAGGTTCCACATCAACTGTTCAATAAATATCTTAAAATGTGTCAAGAGGACAATCCATTCCAAAAGAAACCCGACGGGACGTTAAATTTACAGTGAAACGTCGCAAAGAAAACCAAGTTTTCATCTCATCGTCACAATTACAATTTTTTTTCCTCGCGGATCTAAGTTTAGTTTTAATCTTTTCAAATTGTAATTATGAATAACTGAGTAACTTGCTGAGTTAATATCCACTCCAATGTATGTCTTTTTTAAAATCATTATCAAACAAATAAATAAATAAATGAATGAATAAATAAATAAATAAATAAACTCTTAAATAATTTATATCTTTCCACAAAAAAAAACAAAACAAAAAAAAAACACCAAAACTCTATTTTGGCCGTCTGGAGCGTCGCGGCTCGCCGTGCTGAAGGCGAGCAACATGGCACACGACACATGGAGGCGAAACAAACTGCAGTCCGAGGTTATTTGATGTTCTTCAGCAGCGACGTGCGGGCGTTCACCACCGCCTTGAAGGCGTCCTCGCTACCCGGCGCCACACATTTATCCGGGTGCAGCAGCACCGCCAGTTTCCTGTACGCCTTGTTCACCTCCTCCCTGCAAACACAGAGGCGGAGATAAACACCCCGAAAATCACACCGGTACAAAAACAAAGGAGCGAGCCTGGTAGCTCACCGTGTGGCGCCCGGTTTGACTCCCAGCATGTCCCAGGAGTCTTTGCTGTTGCGGATGCGTCGGACGGTGTCGGCCTGCTCTTTGGTAAAGCCCACGTTGACCTCGGCCACCGGACGCTTCCCGCCGTTCTCGCACATGTCGGTGATGGTGGAGAAAAAGGCCTGCGGGGCGGAGGAGAGCGGGCGTTAGAGCGCCACCTGCGGGGCAAAAAACACCGCTGCGGCGCGACACACTGCGGCGGCGGCGACCTGGAACATCTCGTTGATGCCCTCTCCGCTCTGCGCAGACGTCTCGAAGTAGGTGAAGCCTCGGGACTCCGCCCACAGCCGGCCCTCGCCCTCATCCACCACGCGCCGCTTCGTCAGGTCCACCTGAGCGAGAAACCACGCGTCAGCGTTCGGCGAAGACCGGGCTCACTTCTGCGGCCGGGAAGAATATTCATGACCTCTGACCTTGTTGGCGCACACGATGAAGACGATGCTGTCCATGTTGGCCTGAGAGCCCATTTCCTGTTTCATCTCCCCCAGCCAGCTGTCCAAGGCGTCGAAGCTCTCCCGCAGCCCCACGTCGTACACCAGCAGCACGCCCTGGCTGTCCTTATAGAACTCGTTGCGCACCTGTAAGACGGCACACAGGGGAAAACGGCTGGTAAAACCACTGGAAAAGGTGAATTTTTACATTAAATAGATGAAATAAAGGATCTGGGTCTCACCTCGTAGAAGAACGGGTGTCCGGCCATGTCGAAGATGTTCACTTTGATTTCCCGATCTCGAACCTGGACTCTGTTCAACACAAACAACAATCATTACAAACTATCAATATTTAACAGCTCAATTAAAAACCAACACAAGTAAAACAATCCATTAATTTGAGCCATTTTTTTGTCATCAGATGTGTCTTGAAGTTAAATGTAAGCATCTGTTTTGTCAAAAAAGTTGATTTAAATGTTTGATTTTAGGTTCTCAAAGAAGAAAATATTCTCTTTTAAGAAGATTTATTTTAACAAGCTTTGGAAATGTGGCTCAAACTCTGGAGTGGGAGACTCCTGACATGTGACAGTCGAATGGCGGCTGAACTGACTTGGTGACTCCGTAGTCGATGCCGATGGTCGCCAGATACTTGGGGACGAACCTCTTCTCACAGTAACGCTTGATGATGCAGCTCTGCAGGAGGAGAAAGCTGTGGTTTACCTCCACAACATTTCAGGCTGCTTAAACAAACTCAGCTCTACCAAATATTTACCTTCCATCTGTTTTAATGGGATTTTTCCATTTATTGACTATCAGTTATCAGATACAAACGACTTATTATTTACCCACAGCATATAATAACACTAATCTCAGCCTTTTATTCCCTATTATCAGCACATTTTATGATTGCCACATGATTTCCTGCCTGAACAATCAAACTGTGTAAATAATTCAGTCTGAAAGGATCTTTTATGAGCCCATGTTTTATTCAACATTTCATCACCAATCCACATTTCTGAGTCGCACAGCAATACAAATTCTGTGTTTATTTGTGATATTTAACAATGAAATCTTCACCGATTTGTAAAACCACATTACTCGTTGGTAAACTGATATTGTTGATGTTCTGGGGGATCACTTGCAAGCCGGTGTGAAAAATATTGATTATTTCAAACCGAGTCTGGCATCATGTTGCATCACATAAATTCCAGGGGAAATTATAACAATAACAGCAAGATCAAATTTTTCCTGTAAAAGCTGCCATCCGCTTCCCGAGAGGGCGTGAATAATACATATTAATTTTGAGTGAAATTGAGATTTTAGTGGATGCTCCTCACAGCTAGGATCGTCCCGGATGATATTTAGCGAAACTCCATTGTATGTTGAGGTTAAAATAAGGTTTCGGGCTCCTACCTTCCCCACTTCGGCGTTTCCGAGGCTGATCACTTTGACCCGCAGAGACTTCTTGTTGTCTCGTCTTTTCGGCGCGTTTGTTTCCATCTGGTCGTCTTTGAAAAGGCTCAGTTTTGCGGTGAAACTGTACGAGTTGCTAACGACGCGCTGCAGGAATGCAGTGTTGACAGCTGCGGGCTAACTGCGCTAACGGAGCGAGCTAGCCGCTAGCGCGGTGGATATTAAAGACCCACAAACGGAAGGATTGTCGCGTTTAGGCAGACAAACCGCATCGTTTCACTTTAACACGCGTCTTAATGTCTTTGTCGAGCTGCCATTGTATAACACACTTACACAGACGCCGTGCGAGCCTGTTAGCCTCATAGTCTGACTGCTAACCAGCTAGCGTCGAGCTAACGCCGGAAGACAAACACGGCCGCCGCTTTTCAAAATAATAAAACAACGAAGGAGCGCTGCGTCCCAAAAGTGTTTTACAAACTACGTAAAACAATAAACAAATAAATAAAAAACAAATACTACGTTACTCATTCTTTAATAAAATGGCAAACATTCAAATAGTCCTGCAATCTGAATTTGGAAAAATGTGGGCTATTGATTTGAAAGAGCAATCAATGGGCCATTTTCACAGCTTCACTACTTCCTGAAATTAACTGTGCACATTCATTTCCTGTCTTGCATTATTGGCCAAAATTATTAATCCAGGTGTGTCTTGTTGCAGCAGTCTAAACCAGACACACCTGGATTAATCAGTTTGGCCAATAATGCAAGACAGGAAATGAATGTGCACAGTTATTTTCAGGAAGTAGTGAAGCTGTGAAAATACCCCATTAATCATTTAAATTTCCATTTTTAATATAATGTAATTTAGAATAAACTTCATATTTTTGGTGAAACACAATCGCTTTTTTGATACTCAACACTTCTACATAAATTGAAATATTTAAATTTTTGAAATTTGAGATTTTACAAAATGAAAATTTAAAGCGTCATGAAAAGTTTTTTTCTTGACGTTTTATTTAAAAAAAATAAAGTCGTTTATACCACAAAGTAGAATTTTTAATTGCAGAATGCGCTCTATTTCGCAAACTATCATTGCTAAACTATTTTATCAATCAGATGACAGAAAACCTTATAGTGAGTCTCAAAAAATACAAACTTTATTTGACTTCAACATTTCTTTCTCACAACCTCAGCAAATGTGACAAATGTAAAAAAAAAAAGACAAGAAACAAAAAAAAAAATCACATAAATTCTCAGGAATAACAATCAGCATGACATAAAATTCAATTCTCAGTATGATATGCCTTCATAAGTATAGTTCTAAAATACAAAAGTAAAGAGGATGTAGAAATCTAAAGTAACAGTAAAGTGAAGACTATAATAACAGCTAAGGTTCTGAAGCTGAAAGCGGTTTAATCATGTTTTACATTACTAGTTTAAAGCTTCATGTTCAGATGAAAAACCATCATCCAGCCAAATATATTTATCAAAGCAAATTAATGTATTTTTTGTAATCAGAAATAAAGTATGTGATTGTTGATGAGCTGCAGACTGTCACATTACTGTCTTATAGGGTAATCGAAGTATTGATATTTAATTATTGGTGTTAAAATACAAAAACCCTTAGACAAGAAAAAATCCAAGCTTAAATTGATAAAAGATAAAAATCAATTTAACTGAAAATTTCCTGATTTGAGTAAAATCTAATCATTAATAAAGAAACACTGTGTTTGATGTGTTTGAATGTCAAAGAATAGTCAAAATGTTAACAATAAACTACATATCAAGCAACTAATTAACTATGTATTATTTCAAGCTGTTCTAAATTCTTGTATTCTTAATTGAGAGGTTGAACATTTTGACTTTCTGCATATTTCACGCTCCAAAACAATAAAATAAAATGGCTCTGGATGCCTGAAGCTTTCTTTCTGGTCCGGGTGAAATGTTAGCGTGCAGGAAGCGGCTGCATCTGTAGCGCGTCGTACGTGTCTCTGGTGGCGGAACTCAGTCCCTGAAACAACACACACACGTCAGTCGAAATGCTTCACAGCATTTAAAAACATTAAAACGATAAAAAGAAACCTGTAATTCCCGCCATCTCTATATTCTTATGCGCACAACGACCAGTCATTCATGAAACGATGAAACCAACCAACCAGCTGGCTAATCATCACATCATCTCATCATATAACAGAAGGAAGGAATCAAGAAAACAGTAAACAGTGATTAATTAATCAACTAAGCAAGTTGTTGACCAGTCACCCACCGCCAACCAACCGGCTAATTCAGTCTGAGAAACCCAACAGATCGACATGATCAAAGCGAAGAGATGCGGGAACGGAAACACCGCCTTTTAAAACGAAGAAGTCTGCAGAACCGGACTCAGAGGAGGAGAGCTTTCTCCTTTCTCACGCTACATCCCGTCACATTTCACCGTATCTCCCTGCAGAATCTCCGGCCGCAGAAATCTAAATCCTTCATCTGATCTTCCGTCTTCTCTGCAGCGGGTGGATTCGTGAGTCTGCTGCTTTTCTCTCTTTCTAACCCCCAAACAGAGTTAAATAACTCCAATCAGCTGGTCGGCAATAAACCGAACATACAACAAGCCGCTGAGTCGGCGACGGGCGGCTGAACGCCTCACCTGGTAAACCTGCTCATTCTTCCTCTGACGCTGCGAAGAGACAAAGCAGAGAAACATTTTCAGTAAACCAGTGAGTTTAAACGTGAGTAAAGCTCTGGCCGTGTCTGCTCCCTCACGTCTTTTTTGATGGGAAGCTCTTTGTATCCGCCGTCGTTCCGGTGAGTCAGATCCTGCAAAACATCAACAGAGTCACACCACAAATCCGCCGAGAAGCACTCGGTTCTCTCAGGTTCCCCTCGGAAGGATCATGGTGTGTGAAAGAAGAGAAAGGTTTGGCTTTTTTACGGTGTACGTGGAGTCGTCAGCCACCCGGCGGTTCTGCAGAATCAGGCAAAGAAGAAGAAGTTGAGGAATGTCGTCTTCAGCTTATCGCGGTTCTTTGAGAGAAGCGGATCACCGGCGTGGTTCTGGGACTCACCCGCGGTCTCTCTTTGTCTCTCATCAGTGGGGCGTAGCCCCCAGCGTCCTGGCCGCTCAGGTCCTGAACACACACACACACAGCGTTTCAAGCAGTTAGCAGCGACCTGTTGACCTATTGACCTGGTAGAGGACCGGCAGGACTCACAGTGTACAGGCTCTCCTCCTTCTCTTTGGGCCTGAAGAACTGCAGCAAAGACAGAAAAGAAGAACAGTGAGCGAAGAGGAGAGACGGACGGATCCAGGACGGAGACCCCGACTCACCCGCTCCCGGATGAACATGCCGGTGATGATGACTCCGTAGAGGCCGAGGATCCCGTCCAGGACGTAGCAGAGCTGAGGGTCGTACGGGGAAACCATGGCGCCTGCTGGGAGGAGGCGAGGAGACAATCTGAGACAATCAGTGGAAAAACTGATGCTTCAGTTTCACGAACGTTTCAGCAACTCATCAAAACCTCTCTGATCAAGTTTTTCCTCTGAGAGACGACATGTTTGTTTTTCCTTCCTTCTTTTTTTTTTTTTTTAAGTTTCTGTGGCTGAAATGAAGACACTGAAACTCATGACACAAAACGCAGCCCGTTTTTTTGTAATTATTCGCTGGCTGCTTTTATCTCTGTGGCTTCGAGATTTCCTCCCAGTCGTCTTCATCTATCTGTGTGTGGCGTGACGAGCCTCTTCCTGTCACGAGGACAAACTGCAGGTTCGCGCTCGGCGCCGCTGCTGCAGTGGAAAACCCAGGCCGACTCTGTTTTTTTTTTTTTTAAAGCAGGCCTGAAACGTGGAAATGACATCTTAGAAAACGTGTGTCTTCTCGTTCGAACAGAGCAGTCGGCGTTCTGGCGTCGTGAGGCTGGAGGTTGTTTATTCTACTTTCAGGTTGATGTGACAGAAAAACCCACAGAAACTGCAGCTTCCGGAGCGGCGCCCTGACCTTGATTCCTGTGCGCCTCTGTCGGGTCACACACCTCAGGTGCACAAACACACAACTCAGACAAACACTCAGATGTAGCCGAGGCACACAAACTCCTTCACGCTGTTTAGAAGAGTTCAGAAAAATGGGATTTTAAGATGTGACTCAAATCTGTTTCTTAAAAATTGGTTGCATTTCAACTAATTCTGGGTTTTAATTGTTTCAAAATGTTGCTTCGCGTTTATTTTCTGGATTTTTAAGAGACTAAATTGAGACTTCAGGAGGGAATCAAACAGGAAACGGGTACAACGGAACATTTCAATGCTGTAAATTCACCATTTCATGGTTTTAAAACTGCCTTTTCTCTGATATAAACTGTTCATTAAGTCATATTTCTTTTCAAAGGACTAAAGTGATCGTTACTTCATTGGTGCGTAAAAACATTTGGACTTAGAAATGAACTCGATTGATGTAAAAGTCACTTTCGTGTCTCAACTCAATGTTTCTTTTATAGATTCGGGGTTTTTTTTTTTTGCAGTTCTTTAATTTCCATTTCACAGCAACGTCCAGTCAGTCGGTTAATTACTCCTGTTAGATAATTTGAATTTTGCAATTCTAAATAAATGTTTGAAGTTTCGGTTGGAAATTAAACAAGAGAAACAGTTTGATAAGTTGATCTCAAATCAGAACAAGTAGAACATCTGATGCAAATAACCTGATCTCAATTAGTTTTATTTATTTCCGATTCACATTTATCAACAAATCTTCACATTTCTAACAGCTTTCAGTTGCCATTTATCTATTTTTGGTTTTGACCAAATTTCGGTTTTGTCCTGAGAAGATTTTGGAAGATCTTAAATTCTGATTAAAGAGATTTGAAATGTTTTTACCTGCTGGAGAACCCGAAGAGAGAACGATTGAGGCTGCAGGCAGCAGAGGCTACACTGAGAGGAGGAGGAGGAGGAGGAGGAAGAGGAGGAGGAGCCGGAGGGAAGATGAAGAGGAGGGGTTCTGTCAAAACGACGGAAGCGATCAGCCAATGGCGTTCCCCCAAAGCTTCGCCTCCAAGCAGAAAATGTTACATAAACCTGTAAATTCAGCCGCAAATATCAAAATATGGTTCTGAATGAGAAATCTCACTGGAGGAAAATCTTTTATTACACAAACAAAAGTTCTGACATTTAGTCAAACATTCCACACAAAGTGTGAAATAAAAAGGTCCATTCAAGAGTTTCAGTCCAGCTGCAGGAGGCGGCGCCTTCCCCTCAGCCCATGGCGCTCACCACAGCGTCCCCCAGGTTCCTCAGCCTTGCGTGCAGAGCGCCGCTCTCGGAGCGAAGCAGCGTGCAGACGGCGGCGGCGGCCCGGAACGGACAGAAGCGCTCTCCCAGCAGGACGTCGCTCAGCGCCAGGCTCAGCCGCTCCGGCAGCCAGTCGGCCGGGACGTCCAGCCGGCAGGAGTCCATCCGCCCGCCCCTCACCTCCAGGCGGAGCCGGGCGGGGCGGCGAGCGCCCGTCTGCTCGTCCAGCAGCCGGAGCTCGGCGTCCAGGCTGAACTTGGGCGTCCTGCCGAACGTC